>NC_051182.1:24414758-24714758 GCF_013339695.2 Rhipicephalus sanguineus
GCCGCTTTACGTTCGGAAAACTTCTTACTGTCGTGGTTGCAACGTAGTTTCTAATCATGCCACTTTGATAATTAATCAGTAACGCACGCTGTCAGCAACTCGCGCGGCTATGATGTATGGAAAAACTGCGTGTCGACCACGACAGTACAGTGTCTCCGTACCTGCCCTGCGGTAAACAGGCACTGGTAAAGCACACTAAAGAAAAATGTGCAAACGCACGATGCAATTGCGAATGAATCGACAACACAGCAGGTCTCGACACGTAAGCCTGCTTACACGGTGTTTGCTTTAGTGTATTTCCGCGACGAGAACATGAAGGCTATGTTCAACGTGCACCATAAGAACTCAGCCACAAATGTCTTGGACATAGAGTTTCATACAATAATTGTAAGAAACTCTATGGTCTTGGATTATTACTCTACAAAGTGGCACCAAGAATAATGGCAAGACGAGCAACAAGCTTACGTCAAGGCCCATGTGCTCCGATTGTTCGGCGAGTTGAGTGCATGGTATTTATTTATTAGTCTTTGTTTGATATTGCCCTTATTTTTTGTATTAAAAACGTGGGGCGAAGCAGAAAGATCGGGAAAACAAGTCCCTCGTCCTCTGTCTCTGGTATCTGATGACAGCGAGACCAGCGACGCTTCAGTTCAGACGCTTTAATGGAGGTTGAATTATTGCGCACATATATTGTTGCAGTTTGTTGTTGTGTTGTCTCTATGTACAAAGAAACATAAGCGTAGATCAGGGCTGAAGGACCGGTGCCCTGCTCGTGAGTGTAGTTGAAGTCTCGCAAACCCTTTGTGTACTTTATGCTCAGCGTGTGTGTTGAGCCAAAAACGCGTTTATCGCCTCTTATAAAACGCTCCAGTCGACGCGGTGTGTGCGTTGGCGTGCGCACCAATCGGCTTATCAAACTTGTTCGACATAACATCACAAGAACGATATAATTCGTTACAAAATGTGCGTAACATATGTTCATTGGTGCGGTTTATTAATGCTGTTGGCTTAATTGCATAAGCACGTAACGTGCAGCACGTGTTTTAGCCAACTCATTGCAGCCTGACTGCTGTGTTGGGCTTGCAACGATATGGAATCTAGGCTGCCTTGACTACAGTCTGTTATATCTTTCTGACTGCCTCATCGCGAATCTACCATAGCTTAATTTAATTACTTCATGCCATCTTTAAGTTGACATTTAGTGGCATGCTCTATGCATAATAGTCACCACCATCCCGAAAAAGATAACCATACAGATTGTAAGTGATTATTGAAATAGTTTGCAGTAATTCAGTGTTAACCACACAATGTATAAGCTTGGGCGAGTTTGCAGTTCATGCTTGGGCGAATCTCAAAGAACACAGGACGCAAGCATGTAAACAGGATAAAGCACAATTCATTTTTTTTCCTTTGCCCTCTCTTCTAATTTCCTTCCTCGATTGCCGCAAAATTTTGCAGATATGCTGTGTTCTTTTACGCAATAAGCCACAGTTGGGTGTGTAATATTTCACTCAGCCTTCCGCAACATTGTGAACATGTGCTGTGAATCACAGGTCTAGATAATTTTTCACTGTACCCCCAACTTTGTACACATTGCTATCAAAGTTAAAGTTCAATAAAGAAGTGTGACAGTTTTTCTGATTTCATGGCTCTGTTTATTTTCAGAATTTTGGAGGCATTTCCTCGAGTGCCGCTGCGGCTGCCCAGAAGAAAGTGACACAAGACATAGTTGCCTTGGCAAAGTTGCCGACATCATGAAGGGCCAGCATAAGCATTTGTAGTTTTGATTATGAAAATATTTGAACGTATGCCTCATTCATCCACTGTGATTATCATTGCATGGGCGCTGCTATATTGCAGGCCTTCTGCATGACGACGGGACACCCATGAAACACTTACTCAAGGCTGATTCTAATAGGGCAAAAAAGGACAATAGGACAAGCGGACAAAAAACAATGACAAGCTGGGACCAGCTGCAGTGGGGAAACAACTGGGACCAGCTGCAGTGGGGAAACAACTGGGACCAGCTGCAGTGGGGAAGCAACTGGGACCAGTTGCAGTGGGGACCCAACTGGGATCAGCTGGGACCAGTTGCAGTGGGGACCCAACTGGTCCCCGCTGGGAATTGTTCCATAAACCATTTGAACTGGGACCAGTTGGGACCAGTTGCATTCCCAGTTGCAAATTTTCACCTGGGTTAGCTGTGGTTAAAAAGTCGCAAGAAGTTGCTACCTTTCAGGCGGGACTCCAAGGAAGCCTTGTCCATCTGGAGACAATGAGATGCAAGTGCAGGTCAGATAAGTGCATCGCACGTAGAGCAGTACTCGTGAATTGAAACGCCAAAGTGAGAACGCATGGCGGCCAGTACACCCAGTGCTGCCGATGGAAGCAAGGTGTTGCATTTTAGTATAGTGTGAGGGTGAGAACGCTTTTGAGGCAGGATTGCCACTTCCGATCACCACCTAGTCGGCCTATAGTTCACCATGCTGCAATCCCTCAGCCTGCAAGTGCGCCAATGCGAAAGCAAAGTGTGCCAGGCTTGCAGCGCTCTCCTGGAGTTAGGTTGACCTACAGACACGCTCACTGGAAACAGTAATTCTACTCAAAACAACCTCACTTTCGTGTTGTACTACAATGCAAACACCTTGCTTCAATGAAGTGCCCATGGGCAGCGCTGCCTGCATTGGCAGCCTTGGGCTCAGACCGTTGCTTTTAAATCCAACCTGTACTGTACATACTAGCAGAAAAAGTGTTCAAGCCATGGTGCTTATGAAGGAACCTACCTGGTTGTGAGGACGACAACACTTGTTATGCTGTCGAAGTAATCGACGCCTGCCGAAAAAAAAAATAGCATTAGACATTAACAGGGATGCAACAGGCGAAATAGGATTTGGAGCAGTTTTTTGAAGCACAAAATCCAAATTTGGAGCAGGTTACGAAAAAAAAAACCTGAAATTTTTAGCCTGAAATCCCAAATTTGGAGCAGTATAACAAAGAAGGCTATTTTTAGAAAGAAAACAAAAATATGTAAAAACCATTGAACATCAGCTAATTCGTGCACGGTGCACGTGACACTGCTATTTCAATAAAAGCAGTGTGATGAGCCACCCCACAGTGCGAACAATGACATAAGTCCACATTAGCATTTGCAGGACCTATCAATAATTCGACAGGCACCTGGAAATGCTCATGTGGACCTGCGAACCTGGCAACCTGGAAATTTGGGAGATTCGTAAAGCAGGAGCAAGTGGGGGCAGCAAAAAAAGAAACTGGCATACGCTTTTGTCTATTGCATACCTGCCAAGTTTGGAGAACGGAATCCGGGAGATCTACTCAACAGGGGGGGGGGGTTACTGCGATAGCAATTACATGGACATTGTCAGCTGGATTTGCGGTCGCCGCTGATCTGTACAGAGTCCAAACCGATAACATCGCTTACGCTCGTCTGTTTGACGTGTGAGTGAAAGCTTCGCGCTCGCGCTTGGGACGAACGCGGTTGAAGCAGAGATGGAACGACCCCGGCCGTCACCGTCGCGCGAAGGGCACTTGCGATAACATCGCTCCGCGTGCGAGGCCTTGTGTCGCTTGCTTACAGTTATTTCGTCGGGCAATTGGGACCGTAAGGGTGCTGTTGAGACGGGGGAAGGTCGCGACGCGCTGGCAAACGCGCTATATCGACAGACATCGGTAACGGCTACCCTTTTTAAGTGCTGGGCTTCTCCACTTAAAGCAGTAGTGACCAAAGTTTTGAAGGCGAGATAACACACTACGTTGTCCTCACGACCTGTTCGCTCAGTAACATGGCGTCCGCGATTGCCGACCTGAACCGTGTGCGCCGCAAACTCGCCGCCTCTCGTTCTCCGAAGAAGCTGTACACTAAAAGTGACAAAGTGGCTATCAAACAGACCAAGGAGTATCTGCAACGTCTACGCTGGAGTGGAGGCGCTGTCAGCGTGACTTGTCTGCAAATGCAGTGCGCCGGACTGTCGCCGAGCTCACCGGAGTGACGCGAGCGAATAGTTAAGCGTATCAAGGCTGAAGCTCTGGCGGGGGCCCCACTTGCCTCCCGAAGCGCAAGAAATTGAATTCCTCGGGCCAAACTGAGAAGAGCATCACCGGCAAGTCGCGGCCAGAACCCCACCTTTGCGTTGGCATCACTGCGGCGCAAAGTGCACAGCTACTTCATGCGCAATGAAACTGAGTTGAACCTTTCTACCATCGTAAAAAAAAAAAAAGAAGAGGATCCTTTCTACTACGTGGCCAGACAACTTTGCTCACGTGGCCAGACAAAGCATCTGGACGCGCGGGGGCAAACTGGATTTCCGGGAGATTTTCTTGTGACCTGTACAACCGGGAGAAACGTTCAAAATCCGGGAGTCTCCCGGGTAATCCGGGAGACTTGGCAGGTATGCTATTGTTTCGCAAGGCCGCAGAAAACGGCATACACAGCAGCTCCAACTGATTGCAATAATATTTTAGACGTCAGCGATTCATAGTAGTACTCGTAATCTACACAGCGGTTGCACGAATGAATAAGGAACAAAATGTGCTGTGTCCCTGACAGCTAGCACTAACAGCCCCTTCTAAATCTCAGTATGCTTTTTCGCAGGACACCAGTGTACTATGGCAAAGCGGCTTAAAAAGCGTTCTGCACGCAATAAAACAAGCATCAGGAAATTTGAGGAACTACTGCCCTTTTCTATTGCAATAGCAAACTCTATGGACACTCTCGACGAGGTTTTCTGCGTCATCTCCCATATAAAGTCCAAATTGATAACATATCCCTGTGCATAGTATGCTCTACCGAGGGTAAAGTGCGCAAATGCGGGTCGCACGAACGCGGCTGAAGCAGATATCAAATGAGCCAGCCCATCTCCGTCGCTCGGAGGGCTTATGCGAAACACCACTCCTCCGCTCGGGAAGCCTGCCATCAAAGCACAGAGGAAACGCCCCGCCCGTCTTCATGAAAAGGCACGAGGAGGGGTGTGTGTGTGTGGAGGGGGGGGGGGGGCTGTCACTCGAGTAGCAACTTTGAATTGATTCTAAGGGCACGATCGCTGGCGCTGCGCGCTATCTCGGCAGCCATCACGGGCTACGTGCTGGCGCTTTCAATGCGAACACACTGTGCAGAAAGAACATCTTTCCCTGGAGCGGCCGCTATTCTCTTACACCAAACGTTTTGTAGAGTTAAGCGAGATCGGATACAAAAGAGTTTACTGTCAGCCTCACTTCGTATACCATTACAATTTGTTGCTATCGGCATTTCATTGCTTCGTCCTTGCGGTGAAACTGACATTTTTCTTTCGCGAGGGTTAGGGTTAGGGTCTGTGCGTCTGTATTGGATGACGATGCCCACACTGCAGATGACCAACGCGGCCTCCAGTTCTGGCTCCAATTTGCGCAACTGAGAAATTTTAAGCTGGTCGGGCATTTTGGTGCAGCGTGGCGCAATTTTAACCAATTTCACGGTTTTGGCTCAGCTTGGCGCAAAAATAAGGAATTGTATCAAGTTGGCGCAATTGGCGCAGCTGTTGCATCCCTGTGTTAAGGAAAAGCACCCTTCGCACATGTAAATTATGACTTGGAGGTGATGACGGCGTAGCGCAAGGGTTCGTTAAAAATGCCAGTGGAGTTTTAGTACGCACTTGCAAGAGTAGTGTTGCCGCCCAAACAGAGCACGAGCAGCAGTTGGTAGCCGGAAACGTTCATAATGCAATATCTTTTGCAACTGAAGAAGTAGCATATTTCTTTAGGAAGCATCACAATAAGGCTCTGACCATTAAGATTACGTGAATATATATATATATATAGGTAGATAAAAAATCAGGTTAATATAACAAAAGAAAATTGTGCAACACGGAATGGCACTGCAATGTGTGTGGCCATTCCGAACTGCTAATTCGCAGTAGCTTGACTTGATTGCCATAATTTTAATAGATTCGCTTTAAAACAACTTTTCACCATTTTGAATGAAGGATGACATCCATGGTTTGTGGAATCCCGTCTGGTTGGGAGGAGGCATTGTAGATAAGGAATAAATGCCGCCACAATAAAAACACATTAAAAACAATCGAGACGTTTCGGCTCACGCACGGGAGCCTTGTTCACCAAAGAAGTATAAGTCAGCGGGTATAACCATAGAGTTTCCTCAAATTAACTAGAGGGGACTCTGGCACTGCGATCGCTCAGCTACCATGGGAATAGATGGGTAGTACACAAATTTGCCTAGTCTTCGTGCTTGCGGCTTCAAACGTACTTTGGCTTGTTTATTGCTGTGTTTTGGCATTCGTTTCGGATAAAAGAATAGGACCGTTGTGAACTTTGTGACCGGGTTTTGATTTGGTGAGCCTAAAAAGTGGTGAAGTGGAACTGCTGACTTTTGCTGAACTCCTTTTGCGACCAAAGCGCATGCAGGCGACGCGCAGCCAAACGAAGCCGAAAGAATGAAGTTTAGACAAATTTGTGTACTACCCATCATTCCCATGCTGGCTGAAGCATCATGCGTTGCAGCTTCCATAGACACTAGCGCCAGAGTTCCCTCTAGTAAGTATTGTAGGAAAACTCATCTATGGGTATAACGTTTGCCGCAAAAAATTGACACGGGCACAAGAGAGACGATGTAACACACAGGGCGCAATTATGACTTGGGGATGATGACTTGCTCTACATCGTCTCTCTTGTGTCCGTGTCAAGTTTACGTTATACCCCACTAATGGCTAACCAACAGGCCCAAAACAGCAACCTCGGTGAAGTGTAAGTCAGTTATGTTTCAATAGGTGCTGCAAGCATCCTTGCAAGCAGTCCTTGCAAGGATGCTTGGGGCACCTACTGAAACGTAACCGACTTGCACCTTCTTCGTGAACAAGGATCCCGTGCAGGAGCCGAAACGTACGTATATGTTTGTTAAAGTGTTTTATTGTGGTCGGCGTTTATTCTTTTCTACTACTGAATGAAGGAAGGCCAATCTTGAGGGCTCGTTTCTTTGTTTTGACACACCTTAATGAAAACCAGCCGACACAGAAGCCAAGGAAGGTATAGGGGACGTCATTTGTAGGGTTTTATGTGTATTGCAATAATTCTGATACAGCTGCGAAGAAAGCGGACCAAAAGACAACTTGGCGCCGGCAGGGACCGAGCTGCGACCTTCGGATTACGTGCCTCATGCTCTACCATCTGAACTACGGAGGCAATCGTCCCACCGTCCACTTATTTATGTGCACCAAAGCCTGGGAGTGTTAGTCAGCGCCGCTCTTAGCAATACCTTCCTTGGCTTCATGATCTGCTGGTTTTCATTAAGGTTCCCCATTAAAAGAAATGCGCAATTTTCAATGTACGTCAATCTGTCGCTGCCCATGCACTACACGGCAAGTAAAGACAGCTTTCAGCAGCTAAAGAGACACTAAAAAAAAAAGTTCTCTGATTAGTAAATTACTATTTCACAATTCCAACGTCACGACGCTTGCCACGAGAAAACGCTCAATAAGAGAGAAAACTTGAGCAAAGAAAATGAGGGCGGGGACGTCACTTTGCAATTCCCGCACCAAACGCCGTGACGTCATAGATTTTGACGGCGTCTACTAGGTTGCACGTAGTTCCCAAACTGTTTAAAATGAAGCGCATGTCTTCTGAGGGGCCCATATACTTAACATACCAGGTTTCAGCAAATTTCGTTGAGCCAATTTCGCAAAATGCGCAAAAATAAGCTTTGAAATCCGTGAAGCTCACGCACAGAGATTTCGACACGAAATTCAAAAATGGAACTTTGACCTAGATTTTATACTATAAATATACAATGGTGAAGTCAATGTCATAGAGTTCTAGAAGTACAATTTATCAATCTAAACCGATTCGCTGTATCACTCTAGTATCCCATCAAATAGTGTTAACCATGAATGAGATGAATGAATAACTTTATTAAAAGTCTAGCGTTTCCTTCGGGCGAGGCGAGGGAAGAGGGGATTAACCCCTGTCCGGTCCCACCCTCCATCAATGATGATGGCGTCAGGTGACCATAACAAAATTTTGGCAAAAATTAGAGCACTACTGAATGTCAAGGTATCTCTGGCTAACACAGGTAAAACACAGTAAGGGTGCAGCAAAGCAAGAAATATTTCAAAAAGAAAACGACAATACATACAATGCACAACTTTTGGAGACTCTGTGCCCCGCCTTCATTCTACGGACGTTCTGAGCCGAGAGGCGTGACGATTCCCCTACGAAAACGTAAAACCGCAAGTTTTAACATGCTGTGCTGCAAAGAATGACAAAACACCTAACATGGTGAAATTCAAGCACTACTTTTTCCTTTCTAAAGTTCCGAGAGGCCCCAATTTCCTCTTAATTTGTTATGCAAACCACACCTGAAGTATAATAATGGTGACGAGAGGTGCAGCAAAATCTTCATTTTGGCGCGCTCTTTGGAGCAGCAGCAAATTCCATACTGGAGCACCCTGGAGCAGCTACTTTCACATTGTGGAGTACATTGGAAGAGCAAGTTGCATTTACATTTAGACACCCAATAATTATTATGGGGCTCTTATGAAGAGCCAGATAAGCATCTGGAGTTGTTGCAAATCTCGTGGAAAAAGTTCTCTCCAGAGCACTCGTTTTTCACACGATTATGAAAAAAGTAGGGTGGCATGAAGTTGGATGTGTGAAATAACCTCTCCAGGATCTTTCTTCGACTCAGCCTATTAAACAGAACACTGGATCAATAAAACTGTATACTATGAATAACATTCTAAACAGAATTATGTGGTCATCAATGTGCAGGGCTCCTGCCACGAAATTATTTTTTAAAAAATGTTGCACTGCAAGTTCAGCAGAAGTGGCAGAGAAACGCCACGGCGTACAACAGTGCCGCAATGCTCAAAGGCGGAAAGCCAGCTCCTTTTTCTCAGTCGAACTATATTGATCCTTCTGATTCATTAATTCAATATTTCCTTAATTGCATGCAGTGGGCTCTTGAAACGAGCTACCAGCAGCACTTCTGGAACACGAAGTCAGCCAATGAATTGCCGCCACCGATTGGCTTAGAAGTCACCAGCCTCTGCTGAGAGTGTTGAGCCGATTTGCACAACAGAAGTGCTTAAAGTCTGGCTCCATCAAAGTGGTCTCTAGTGATTAGAGCAAATATGGAAAGAGAATAAAGCAGTAGAGAGAAAAAGACTGGTGCTAGATTGTTTCAAGCATCGCTAATACAAACGGGCAAACTAAATTTTGAAGGCGTTTTTTTTCTTTTGCTTAGATAATGACGTGGACTTAAACAAGCAATCCTCAATCTCCGCCATGGTGCTCGGCGGTTATCTGACGTAAACGAGCTCAAAGTAAAACGAAGCCTTCGTGGTTGCAACCTATGCAGTGTTATTGACGAAACCACTATTTTATAGTAACCATGACATCAAGGACAAAGGTAGCTATTCTGAAACAGTCTCGACGGTCAGGTGTGACAGAGACTTGCGCAGAATGATTCAAGCGCGAGGACACCGTGCAGCAGCCCCAAATGTTTTCCGAAGGTGTCATCGCACGTAATCGAAGGCCAAACTCAGTAGCGCAAGACACATCGGATAGGAAGCCCTCCACACAAGCAACGCCGACCAAATAGTGCGCACTTTTTTGCGAGGACTTGTAACATCAGTCCATGGCGCGCATGGTAGCCTGTACATTTTGCAAGCACACAACCCTACATTCTAGCAAGGGAGGTCTCACTCGCCTCGTCACTAGTGGTGGGGTGCTTGAGAACCCCAGAGACCTCCCCGACATTAGGCACCACACAGGAGAAGCCGAGTCGGCACCGTGTATGGCGTAGTGTCTTGATCTACATGCACGTGCGAGCAACGTATCTATGAACGTTGCATCTGTTGCCTGCATGGCTGTATGCAGTCTAGCACCTATAAACGTTGCGCGGGAGCGCTGTGTCGTCTGTAGAATAATCCTTGATCCGTGGCTGTGACTTTGGTGGCCTCAAGCTCAAGCTGCACTTAGAGGGGTGCAGCAGCCCAATCAGAATTTCGGGCAATTTTTGGAGCAGCAATACGTTGCTTTTGGAGAACGAAAATCCAGATTTGGAGCAGGTTACGGGAAAAAAAATGCTCCCGTTTTTTTAGCCCAAAATCCCTAATTTAGAACAGTACAATAAATAAGGCGTACTTTTAGCAAAGAAAAATATATGTACAAACTATTTAAGATCAGCTAACTCGTGCGCAGTGGAAGAGTGCACGTGAGCACTGATATTTCAATAAAAGCAGTCTGTTGAACCATCCCACGCTGCAAACAATGTCTAAGTTCACATTAGCATTTGCAGAGCCTGTCAAACCATTTGACAGGCGCTGCATATGCTATTCTGAATCTGCCAACCTGGCGACCTCGAAATTTGGGAGAAAACTGGCGCACATTTTTATTCATTGTTTCTCAGGGCCGCAGAAACTACACCGCTCGGAATGATTGCCAGTAATTTTTTAGACGTCAGCAATCATACTAGTATACATCATTACATGCCGTGTGCATGGATGAGTAATTAAGGGACAAAATGTGCTCTGTACCGTGACAGCGAGTGCTAGTAGCCCCTAATAAATCACAGTACACTTTTCTGCACAGCAAAGTTGTACTGCGGCAAAAGTGGCTTAAAAAGCATTCTGCACGAGATAGAACAAGGCCAGGAAATTTTAGAACAGCTGCCTTTTTCTTTTCTCTCGCGGTGAGGTTAGGGTATAGTGAACTAGTAGTTAGGATTAGGGTCTGCGCATCTGGATTAGATTGGGTGATAGGCAAACTGCAGGTGATGAACGCATTCTCCATTTCTTGCTAAATTTAGCAGTACTCGGAAAATTTTGAGGCTGGCGCAATTTCAACAAGTTTCATGGTTTTGGCTCAGCTTGGCGCAAAATTGAGGAACTGTATCAAATTGGCGCAGCTGTCGCACCCCGGCACTTGTCTTGAAACGCTGGTGATGCTATTGCCGGTGATAGACACCGTCAAACTTCACACTCTGGCACAGTGGTGCAATTTATATCCATTTTATGAGCATGCCGCAGCAAATCTAATTTGGTGCACTTTGGCGCAGGAGTGTAATCACTGCTCGTAGTACACAATCTTCACAAGGGAGGCAAAATCAGGCAGGCAAAACAGTACTCACGAATTCAAACACAACATCAATTTTTTTAGCATAACGACTTGTATGTGCTATTGCTCAAGATAGCCACATCATGTCGCGACGAATCTGGTCTCTAAAGATAATGTTGGCTCTGGTGTATGCGTTCAATCACGCCGATATGACCCAAACTGAACACAGTAGAAACGAAGAAAACATGTGCGTTACTTAGCCCTAAATTGTCCTATCTTAGTCTCCAAGTACTGTACAAAAAGGCAAGTACAAAAACTTGCTTGCATTTCACTCCCCCATCTATAGTCATTGTGACAAGACCCGAACCTGCAACTTGGGAGTTTAGTAGAGCAACACCACTGCTATTAAGCTATGCCATAG
This sequence comes from Rhipicephalus sanguineus, assembly GCF_013339695.2. Classification (NCBI taxonomy): domain Eukaryota; kingdom Metazoa; phylum Arthropoda; class Arachnida; order Ixodida; family Ixodidae; genus Rhipicephalus; species Rhipicephalus sanguineus. Next base: position 24,426,241 of record NC_051182.1, read on the forward strand.
GTATTCTATAGAAATATGAACCACTACTATAATATATGTAAATGATATAGTAATATCCCTTCTACTGGGGGGGGGTAGTAATGTATGCTGACGACACAAGTGTTTACCTTTCTGGGACTGATTTGAAGGAGCTAGTGGTGATGTGAAACAACTGGTTGAATGAACTTAATCTCTGGGTATATTCTAACTAAAAAGTTCATGCTTTTCTATCCTAAGAATAAAGATACAGATTACAGTATGAAAATATAATATGGCGATTCGCGACTAGATCTCTTAACCATTCATTTTTAAGCATTTCTTTTCAATCAAACTTAGGCTGGTCACGACACGTGAACGCAAGACTGAAGGTAGCAAAGTATATCGGCATGTTGAACCGTTTACGTAACTTTGTAACAACTTTTAGAGGGAATGGTACTCTTCCATAGTTCATTCTCATTTTAGTTACTGCTTGTTAGTCTGGGGAACAGGAATTAAGACCGATAATGAAAAGCTTTCTTCATTACAGAGGAAAGCTGTTAGATTATTTTATTCGGGAGATAATGTACATACATCAGCGCTCAGGTTAAAGTATAGAATTCCACATTTCTGCCTTATTTACAAAATAAAATTCTCGATGTACATATACTGCGAAGTATCGGGCAACTGGGGTTCATTTACCCATCACAACTTAAGCAGGAACATTGGTCATGACCTACGTAAAGCACAGATGTGGAAAGAACATGCACCTACTATGGGATGCAAGCAATAGACTACCAAATTATTAAATTATGTAATGAGCCCCTACAATTGAACTGGAACAACTGTGTACCAGCTCTAAAAATTTCAAAATGAAAATGCGGTCCCTCTCCAAAATTTATGATACATGTGCTTTTGGGCACTGTTGTTGAATGAGCTACAGTTTTCCATACAATGTGCATGTGCAGTATAACCTCGTTAATTCAAAGTCACTGGGACTAAAAAATCAGAATCAAGCAGGTTTTCGAATTAATGAAACATACAAAAAGTGAGATGCAAGGAACTTTAAATTACTGAAAATAATCAGAAGCGGTCGGTCGTTTGTTGTGCCTGCTAGATTGCGGCTCTAAGGGTTATGTTTTTCAGCAATACCCGGTCCCAATTTTGCCGCATATCCAGGGAAATAGCAGGCCTCGATGATGCCAGCGCAAAAAAAAAAAAAAAAAAAATTTCCCGTCTCGTGGTTAGCTGAAATGCGCGCCTGCGGAGAATATGTGCTTCACTGCAACACAGCGGTGACACGCTGGCAGCATGTCACGCACTCCTCGCAGCGTCAGCACGTCATGATGCGACCATTCGCCGATTCTTTGTGGTAAAATAAAGAATTTAATATTGGCCAGTGTGAAATAATTTGTGATGCGTTCTGGCTGGAACACGTGATCACTGGGGTTTTCAAAGTAGGCATTGCAGGCAAGAACTCCGCCAGCAGTGCAAGTGTGCAAAGTGCCGGAGCAACTGCCAGACGGAGGTTCGCATATATCGTGAATTCTGTCAGACCGTCCTTTACTACTTTTTTTCTTTTCCCGGAAAGAATGGGTAAATCATGACGTTGCGAGAACATGCGACATGCTGCCTGTGTGTCACCGCTGCGTTGCAGTAAAGGATGTCTTTTCCGCAGGCACGAATTTCAGCTCACCACGATATCACTTTTTTTTTGTGCACTGGCAGCAGCAAGGCTGGGGTGCTTATACCCCGGTCACACTGGCAAATTTAGTGTCATTTTTAGCGAGTGCACTCACGCCACCACAATGTCACTTTGGCGGCGCGCTGCTACACGAGAAAGGGAAGTGTACTTTGGAAATGATGGCAATGGCGATGGTTAACTAAGTAGAACAGCAGATATTTGTTATTTCCGGCAATGTTTCTTAAGAAGTAATGTAATATAGCTATAAGCAGCCTTTAAAATAAACTTTAGGTAGAAACGCGGCGGATGCGGCCATTGCACGGCGTGTGCTCGGCATGCCCCTGGCGGCCGTGGCTGTAAACTGCCTGAGAACGAGAATAGCAAAGTAGTTTTTTGTGGTATGGTATGCTTTAATGCAGAACAATATTCCTAATAAGGAAAACGATAGTTTAAAAAATACTGTGAACTCAACATCGGTAATAACTTACTTGTTCTGGAGCCACTGCTACCGAGGCTACACACTCCGTCCCGGCGAAGTGAGGTTGGCGAACGCACTCGCCGGCAAGTGCGCTTTGCAGCGAGTGTCACTAAGCATTCTCGTGTGACAGCGTGTGAAAGACACTAGCGGCGAAGTGCACTTACGTTGCCCTGTGTGACAGGGGTATAAATCTGTCACTCATTTGTATCCCTACATTGCACTGCCTTGTGGCTCCTAAGGGTCGCCCTTTCAGCGGATTTGCGGCAAAATCGAGATCTGGAATTGACACCCAAAGTTTTCGAATTAACCAGGCTGGTGCTGACCGCCGCTTCAAATTATCCACCGATATTTACATTGCAAAATACAGGACTGCAGAAATCCTTCGAATTAAGCACGATTTTGAAATAACGGAGTTCAAGTTAATGAGACTTGACTGTATATATTTGTGTATATAAATGTAAATTTATGTATATATCTGCACATTGTAATGATTTTATTCTGCACTTATTCAACCTACTTGTGCCCAAATGTGGCAACTATGCTAAATTCTAGTAGGTGTTGCTGTTTGCCATGACACTGTATAGTGTAGAATTGTGTTGTGGTCAAGCTGACTGCCGCTTTGGCGATTCTGTACATCTCGTGCGTGTTGTATTTGAATCTCTAAGGCTAAGCAAGCATTGCTGCTGTTACACCCGGCACATGCAGGACCACATCAGGAGGCAAACCACCTCCTGATGGGTGGGCAATGCCTTGTATTGTCCGAAAAATGAATAAATACTAAAAAATTAAAAAGTAACCCAACGTTAAAGAGTATCGAACGCCTTTTCAAAGCAGTCGACAATGTAAAAGAGTCACCTACTGAAGCTGCAATAGAATCTTGAGAGACATGCATGGAGAAAGGCCCCGACAAAGACAAGTTCACCTTCGGGAAATGTTGGGTTCTCAGTCACACCTTGTCCGAAGACTTCATCCTTTTGTCTCCACCACCCCATACCTGTCTCGGCTTTTCGCCTTTCTTCAATACCAGTACACAGCGGCTAAGCAATATACGACCCGAGGCAGCGTACTAGTATTAGGAGAGTGTGAATATTGAGGCCGTATCGAGTAGTGCCAGACAAGGTTGAATACTGTTGAACAGTAGAACAGGTAGCTCTACAATTAATATGAAAAGACTCTCGCATCCCAGTATTCACAATTTTAACGGTAAAAGCACACAAGAAGTAGAAAGAAAAAAATAAGCAGGTGCTTTGTGGGCACATAATTGTTAAGAGAGTGAATGATTTTTGCATGTTCTTCGATGTCTGCCTTCCCAAGCAACACGGCCTGCTCTACTACACAAGCTCTCATGTTTTATGCCTATAGGTCTAGAGAGCTGGAATGGTGGCGCTGCTGCTCCCACCCTCTGTGGGGCAAACAGAGCACTCTGAGGTTGGAGCATACATGGCGCCTGCATGTTGCAGTGTGGCAGTGGTGGCCACGGCACTGCCCACCCCCTCACACGCTAGAGAGAAATAAAATCAGAGAATACATTTCTCTTGAAGACAAGCCACCAGAGCGAAGTTTTGCTGCAGTAAAATAATTAAAACTGCAGATTACCCACAATGCAAGCTGATAACCAGCAAAAGCACTGAAGTGAGCACACAGCATAGGTCATTTTGGCCAGTTATATCGTGTGAACTAAGCAAATGAGGATCATAGGAGTACATATGTAGTGCTTATTGCTTGAATTATAAAATTACATAGCCAGCACTACAACCCCAATTGACATTGCACTGATATTGACGTGGCACTCTAACCTTTTCTTTGGAATGGACAATGAACCTAAGGAATACTGGGCAAAATCTGAACAAAAATAATCGACTTCTGCTCAGAGAAATTAGGCATCACTGTGACGAAACGGCAATTTGAACGTGTGCTTCGAATAGGCAAATACTATACAGAAGACAAGCGGAGACCTTTAATAGCAAAATTAGCATTCTTTAAGGATACAGAACAAATCCCGTCGTCTGCACACAATCTAAAAGGTTCCGCATTTTCCATACGAGAAGATTTTTCACTAGAAACTCTGCTGTCCCAAACGAAGCCGATTGAATTCGCGAAAACGCTGAAAAGTGCGCATAAGCTTTGTGGACAAGCTACGCACGCTTCAAAGACATACATTTATGACTCTGCGACGAACACAGTTATCGAACGTGTTAGATAGCTGCAGCGTTGCAAGCGCATGCAGAATCAACGACCGAAACATGCTAATACCTCATTGTCGCTGTCAATTGCTAACACGCGCAGTATTATGTCGAAGCAGGACTTGATCTCTGCTTTTCTGGATGACAGGAAATCTGATATTACAGTATAACCTCGTTACAACGGATCTGTCTACAACAGACATTCGGATATTGCATACCAATTTGCGGCGTTATGCCGACCTCCGTATTAGTTCCATTGATTGAGCTTCGTTTACAATGGATTCTGGTACAACGGACATTCGAATATAATTGACTAAAATTCAGACCAGCAAGGTGGTCAGGACTCCTTTAGAGCGGACTTTTCTACCACGGTCATTAACTTCCGACTTGAAACATCGCTTAGCATACTTACGGGACGGGAGCAGCGCACCGCGGATATCGACGTACCGATTTAAGAACGAAGGCCGCCAATCTCCGGTCTGTCAATGATCAGCAGCTATGCCTAGCTGTAGCGACAAAAAATCGGCGCGCAGCGTGCTTGGTGTTGCGTTTTGGGAGCTGGCACGCGAAATTGCGAGCCGCTTCCACCGCCTCTGCGCGCGGTCGCTGCGCGGCGAGCTTGGCCGGGGGGTCCGCTGCCGATGCACAAAATGCCCATCCGCGGTTCTGAGGAGCCAGCGGGCGATGCGATTCATTGCTTGAGACGAAGGACATTACGGCTTCTTCGCTTTCGCATGTCCGCTAGCGCGATGTTCTTGCCCGCAAAGTTCGGATTTGGCTCGAACATCGGCACCGTGAACAGAGTTAGGCCTAACCACGACATCTAGTAGAAAGCTCGGTTGCGATGTGCGGGCCGCGGTGCCCGATGTTTCAAAGTACGTCATGCTCGAGTTGCGAGTACAAGGAGTTGTCCCGCGGTGGTCTTCGTCATAAGCTTCGAAGTGCTGATAAGAAGAACCTCGAACAGCGGGTCCACGAGTCACGCTATTAGTCGCACGTCTGCGATGTTCGCGACGAGTGCGGCGCGCTATCGTAATCTGATGATTGAGCTTCCACTTGCAGCTGCCCTAACTAAAGCGTTCCAAATTCGTCGACCCGTAAACACAGAACGAGGTGCGAACGCGGTCACTAAGAGTGTAACTTCGACAGCCACGACCTCAGACGACGCACAAGCAGCATATGACGATCCGAAGCGATCATTAACACGTTTGGCTGGCTTCTGCGGTAAACCGCAAGAAGGCAGCCAAAACGTGTTTTTTGTACGCTTGTTACTGAATGGAGGAGCCAGCTGAAACGGAGAACTTGAACACGGAGAATGCTCTTTACGACGAGCCCAAAATGGTGGCGCCCAGTTGCGCCATTGCCGAGCTATAATTTTGAAAAATGCTTTTTTTATATTTCCGCAATTTTCGCCAAGTCGGCAGACACAAAACAAATTTTTATAGCCCTTCTACGTAGTTTTCATTGAAGATATTTTGGAATCTGATAGAAATGGGCTACAGAATCTGAAAATGCGATTTTCCAAAAATCGCATTTTTTTTGGTCCCCCGTTAAAAATAAGACCATGTTTGTGACTCGTAATTCTCTCCGGTTATAACAGACCCATTCAGTGTTTATACATGAAAGTCTGTTGTAACAGTACTTGGATTTTACATACTCCCTTTACAACAGACCAAAATCCTCTTCACTATGAAGGTCTGTTGTAATGAGGTTATACTGTATTGCCTTCACAGGAACTTGGCTAAATCCTGCTATCAGTGACAATGAAAATTTCACCTCAGCTAGCATTTACCATATGTACAGGTGTGATCGCACTGGTAAAAAAGAAGGCGGTGTTTTGTTCGGCATAAGGAAACCATTCCTTCATTTTTCGTCAACACTAATTCTGACGTCGAAAAGTTTGGGTAGCTTGAACAGTCCCTTCCTCCAAAATCCTGGTAGGTTGCTACTATCATGCGCTGGACTCTGACTCATCCTTCATTAACATGCTACGTGACATTTACTTATTAGGAGACTTCAACTTTCCACTCATTGATTGGGCCACACTGTCATGCCCTGTCACATGTCAACTGAATTCCTTAACTCTAGATTTCAACCTCTTTCAAACTGTTCTGAAACCTACACGTGGTCCGAACACTGTTGATCTAATCCTCACGACCGCTCCGGAAACAATACGTAATACAGATTACTCGGATGGATTCAGTGACCATAACTTACTACAAGTAGATATAAACATACCCCTTCCCATGGCCGGTGTACATAGAAAACAAATTCGGGACTAAGTAAAAGCTCGTTAATTCGGATTTCTAGGGACCGGAAAAAATGTCCGAATTAACCGGATGTCCGAATTATCGAATGGTCGAATAAACACAATAATGCACTAGTTTTTTCAACATACCTTTACTTAACAAAGTAATCGCGGATGCTTGTCTGTTTTCGAGCAGATATTCGCGCGGACACAATTTTTCTGAGCCCTTCAAGGTGCTCAGCAGCTCGCATGATGTCTGCTGTGTCCGCAAGTTTCACCCGTCATCCAAGATTTTCGGTTGGCACGGTAATCCACAGGAAGATTGTTGATGTTCTTAAAGCAGCGTGGCTTTTGAACCTTTCGATAACGAGAAGCAGCAAGCGCTCTGTTCGTCACGTTGGTGGCTAAAAGTACGGTTACTCGTTCCTTGCTTCTTTGCCGCCGATACAAGGATCCCCTTTCATCACTCTTCGTGACTTCTTGTCGGGAGAGCCCATTATTCAGAGCACACAAATTTCTACTTTGGTGGTGAAGTCCTTGGCCTCGTACTGGGGCTGCGTCGCCGGCTTTGCCATCGGCGTGGAGTGCGGTCACACGAGAAGTCAACACAAAGGCACCAGCAACGATCAAGCTAAAGGAGCCGTAGTGAAACGTTCCTCGATTAAATCGGCGATCAACGATGCAGCACACCAACGGGAACAAAGCAAAACCCACACGCGAAAAAAGGCGTTCAAGCAGTCTCAATCCAAGCCAAGTCGATAATTGATGTCCATGGCGATGCTGCGTTTGAGCTTCACTTTTGTTCGAATTGTTCTTTTTTAGTTTTTGAGCCTCGCCAGCGGCCCGAAAGTCGCCGAATTATCCGATTTGCGGTCAAATCTGTCCGAAATACGAGCGCCCAGTCTCAGAGTGATGCGTATATTTACAGGGACCAGATGACATGTCCGAATTAACCGATTTTCCGAATTAACGAGAGTCGAATTAACGAGCTTTTACTGTATAATAAAGGCAATTATCAGGAAATTAACACTCAACTAAGGCTATTTTCCGAAAACACTCTCCTGCCGTGTTTCCACAACAGATCCATCGAAGAGAACTGGCTCCTTTTCAAGCAAGTTTTGTATACGTTAGTTGACAAGCATGGAACCACTGGTTAAAATTAGCAATGGTAAATCAAATCCACGGTTCACTAAAAGCTTCTGAGAATGCGGATAAGAAACACGGCTTACAATATTGCTAAGCGCTCGAGCAGTTCTTAGCTTAAATATAAAACCTGTATAAAAGCATATTGCACAGCTTCAAGTAAGGCTAAGGAGAATTATTACTCTAATGATTCACCCACACTATTGAAAAACAACCTAGCTAAATTTTGGAGAGTCTTAAACCCACCAGCAAAACCAACACATCTCATTGCACGACTGCAACAACGTCCCTCTCCCAGCTAGCCAGTGTCCAACAGCATTAATTCCTTTTTCACTTCTGTCTTCACGAAAGAACAGTACCAACATACCCAACATAGCCGAGTTCGATTACCAATTATTGGAACCAATAGACATTCAATTAGAGGGCATAATTATAGCCAAAAATAATCTTAGGTTATCGTCTTCATGCAGCGTGGATGGAATCAACTCAGAGGTGCTAAAGAATACAGTAACAATTTCAAGCAAAATACTAGTACTTCATATATTCCAGCAGTCTCTCGAAACTGGCACGATACCGTCTGACTGGAAGTTGGCGAAAATAATACCAACATTCAAAAGTGGAAATAAAACTTCATGCGAAAATTACCGTCCTATTTCGCTTACGTGTATTTGTTGTAAAATTCTAGAACAAATCATCGCTTCACATATTTACAGACATCTGGAATCCAATAATTCTTTTTTCAAAAATCAGCATGGTTTCCGAAAGGGCTTTTCGTGTGAGACTCAGTTGTATGAATTTACCACAGAGCTTCATGCAAATATGGACAATAATTATCAAACTGATTGCGTGTTCCTCGACTATTCGAAGGCGTTTGACCGGGTTGCACACTGTCGCCCGATATCGAAACTTTCCGCCCTGAAATTAGACTCCCTTACATTATCATGGCTTCGCAATTTCCTGTCGAATCGTCAGCAGTACACAACAGTTAACAATTTCTCTTCTTCCTTATCTGACGTTTCTTCAGGTGTACCACAGGGCAGCGTACTAGGGCCATTGCTTTCCTCATATTCATCATGATCTTCCGCAACATGTCTCTTCTTGCATCAGGGTGTTCACTGACGACTGCATTATTTACCTTCCAATCAAGAACAGTGAAGATCACCTGTCACTCCAAAACGACCTCGACGTAATTATGATTGGTGTAGTGCGTGGCTCATGACACTAAATGTCTCAAAATGCAAAGTAATGTTGTTCACACGTAAACCTAGGATATCCGAATTCTCTTACAGCAATAATCATTCCATTCTATCGACTGCAACACAATATCAGTACTTGGGCGTAATGCTGACACCTAATCTGTCCTGGTCCAACTACATTAGGGCAATCTCTGCCAGCGCCTCGAGATCACTAGGTTTCTTGAGACGTAACTTGAAAGCTGCACCGTCAAGCATTCGCAGATTACCTTACTTAACACTGGTTCGCCCTCAACTAGAATATGCTGTTCAATTTGGTCTCCCCATCAAAAATACTTAATTGATTCATTGGAAAGAATCCAGAATAGAGCAAGCCGCTTTATTGCCAATAACTACAGTCGGCATTCCAGTATATCACAAATAAAACAGGAACTTGCACTTCCACTCTTGAACATTCGTCGCAACATTGCCTTGCTGTCATTCTCTCGTAAAATTACCCATTCCTCCCAAATCACCGTTACTGGTCTGCAAAAAGCATATCTCACATCACGTAGACTACACAATCATCTTAGCTATTCCCGTGTATACGGCTCAACAAACGCGTTCAATCAGTCCGCACTGCCACGTGCTATCCGTCTGTGGAACAGTTTGCCTGACGACATTGCATCCCAGACAAACTTGACACATTCCGTCATATCTTATCAAGCCACTTAACAAACCTCAGATAAATTTTGGCAACTTTTGAACCTACACTTATCATAGTAAACCTCTTCATCTTCGCATATGTTACGTGATATAATATGTCAGATAAGCTCGTTCTGTCTGGCATTTGTGCCACTTCTTGTCTTTTCTTTTTCTGCGCACAGAAAATGCACTGTGCTGTATTGCTGCCATGAATGTATAGTTTTTTTTTTTTTATTGCGATAGCAATTATATGGACAGTCTCGGCTGAATTTTGCCGTCGCCGTCGCCGCCGTCATGCACCGTATATGTATAAGTATGTATATATCTATAAGTCCCCACAGAAAAATAACTCAGAAAATGCTTCCGAAGCGCGGAATCGAACCAGGGACCTCTTGCTCCGCAGCGAGCGGCGCTATCCACTACGCCACGAAACGCAGATCCTCCACGTAGCTAACGGCGAGCGTTATATACACACCATTTAGCGCTGGACGGACCCAGAGACAGCAGGCGATAATAAGAGTTTCTTCAATACCAGCGAGGTGGCGCTAGGAGCCCGACGGGCGCATTTAAAAGTTGTCGGCGAGCTCGCTCGCTTCTTATATTTGCGCATGGGAGAAGCTTGCCCTTCCGCTGTGTGCTCGCGCGGTTTTTCTCGTGGCGAGGGGTAGAGGAATGTTTCACGCTTTCACCGTGATGTCCGCGCTCATGTTACGGCATGTACGAATGTCACTCGAGCTCAGGGACGCCGCTAAACGAACAAACAGAAGATGAGCGCGAACTATCAAGTGTCACAGCTCGACACTTGAAGCACGCTAGTTTCCTTCGCTGCTTCGGCCGCCGTTGCAAGGCGGCCGCCTTCGGCCGCCTTGCAACAGAAGCGCTGTTCAAACTGAGAGTATCCATTGGCGAGCCTCACTTCGTGTAGCATTAGTTCCTTGCTATCGCATTCCTTGCTTCGCCCTTGCGGCGAAACTGACTTTTTTTTGCCTTGTAGTATTTTTCATATATGGAATTTTTCGAGCTGCATTGCATTCGTTTTAAGTTTGTCACAGCTACGTACGCGAAGATTGTGCCTTGTAGCCGCTCCGTTTCTTGTGCGCAAGAAACTCACTGTTGCTTTGACTGTTACCATGCGTGTATCTTTTGTACATGTTGAACTGTAATGCTTTTGTTTAACTTATTACTTTGCACTTGTTCCTTTTGTATTTTTTTTCCAGTTTGAGATGTTTACGTGTATTGCCCCCCTTACTCAATGCCCCCCATGGGGCCCGTAAGCAGGGCTGGGCAAAGATACTTTGAAATTGTATCGCGATACTATACAAGATGCTCAGGCAAGAAGTATTGGAGATACAGATACAAGATACTGCCACAATAATTGTATCCGATACGATACTTGCCAATTGTATCTTAAGATACTTCGATACATTCTCAAATTTATTATTACATAACCATATAATGTAGCAGCAAACGCCTACACACAAAAATGTCTGCTTGGGAATTTCTCAACTGCGACCTATTTTGTTTGACTTGAATGAAATGTCTCTTAGTATCTCAAAAGTTTTGCCCTTCTTGCTCAACGTACACTAGTTTCCATCCAAAAGAACTTATTGGGGCTTCTTTAAGCTTCTTCACAGGACAACTCTTTATACACTTCGCTGACAGCGGGTCTTGCTTGTCATTTTTTCAATTGATGGGAGTCGCTGCTTAGCTTGTCGACCAGCTAGCGGGTTGCCATATAAACACAACGTCAATAATAAGCCTTTGCACTACGGCGCAAGTACCGGTGTGGACTTTTACCTTCTCCGTCAAAGGCAGTTTGCACAATGCCGTATATCCGGACAGGTGTACAGCAGCAAGAACGCTGGTAGCGACTTTTTCTTCCTAGGGGGGGGGGGGGGGGAACGCATGGTGTATACGGGGCTTGAGACCGTTCGCTGGCGGCCCGGCCAGCACACATGACCGCCTCCATCCCATTTGTTTTTATTTTCTAAATAAGTATGTTCTTGAGCTATACAAACATGACTGGCCTCAAGCATTTCTTTCATGAGGGACATGTGGTCACCATGTGCTGAAACATAACCGTGGAACAAAAACTATGTTTCCATCCGCATAGATTTCACTCGTTGTGTACATTGCTATCGATGTTTCTCGAATGCTGACTCCAAATCCCCTTCAGAAATGACCTATATCTGAGATATGGGAAAGGCTTCCTTTCAAATGGCAACGTCATTTTGTTCAAGCTCTCTCCGACCCCACCATCTTCACTGTCCCGGCCTTTGGAGCTAAATTTCGCGACTACGGCCCGCCGGCTATAAGCCAAGTTTGAGACCCCTTGTGTATATGTAGATGACGTAAACCTGCAATGAATTTCCATGTCCTACTTAGCTGCTGGCGTAAGGGATTCTTTGTTGATATACTCACTAACGTGCAATCTTTTAGCAATTTTTCTTCAACGAGAGAACATGTGCAACACAGAAGTGTCTCAGACGTATTGTGCAGTAGCACAAAGCGTCGGAGGACACCGCCGCTATTCGCGCTATTGCCGCTTATAGCTCCCATTACGTGCCGATTAGTAATGCGAAAAATATTAAAGAAGGCCTAAAGCAGGAAAACAAATATAAGTAAAATAGAGAGGTGGTTTTGTATCAAACATTCACACTGAACGAGTACAGAAACAATACACACGGCGTCCAATAACTATGAGCATCAAGTATCGTAGGTTTACCTGTTGAGACAATAGAAAATTCAGTGCCTATGGAAAATTACCTGAAACGGCTCGTTGGGACGCTCATGAGTAAAACGGAGCATTCGGTATAACAGCGTTTCTCGAATCCGCTTCCTAACATCTTTACGATGGCTTCTAATGATTTCCAATATTATAATGCAAACTCAATTTCGCTATTTTCTTAAGCGGTAAGCAGAATATTTTATATTGTGTACCCAAGGCACGCCTACATAATAAAATTGTTTTCAAAATGGCCCTGGCTATAAATATGTAAACAGTAGTAGAAATAAAGCAGTTAGAAGAGTACAGCAGAAATCCTATTTTGGGAGCGCGTTACAAAAGACATACTGCGGTGACCAGACCGGGAAAACAGTGCAGAGACCTAAATAATGTATGTGATGCAAAATGACAGCTAAGAAAGCACTTGTGCTAATGATCAAATTATGATATCATAAATTCTTTGAATAAATGTAGATGGAAGTGAAAAATACGGTACGCCAAGATATTTTCTGTTAGGTAAACGCTTGCTCTATTAGGTCTAGCATCAGTACCAGTGGTGCTAAAGTTGTTAGAATCTTATTTGCATATAAGTTAACTCATTCCATGCAAGTCAAACTTACATACACGAGATCCTTCAAACCGCTGATATGTAAAATCCACGCGACGCAAAGCAACCCCATTCTTGCACATATCACATTTTGTTACGGAGCAAGACGCAAGCGAATCTTCAATAACGACACTGTAACATCAAAATTTGCGCGATAGACGCCGCATGCTGTGGAGCACGCGGCGCAGGACAGTGGCTAAGAGCAAGTGTCGCGGCATTGGCGCAGCTAAAAGGAAAAGAAATCGAGAAAACAAAAGGTACGTGGGCTAGGAGTAGACGTCCGCGTGCTTGTCTTCCTGATCTTCTACCCTCACTGGATGAATCTGACGTAAAAATAAAATAACGTTACTGCCCTTAGACTTATTCAGATATCTTAGGGGCACCAGTACCAGCTTGAGAAGCGGAACTTGGCCAACGATTGTTTCGCACAGTTGTGTTGCGATAGAAGTATCTTGTATCTTAAGATACACGATACATTATCGAATGTATCAGAAATACAGATACAGATACTCTTATTTCGAGACGTATCGCGATACAGATACAAGATACCCATAGAGTATCTAAGATAGTATCTAAGATACATGTATCTTCGATACTGCCCAGCACTGCCTGTAAGGTACCTTGAAATAAATAAATGAAATATTATGCCTGCATAGGGAGTTTTTCCAAAGCAGTCTGTAGACATGGCATGGCTCTGGTAGAATACCTGACTGCCACACAGAATGGTTGGGTCCGACTCCTGCTGGGATTTTAATTTTGATTCTTTGAATTAGTCCAGTAAACGCTGCCAATGTCAGTTTTTCTTAACGCCCTCTCATTTTAATATACCCATGCCTGTTCTCGCCGTTCCTGAGTGGATATAAACTGTCAATCACCTGTCGGGCATACCTGTATAGCGCGGCCCGCGGTATGAGCCACATGTGTCTGGAGGAAAGGGTTTGACGACGTACGTGACATGATTTTCACGTTATTCATGTCATGCCCAGACAGTCATATTCGTCACACCTTCTTGTCCTACCATGCCAATATTGGTATACACCAAGTTAAGGAGGCGATCGTGAGAGCACCCAGACCTAAGCAGCTAGATAGATAGATACGTAGATAAAAATGCTCAAAGTGCCTTGGGTTTGCTAGGAAACGCTTCGAGTTTTATTTGCATGAAGCAACATTTGCGTAATGGCAGCTTAAACGATCACTGCCATTATCCATCAGTTGCAAAAGTGAGCTGTGTACCGCTGCAAGCTGGTCCACACTAGTGACAAGCTCAAGAAATCTGGCTCTTAGATTGGTTGGAGACTTTACACCACGTTTGCCCTGCATGCAGCACAAATGAAAAATCTGAGACTGATTTGTTAACTTTGGGCTTCAAGTTTCTTACATATTTGCGATAATTACGAGGTTTTAAAGCCATTTCTGAAGTTCAGTGGAACTCTGCTTTCTTCCAAATGCAACAAATTGATTTTCAAATCAGCTCAGTGGTTGTCCTGAGCAAGTGTGCGTGGGCACTTGAGAAACACCCGAGCATTTCTGAACTTTTGTGCTGCTCATCCGCTACTCCAAATTCTAATACTAAACTGCGCCCATTGCCTGGTTAGGCCCGGAGTCATCGATTCTCAAGCTACAAGGCTAATGTCAGTGTAGGTGCACGACTTCGAATCAGGACTGAAGCCTGTCTGGAAGAGATTGGATGACACTTTCGGTAGTCCCGAAGCTTAGAAGCTTTCCCAAGACAATGTGAAACTTCGAGAACTTGGCGACCAGCTACGTGAACTGGAGGCTGCGAAAGCGGAACTGACACCCCACGAGGCATGAACAGCATCGTCTCAAAGCTCCAACCAAGCCTACAAGAGAAGTGGATGAGCTAAGGCTCGATATACCAGAAAGAGAATGACACTGCATTCCCACCATTTTCTTTCTTCTCAAAATTCGTGAGGGACGAAGTTGAGGTGACAACGACCCCAGCTTCATACCTGCAATCGCCACCCTGAAAAAGGAAATCAGGTTACGGGGAACTCTTACGGTGGAGCGGCAGTATCAGCGAGGAAAACCGAAGCAGATGTCATACCAGAAAAGAACCATGCAGACCCGTTAAACGTTGACAGTGCGAAGGGATCAAGGGACCAGTGGTGTCCATTTCACAAAAGCCTCATTCCTTTCAAAATTGCCATGCGTTTGTCAAGAAAAGCTTCGATGAAAGGAAGGATTTTCTCAGCAAGCAAAGGATTTGCTTCCGTTAATTGTTGCAAGTCGCCAAGCCACATTTCAAAGCAATGCGACATACCTTTTGAAGTGTTGGATAGGCGACTCTACTAAGCACCACACAGCACTTCATCCCTCTGACACACACACACCTGTGATCCATCTGGAGTTGTGGAAGACAGGGACAATGCTCACGGATCTTCAAAGCACGTCACCAACACACATACTGAATGAAGTATTCAAAATGGGTCATGAGTGCAAATCATGCGCAAAAGCCTGCCTGTGAAGGTAACTCACAAGTCTCAGCCACACAAACCTGTCAAGGTCTACACCATTTTGGACGACTAAAGTAATAGGCCACTGGACAGATCCGAGCTTCTGGACGTCTCTCGTGTGGAGCGGTCTCCAACCAACTACACCTTGACAATGTGCTCAGGAACTACCGAAGTCACTGCAAGACAGGCCGAAGGATTTTCAGTACGAGGCGTTACAGAAGAAATTATCCTTGAGCTTCTGCCACTGCTTGAGTGCAATGACATCCCTGATACCCGAAATGAAATACAGTCAACTGCCGATTTTCCGGACATGCTCGAAAATTTGGATGCTTTTGCAGCACCGTCACCAGCCCCATAGACGTCAATGTATTAGAACGTCCGAAATTTCGGACGCTGAAGCTATTCCGCGTCCGATTTTTTGGACTTTCTGCCCAAATTGCAGGTCCGAAAGGCATTATTTGAAGCCCCCACCTCTGCCGCGTCTATCATCGTTTAGGTTCGAACCAGCGCTTTCGCGAGTCGATCTGTTTGAGACAGTAGCAGAGTCCGAAAGTCAGCTTTGCCGCAATGCCAAAGCGTTATGGGGTGAAGCAGACCAGAAATTCAAAGGGGCCGCTATTGCGGCGCCGTGCGGCAATGTTACGGATAAGCAGCGGAAATGTACGGAGGCATGATGGCGGCAGCTGGCAAACGTGCCAGTACGACTTAATCGCTGACAACCCTTACGATAAGCATCTTCAGTTAACTGCTCAGTAGTGCACGTGGCCTAGCGCAGTTGCATGCTTACTGCACGCATTTAATAGGCGAGAACCCAAATACACCGCGCCGCCATTCCTGCTGCCTCTGTGCGAGACCGCTAAGTGCACCGCATAGACGTGTGGCCTCCGCGGACGAAACCAGCTCGCCATTGCCGCGCCCGTGTGCGGTCAGGAACTAAGTGCGCATCACGAAACCTTTCATGATAAATGCGTGCGTACGATACAGCAACAGTAACGTGACGGCGTCAGCTTAGTTGGCGATGTGCTGCACACAACTAGAAATGATCGGCTTGACACGGCAGCAAATGCTGCGTATCAGCGGCGATTCGGTGATGTGTGTGCGCATTTTTACATGCGCACACGCATCGGGGAAAGCCGGACGAGTCGTCCGCGCTTCCGCCACAGTCTGTGTTCCGCGTCATCGTTTACAAACGCTTCATGCGAGACAGCCGTAATCTATTCCACGCTTTGCTGTTATCAGCGGCGCTCATCACGAGATGCAAAAGTGGCGGTTGGCACGTACGTAGTTAAGCGGGGTTCGCGGCAGGTACCGAATGTATTTGCGAGAGCCTGGGCGCGCACCAAAATGCCTGATAATTGTACTGGGAGGCATTAAAGCTATTTCGGACATGGCTGTGGCGATATGACCACTTGAGCAGAATAAAAAAGCATGAATTTGTTTTTTCGAACTGCCCGATTTTCCGGACGATTTTGCGGTCCCCAGGGGGTCCGAAAAATCGGCAGTTGACTGTACCAACTCCTCAGGCTGCCATGTGTTACCCACACCTAAGTCCTATAGCAGCTTATATCCTTCCTCTGGATTCTCGAGCACAGATCTGGCTTCTTCCTTGTCAGGACATAATTGCAGCCCACAAGGTGTGTGAGGCACGCAATGGACCATGAGCGGCCCCGTTTGCTCAGAAACAGGACCTCGGCTGGGTGATCGTTGGGATCATTTCCATCGGACGTGCACTGCCAAGCACTGCAAGCGCTCTGAAGACATATTTTGAGTAGCGGTCGACCATCCATTCTAAAGCTTGTGAAGATCACATTACCGTGAAATAGAGCAACGTTCTTGAGTCTCAAGGTGGACAATTGTCTAGGTCGAGTGTTTTGTCGGCACCTGAAATCAATCTCAGCGCTGCCAGCACGCTGTTCAAAACAAAAGAAGCGGGGTTCAAGTCCCCGAATATCTGCTTGGTGTCTCCAAGTGAAGATATACACCACAAGTGAAGTCAACACTTCAACATCGGTTGTGACAAAACATGAACAATTCAGCAGCTTTTCGAGCTGGGAAAAATTCATTAACACCTTAGCATTTCTTCTGAGAATTGTGCGTCGTGTCAACGTCGTGTAACTCACAAAATAGATAGAGTAAAACGGGTGTCTTTTTGTCCCACAACAATAATAGTCGTCTGGCTCGCTTGCATTTCCGTTCTTGAAAACTCGGCGCTGGCCACTTTCCTACAGAGAATGCTATGTCACGCTGATAGCGCACATGCCGTTCGTGACCACAAAGTGCCGGGCGCGCAGCGGTAGTGCAAGGAAAGGCACGCTAGATACATGACGATTATTGTTGTGGGACAAACAGACTGCCTTTTTACTCGATCTATTCTGCGAGTGTGACGTTGAGCGAAGGCACGCGGTCGAAAATCTTTCTACAGCAAGAGTTTGTACTTCGTGCCGTTCAGCAAAATTTCTTTTCTGGAGAGATAAGCACCCTTGAAGACAAAAGACCTGTTTCCAAGAGAAGCCCACTTCGGAAGCTGGATCCCTTTCTTGATGAGAAGGGCCCTCTACACGTTGGTGGCCGCTAGCACAGAAGTGATCTGCCGGAAGATGAAAAGCGTCCTCTCATCATTCCAGGCCGACACCATGTCCCCAAGCTTCTCATACGTCACTACCACGTGCAAGTACAACATCAGGGCAACCATTTCACAGAAGGAGCAGTGAGATCAGCCGAGCTGTGGATTATTGCTGGCAAGGAATGCATCACTTCCATCAGAGGAAAATGCATTTTGTGCAAGACTGAGAGGTCGACCACCGAAGTGAAGTGGCAAATCAGCCAACCTGATTACAAGATCGATGACTTGGCGCTACTCAAAGACAAGCAATTCGTTGAGCAGCCAGTCCCCATGATCGTCCAGTTCCTACCTAGTGCTGGCGGCAGCATCCGGAAGGTTGACAGCAAAAAAATGGATCTGTTAAGACATTTGCCATTCCCACATCAAATCTGGTGCATCTGATGAGTCCATGAAATGATGGTGGTGCCCACAAAGAGAAGCACCAGATTCCCCGTGCTGCTCATCTGCTACCCCAAAGTCTAAAATTGAAACTGCCCTTCAGCGTCATCTGGCCCAGCTCAGATCATCCGCTCAAAACACTGGGCAGCTACATCAACAGGGTGTGGCAGGAAGATGCTCACTTGAGTGAAGCTGAGTGCAGCGGCTGGTCGTACGCCACTGCCTTTTTACGGCTAGGACTATGTAACCGAACTGTGCAATTGAAGTGTAATCTGACTATTGTAACTGCTTTCAGTGGTGGTCCAGTCAGTTTATGATTTGGAGCTATTTTTGGAGCAGGAAAAAGTGTTTTGGAGCAAATTTGGAGCAGGAGGAGCCGTTGTTTGGAGCAGGCAAAACGGAATTTATGATCACTATTGGAGAAGAACATGTGTATATTTTCGGTGAATATTTTTATTAGTGTACATACAGCAAATGCTGCTGCGATGTAGAGAAAGAGAAAAAGCCAACAGCCAGAGGGCAACCATTAATCAGGTTCTTAGCATGAAAGAGTGATATTCTGGCTTCACTGCGCTGCACAAGATGTGCGTTGATGTGAAGCATCAGTAACAAGGCAAGCATGGCACATACGTTTTTAGCGAATGACAGGTATCATAAGGTCATTTCAAAAGGAAATAAAATGCTAACTAGAAAACCAGCAGTCTAACAATTCCAGAAATAAGACTAACTTGTTGCAAACGAAAACATACTGTTTGAAATTTCCTGCATAATAGTGCAATCGCGAGAACTCACTAGAGATGATGCTCCATCGTACTCAATAATTATTAGAGGCGCGAGAACTGAGTGACATTCTCCTTTCACTTTTGAGGACTTTGGGCTATGCACTTGCTTCCAGTTCTCCAAAAACTTTGGTTCTAAAAAATAAAACTGGCACAAAGTAAGCTTACACGAAGAGGCGGGGTCAGTGATCATTCCAAGCATGAAGACTATGCTCTTTCAAGGCAGCCGCGAGGAAGACAAGTCCATTTGTTGAAACGTTGGCTTTAGCGACGCTCCGCATTTTGCGAATTTTTTAACTTAAGATGCTGTCAAGGTATGATTGGTGGGTGCGAGTCCCCATGCTACTCGCACGGTTGGCGAACAACTATGGCGTCAAGCTAACAGGCCTGACGACAAAGCACAATCGACTGTTTAGGTGGGAGGAGTGCCACTGGTTATTTTTGGGGGGGGGGGGGGGGAGAGAGAAACACCCCCTCCCCCACCATCACCCCCCCTTGGGTCCGCTGTTGACGAGGTACCGAGACTGGGTCCGGGAAGGACGTTTTAGGGTTCAGCAAGTGCGGAGGACTCGTGCAGCTACATCCGGTCTGCTTCCTTAATTTACAGTTTTGCATTGCAATTTGAACTGAACGAAGTCACCGCACGGTGCAGTTAGGTAGTCCGCCAACAGAGAAAAAGTCCCGCGGCAGCAGCGCTCAACGCTCGTCAATGTGACATTTAGGAACAAACACTGAGCATGCTTCCAAACGTAGTTTTCAACAAGCAGGAGGAAATCAGTTTGAAAGATTTGCAAGCCGGGGAGACTGACTTTTTTTGACAAATGACAACACTGATTGTTGTAACGGCTGACTGCGCGGCTTAATTTCTAGAAGCGCTGGCTTGCCACCACGTTACGTCAGTTTTCCAATCAAGATGCGCCACGACCGCGATCAGCAGTAGCACCACATCATGCCAGACGCGCTCTACATGGGCATTTAGGCTTAGCTTTACGAGAGGCGTACCGAAAAACATTGCGCAGCACGATAACTATCAGCTTTTTTTTTAGAATTATCAAACATTTTCACGGCTGAATTTTCATTTGCGTGAAGACGCCGTTTACAGCGCACAGCGCCGACAGCTGTTGCCGCTTGGCCGCGGTGACTACATCGCAGTACGCAGAGTGACTCGCGAACGAAGAAAATACCCTTTTCGAAGTGTTATCGCCCGTACCCTCTCAAATAGGTGAGACTATCACGGCACGCTAAACTTTCAACAACAGAGACACATGCGGCGGCGCATACTTTGGTTGGGCTGAATATCATGAAAAAAGCGCATCGCTTGAATGGTGCGAGTGGAGGGCATCGGCGGCATTATGGAAAAGATCTAATGGTGTTTGTTGAGATCAAGGAAATAATGGGCCATAAACTGTCCGATGCCGTATAAACGGGTGGACTAGTGAACTTTGGCGCAGTTGGCACAAGCTGTACGTGCACAGCAAAGCGCAGGGATATGGAATTGTAGCAAAATGGCGCAATTGGACCATCACTGGTTTTACTAAATTAAAAATTTGATGGAAGAATTCAGTCATTATCAGCCAGGATTGAGGGTGTGCTTGGACTTTGCCGGGCGCTGCCTTCCAGGCCCGAACAACTTTACATGCATCAGATTAAACGAATCTGGGTTGGCCTCCCATTTAAACATGTCCCTTAAAACACTTGTGCTAGCCTTTCTTGTGCTAGACTTGGCAAAACAGGGATCATGCTTCCTTTTGATCTGAAGCCTCCGTGTTGGTATGTCTTTGTTCAGGCCTAGGATTTTGACAAACTTGCGTCGTCGAGTTTTTGTAGCCTGTAAAAGGCAACACATGTTTCTTCCCATAAACAATTCTACAGACATGAGCCGACTGTCAAAATCTGAAATGAAATAAGCAGGTGTGTAAAGGCCAGGGCAACACACCCACCAATCTTTAGTCTCCATTTCATAGCTTACCGAGCCTCTTCCTAAGCTCAAGTGAGGCATCTTTGCAACTACAGACTGGTAATTCTGTTGACAGTCTAAACTGATTTCCTCTCAAGTGCCACTTCAAGCTGATGCTCACGCCTACAAGTGTCATAAGCAGTGTGCAGCTAATCTGACCTTGGGCAACGAGCACGTCACAAATGCAAGAAATACTTGAGAGCATTCACCACTGCATAGGCTCCTTTCCAATGTCATGCAGTGTAAAATATCTGTGCCTACAGCCACTCTCACCAGCAACGTGGTTGACCACTATAAACTTTATACGAAAAATGCACTCTCACCTTCAGGTGGGTTAGGGGGTTCCTTGCCACGCCTCTCACGAACAAGCCGCTTGGAGATCTTGGGAAGAGTTGTGGGAGGAGCTTTTGTGGTCCTCATCGCTGCAGCCTTTGCAATCTCGGCCTCCCTTTGCCTCCAGAGAGACCAAATCCAAGCATCCTCGTCCTCCTCCTCGTGCTCTCCGCCCGACGTCGTCGTCTTCAGCTCCGTCCCAGTGCAAGGCGCTTCGGGAGGGCTTTCCTGTTGAGGAACCGGACTTCTCTCGCGCCTAGCAGCTCTCTTTGGGCTCTCAGAGCTGGAACTGGGAGCCCGGACGCACTTTCTCTTGCGCTTGTTCCTGATGAAGAAAGAAATGACAGGAGAGCAGCATGAGTTGGCAAGATTTTTTCTCTGGTGGACTATCCTTTAAGCAAGTGCAACAGCTACAGCATGTCAGCAAGTTATTATTGCGATCGCAATTATATGGACAGTCTCTGCTGAATTTTGCTGTCGCCGTCGCCGCCGTCATGCACCGTATATGTATAAGTATGTATATATATATAAAAGCCCCAAAGAAAAATAACTCAGAAAAATGCTTCCGAAGCGCGGAATCGAACCAGGGACCTCTTGTTCCGCAGCGAGCGGCGCTATCCACTACGCCACGAAACGCAGATCCTCCACGTAGCTAACGGCGAGTGTTATATACACACCCTTTAGCGCTGGACGGACTCTGAGACAGCAGGCGATAATAAGTGTTTCTTCATTACCAGCGAGATGGCGCTAGGAGCCCGACGGGCGCATTTAAAAGTCGTCGGCGAGCTCGCTCGCTCGCTCGCTCGCTTCTTATATTTGCGCATGGGAGAAGCTTGCGCTTCCGCTGTCTGCTCGCGCGGTTTTCTCGTGGTGAGGGGAAGAGGAATGTTTCACGCTTTCACTGTGATGCCCGCGCTCATGTTACGGAGCTTACGAAAGTCACTCGAGCTGAAGGGACGCCGCTAAACGAACAAACAGACGATGAGTGCGAACTATCAAGTGTCACAGCTCGACACTTGAAGCACGCTAGTTTCCCTCGCTGCTTCGGCCGCCTTTGCAACAGAAGCGATGTTCAAACTGAGAGTATCCATTGGCGAGCCTCACTTCGTATAGCATTAGTTCCTTGCTATCGCATTCATTGCTTCGCCCTTGCGGCGAAACTGTGACTTTTTTTTTTAACAACACAAAAGGTTCTTGCATTAGCCAGGCTGAGCAAAAAAAATTTCGAGATTAAATCATAAATCAATAAAAAATGGCCCCAGGCAAGTGGCAAGTGCTGGCATAACATTCAGGAAGGAACAGGATTATTTCATCGGATTTAAAAAGTCTACATCCACCGACAAAAATTGTTGACGAACGATAACGCAGATACCGAAGCATACACTACTGACCTATTAAAAGAAATATATAATTTTCAATAGTACATCCACCTGTCGCTGCCCATGCACTGCACGGCAAACAAAAAACAGAGTTGGCTTTAACAGTTAAGCGTTAACCATACCATAGATTTTTATAAGAAGAAATTGTTATGTACTGACGTCACATGTACATTTCATCGCTTATCACCCACGCAAGCAGTGGTGGCCTAATGACGAGTTATCACTCAAGCTATAAAAGGAGTGTGCGTCAATAAACCTACGTTCATTGCACCACTGGGTGTCATACTGATTTACTACAGAAATTATAGCACTATTGAATGTTAAGGTATCTCTGGCTAACACATGTAAAACACAGTAAGGGCGCAGCAAAATAGAAAAAGAGAGAATACATACAACAGGCTTTCCGGCGAACCAGCCTCTGGCTCCACCCTTCGGGCCTTCCGAGCTGCCAGGCAAGCAAATTGCCGGGTGACCTCCATTTTCCGGGCTTGCTTCGCCAACAGGCGAGCCGATCGCCCTACGAAAAAGTAAAAGCGCAAGTTTAACATGCTAAGGTGTAAAGAATCACAAAACACAGTTAACACAGTGAAACTCAAGCAGCACACTTTCCTTTCTAAAGTTCCAAGAGGCCAATTTCCTCTTAATTTATTACGCGAACAACTCGAGGAGTACAATAATGATTGACCAGAGGTGCTCTGTCTCTCCGCCCTGCTATTCTAATGTAGAGTAAAGAAAGAAAGGCAAGAACAGAGAAAGAGGCAGTGTGTGGGAGACAAGGATGTGTACTACAGTGAACTATGCACGTGCACAAGTAATGCTGTGTTAAAGACTGCAAACGACGCTGCTAATTGTGTAGAGGCATAGCTTCCACCTGCAAATGTACAATTTTTAAAAATAACAGTGAACGAACAAGGAAAGGTTGGAGCCAATCTTTTCACAAGGGAACCAGTCTTCATCGAAGCTACTAGTCGCACCCGCAGCACTGGTAGCACGGAATCTTCACAAGGCAGGAAAAATGCATAGGAAGCATCTGTAGCCATGGCGAATACGACAAATTAAGTGTACTGCGCTCAGAGAAGGGTGCTATGTTTATAATTTAATACAGTCGTCGACCGTTTATTCGGACTCTGCGAGTACCGCCGAAAAGTCCGAATAATCAGGAGTCCGGAAAAAAAGTCGCAAGAAAAAAGCACCTTTTTTGGCCCAGCGGCTGGAAAAACTTGTCAACGCACGTCTGTACACGTCAGTGTTGCGGAGTTGCCACTCCGGAATTGCAATGACTCCGGAATTTATCAACATTTTCGCAACCCCGGTATTGAATGGGGACAACGCTTGGATGAATGGAATGGGAATTGAATTGAGCACCTTTTGCACGGAATGGAATGGGAATGGAATTAAGTGTTTTTCCGAAAATAGAGCACGTTTTTGTCTACGCGTTTTTCAAACCTCAGACATTACTAAGTCAGAGCCTCGAATGTAACAGTAAAGCAGTATTTTTAAAATGACTTGGCTGATTACAAGCACGGTACATTTATAAGTAACGCGCCTACTACAATTCTGTCCTTATATAGACTGTGTCGCTCCGACGTTTGTCTATTCTTCGCGTAACCGCGCTTCTGTGCCATTAGTATCCGTCGTACGGGATCTACGGTGGCGGCATACCCCCCACCTCCCCTTACACCTTGCGATTTTTTCCCTCGGCGGCACCCCAGCTGCCTGCTGTCTCCCCACCGTAAACGTCTTAGTTTTTGCTTCTGTCGCCGTTGGCCACTAACTATATTCGAAAAAGCGCTTCTCTAAGTTGTGATGCGTATTGAGGGTGGCGCGATTCTTGTGTTCACTGCAAGCTTTTGTATACCAGCTTGCGCGCCGTCTCACCTCACACCCCCCCCCCCCTACATTTTAGCATCAACACATTTAAGCTTAAACAATATTAAATCATCACCATTCGTTCAAACATGCTGACCATGCAAATACTATAGGTAGCGGTAGGGCTGCTTCTATGGAAATTAGCAGAGTGTTTGTACTGCACAAGATATGTCACCAAGGAATTATACCCAGCCGAAAACAGACTAACACAGGAAACGGTGAAGGAGACAGGAAAGCGGAATTCCTTGATGCAATGCACCAACTAGCCCAACAACGAGTTCTACTAAAAGCTACTACCCTCGACCTTGGCAACGTGTTTTGCGTACTTTTGCAGTTCCTAATGCCTCCGATGACATCAGCTTCATGGGGCGTTCATTCTTAACTCAATAAAACTATCAGGATGCCTATCAAGATGCCAAAAACACCCAAGGTGCACCCAAGCAACTTCGGATTGAGGTCGGCCGCCTTCCACCTGGTGAATAATCGCTGCTTTTTTCGCCATCGTCGGGGCCTTGTAGTTGCCGCGTTTCTTTAGTTCCGACAGCGCACATGGAACAGGCAGCGTCGGAGCAACTTCAGCAGATTAGGCATCGCACTCCAAGCAACAATGCCTCCTTGACTAGATGCCTGCCGCGTGGGCCGATAACCCGGTTCCGTACCCTCTCCCTCTTTTTCTCCGTGGTCAGGCAACGAGCGCCGCCTATGGCGCACGCCTGCAACAAAGGTCACGCGCTGCTGCCTCCGAGATTGTCATCACGCCTGTTACCGTCTCGGAGGTGCCAGGCGCGGTGGAACTGACAACGTCGTCTGCTGCGGTAAGTGCATTTCCGCTGCCGCCGGAAGTCGGTCAGGCTACGAGCGCCGCCTCACAGGTTTGTGGGGGAAGTGAGGGAACCGCGGCGGGCATCTAGTCAAGGAGGCATTGGCAACAAACAAGGGAGCGAGACGCAAAAGCTCGGGACGTAGATCAGGCCTAGCCACAGAAACATCTGACGCAAACCCTCAAACGCCAAAAGGGAACGATATTGGTCTAGTTGATGTTGCAGCGCTCGTGTTGTCTAATAAAATGCTTTGTTGGGCACGTTGGTTCATTCTGTAATATGTTGAGCGCAAACGGACGAGACACAAGACAAGACTACTACACCGTGGAAAAGTGCAACCAGCTTGAGATGAGGAGACTGGCAAAGAACATTTCCACGTGTAAAGGTAAATGTCTGTATATTTTTTACTGCGAAGACCCATAAAGACGGGATACCCTTTAGATCTATTGTAAGCGAGAAGGGATACTGGCAGTTGTACCTCAGCCGGTACATTCTGAAGTGTTTAGGTAGTTTGTCTATCGATGGCCCTTTTGCAACCAAAAAAGCTCGTGTTGTCATACTCTTTGTTTAGGTCGTACTCGTACGCCCCATCATTCACGCCAAACGCCACACTGAGCCGATTCCGTTCTTGGCTTGGCTTGGCCTGCTGTTTGGCCGCGGTAGCTGTTCAATGGATACTTGACTGGCTAAAGCCAAAAGGCAACCGTTACGTGTAGCCAACAAACATAGCCTTCGAGATCTGTAATTTCTGCATGGATTTTGACACTGGCACGATCTCAGTGCAACACTTCAGTGCTGGCAACCTAGCAAAAATATTGTAAACATTGCTGACAGCTTGTCGTGGCGTTCGACGTCGCACTCGATCAGCCAGCCAGAGTCCGAAAAGTCGAACGGCACACTGTGGGGCGTCCGAATTTTCGATCGCGAGTTTACATTACTACAATAGGACAAGTGGCGGTGCCGCGAACGTGTCCGAATAAACGGTCGGTGACTGTATTGAAACCACATTCTTACTGACATAACGCTCTTCGGTAAAAAATTCGTCATAATTCAGAACGGAGTTTTTAATTTTGGTTTTTGAACATGAGCCTTCATCAAAAAACTCTCTGCCTTAAATATCTTTTTCTTCTTTCGCGTGGCCTAGTGGAAAACAATCTTTTGCAGAAATGTTGCAAAGGCTTTGTTTTACATTTGATTCTTTTTCGAAGTTTCTCTGTGAAAAAGCAAACACACCAAGAAGCATCAAAGTTAGCAAACTTTTTTTGGCTTGGGCCATGCTTGTCATTTGTTAAATTTTTTCTCTTTTGAAAACAGCATAAGGCAAGCATGAATATATTTCACAGTGATGCGTCTTAAAACCACCAGCAAAAATTTTCCACAACATTTATAGCTTGCATTAAATTCGGCTGTGAAATAAAAAATATATTACAATAAGCAAAGACAGGACGCCTGCGCCGCCATCTTCAATTTTTTCTGCCGCGCTGGGAGCATTTCTTGAAAATGAAATTTTCCGTTCTGTGCACTTGGAATGTCCCCACACAGCATATCGGAAAATTAGACAAAAAAATATCGAGCGGGCATGCACGTTCGATCTCTTGTGGAATCACCCTTCGGTAATGCATTCACTGAAGCTTCTACAGAGGTCCATCATATATTTTTGTGCACGAAAGTTGTAAAATGTAGGGGGCACGTCTTATACAAAGGTGCAACTTGTACACCGGAAAATACAGTATATACTGTAGCCATGTTAAAAAAAAAAAAAAGCATTAGTCAATATACAACTTGCTTGTCTCTGCAACATGCCCTTCGGCTCCTAATATATCAACCATGAAATAGAAATACAGTAAAACCTCATTAATTCGAACTCTTATTTCGAAATCCTGCTTAGTTCGCAGGATTTCTGTGGTCCCGTATTTTGAAATGTCAATTAAAGTGGATAACTTGAAGCTGCGGTCGGTACCAGCCTGGTTAATTCGAAAACTTTGGGTGCCATCTGCCAATTCTTGATCCCGATTTCGCCGCTAATCCGAGGAAACGACGGCCCTTTGGAGCCACAAGGCAATGTACTGTAGCGATACTAACGAGCGACAGGTGAAACACCCCAGCCTCAGCCTCGCAACTGCCAGCACAAAACAAACAATAAACAGGGCCCCCTCGGGTCTCGTGGTCAATTGAAATGGGCGGCCGTGGAAATGACGTGCTTCACTGCAACACAGCTGTGACACGCGGGCAGCGTGTCGCATGTTTCTCGCAATGTCATCGCGTTGTGATTTACCCCTTCTTTCTGGGAAAATAAAGGAATTATTAAAGGACAGTCTGAGACAGAATTCGCGATGTATGCGAACCTCCGATTGGCGGTTTCTCCGGCAATTAGCAGCTGTCACCTCACCTCGCTGCTGACGCTGCGAGGAGCAGGTGACATGCTTCCCGCGTGTCGCCACTGTGTTGCAGTGAAGCACGTCTTCTCTTCCACAGGCATGCATTTCAGTTGACCGCCAAACTTTTTTTCCTTTTTTTTTTTTGAGCTGGCAGTCGTGAGGCTTGTTGTTTCACCGGTTTAGCAGCAAAACTGGGACCGGGCATTGCTGGAAAACATGACCTTTGGAGCCGTAATCTAGCAGGAATAGCAAACGACTACCTCTGATTACTTTCAGTAATGTGTGTTTTTTGTATGTTTGGTTAATTCGAAAGCCCGCCTAATTCGAAGATTTTTCACAGTCCCAGTGACTGAATTGACGAGATTTTACTGTGTATCACATTTATGAATTCAGCGCATCTATCATACTGCAGTTAAAAAAAATAATCAAAATACAACTTACTTGGCTGCACAAAGGCATCATGGGCTGCCTGTTGAAGAACCCCTGAAACAATATAGCAACCATGAAGTAAGTTGCACCACGCGCTGCTCAAGCAAAAAAACAATATTGCCAGTTCTGTGTCTTGTAGAGAATAGCAACAAGGGTGATTTGTACTAAGGTTTCCCAAGTACAAGTTGAAATTGACAAAGCTGTTTTGTTGCCCAAGTGTTACACAGTTTATGGTCCATACATTCGTGACACCTTCAGCGTGAAATCAATAAATGACGCTATCAATGCTCTACCATTCAGCGCACTTTTCAACCGTAGCAGTTTAAGCATAATAAAGTCAAAATAAAATACTGCAAATATTTCCTGAAAAGAACTATGAAGTCTTACGTTGCTCAAATGCCGAGTTAATAAAAAATTTGAAAAGTTTACGCAGTAGACACACTGAAAACACGCTTATCAAGCCAAAGCAACAACAATCTCTAAGAGACACAAATTTTAATCAAAATTATTTGCATGAAGCAACATTTGCGTAATGGCAGCTTAAACGATCACTGCCATTATCCATCAATTGCACGTGAGCTGTACCGCTGCAAGCTGGTCCTTACTGGTGACAGGCTCAAGAAATCTGGCTCTTAGATTGGTGGGAGACTTTACATCAGGTTTGCCCTACATACAGCACGAATGAAAAATCGGACTGATTTGTTAATTTGCGCTTCAAGTCATATATTTGCGATAACTACGAGCTTTAAAGCCCTTTCTGAAGGTCAGTGGAATTCGGCTTTCTTTCAAATGCAACAAATTGATTTTCAAATCAGTTCAGTGGTTGTCCTGTCCTGTGTGTGGGTGCTTCAGGAACACCAGAGCATTTCTTAAATTTATATGCATCCGATTTCTGGTTTGACCTCCAGGTTAAACATGTCAAACACTTGTGCTAGCCTTTATTTTATTCACTTGGCAAAACAGGGGTCCTGCTTTCTCTTGTGCTGAAGCCTTCGTGCTTTACGTCCTTGGTTAGGCGTAGGAATTTTACAAACTTGCTTGGTCACGTTTTCGTACCTTGTAAAAGGCAACGTATGTTTGTTCCCATAAACAACAATTCTACAGCCACGAGCCGACTCGAAATCCACGACATTGAGCTAAGCAAGTGTGTAGAGGCCAGGGCAAAATGCCCACCAACCTTTAGTCTCCATTTCATAGCTTACCGAGCCTCCTCTTAAAGGGGTACCGAGACGAAAATTTTCAGTTGTCTTTTTGCGTCAAATGAAAGGTGAAACCCTCAAGAGCCTAGAAAAGGCAGGGCTAAGTGCGAGTGCACCCTGAAAAAGTAATTACAGTATGTTTTTAGAAACTAGTTTCGGTTCCTACTGCACCCCGATGTCACGACACTGTACGAGTTCCACACGTGCTCGCACAATATATGCGACGTTTCTACGACCGCTCCACACCGTGCCTCCATGGTGATGCACAAGTGGGCATTTTGGAAGTTTTGGTACCTAACGTCATCACAACTAGCCAGACTGCTGCGTGAAGTCGCCATAATCAGTACTGTAGCTCGACGTCACGCTAGTGTTGACGTTGGTAGGTGCGCCATGGAAAAATTGATCTTAATATAAAAATAAAATCTTATCAGCATTCGCTGAGCTTCACACTTGCTCAGAGCCGTCTCTGCATACAGGAGATTTGTATGGCAGAGTAAACTCGCCATTGAAGAAAGGTGTCAGCACCCCTTTAAGATCAAGTGAGGCAACTTTGCAACTACAGACTGGTAATTCTGTTAGTCAAAACTGATTTCCTCTCAAGTGCCACTTCAAGCTGATGCTCACGCCTACAAGTGCCATAAGCAGTGTGCAGCTAATCTGACCTTGGGCAACGAGCACATCACAAATGCAAGAAATACTTGAGAGCATTCACCATTGCATAGGCTCCTTTCCAATGTCATGCAGTGTAAAATATCTGTGCCTACAGCCACTCTCACCTGCAACGTGGTTGACCACTATAAACTTTATACGAAAGATGCACTCTCACCTTCAGGTGGGTTAGGGGGTTCCTTGCCACGCCTCTCACGAACAAGCCGCTTGGAGATCTTGAGATGAGTTGTGGGAGGAGCTTTTGTGGTCCTCATCGCTGCAGCCTTTGCAAGCTCGGCCTCCACCTCCTGCTCTCCGCCCGTCGTCGTCGTCAGCTCCGTCCCAGTGCAAGGCGCTTCGGGAGGGCTTTCCTGTTGAGGAACCGGACTTCTCTCGCGCCTAGCAGCTCTCTTTGGGCTCTCAGAGCTGGAACTGGGAGCCCGGACGCACTTTCTCTTGCGCTTGTTCCTGATGAAGAAAGAAATGACAGGAGAGCAGCATGAGTTGGCAAGATTTTTTCTCTGGTGGACTATCCTTTAAGCAAGTGTAACAGCTACAGCATGTCAGCAAGTTATTTTTAACAACACAAAAGGTCCTTGCATTAGGCAGGCTGAGCAAAAATAATTTCGAGATTAAATCGTAAATCAAGAAAAAATGGCCCCAGGCAGGTGGCAAGTACTGGCATAACATTCAGGAAGGAACAAGATTATTTCATCGGATTTAAAAAGTCTACATCCACTGACAAAAATTGTTGACGAAGGATAACGCAGATACTGAAGCATATGCTGCTGACCCATTAAAAGAAATACGTAATTTTCAATAGTACATCCACCTGTCGCTGCCCAAGCACTACACGGTAAACAAAATTAGAGTTAGTTTTAATAGTTAGAGCGTTAACCATACCATAGATTTTTATAAGAAGAAATTGTTATGTACTGACGTTACATGTACATTTCATCGCTTATCACCCACGCAAGCAGCGGTGGCTTTATCACGAGTTATCACCCACGCTATAAAAGGAGTGTGCGTCAATAAACCTACGTTCATTTCACCACTGGGTGTCAGACTGATTTACTACAGAAATTATAGCACTACTGAATGTGAAGGTATCTCTGGCTAACACATGTAAAGCTGTCATGAATTTGTTGACTTCTGGCAGAAGAGGGAGATGTAGAGGAAGAAGAAATGAGAGAAAAGACAGATGTCATACGAAGAAACATAGAGTGAAGAGAAAGAAGAAGACCATACATTGAAGGAGAATTGAATAAAGAACGCAAAGAAGAGGGAGAAGAAGAGGCACGAGAGGCGACGTGGCCGGCGAGGAGAAGGAGGAAGGCGGAGCGCGCTTGGAACGGGAGAGGCACGGACGAGCGGTGGTCGTGGCAAGGCGTTCGCCTGAGGTCCGCCAGCACAGCTCCTGGAAATGTGCCCCAGCCTTCGCAGCAACGTACTGTGACCTGGGAGGCGTGACCAGGAGGGCGACCAGCGCGCATCAGCGAGACCCTTCTCCTGAGGACGCGCAGATGTTCTGCGGATATGCTCCGTGGGTCACGCACCGGACGACAAGCGGTACAGCCAAAGCAAGTACCTGACGTGGCGTGGACCGGCAACTGCAGCTACCCGACGGTGCAACAGACTGTCGTGCTCCGGTGAAGCAACGCACTTCGCGGACACGACAAGTCGTCGCCTCAGCACCGGAGCTGCCACGTCAACGCCAGTAACCCGTGATGAAACTGTAAATATTTTTATTAGTTTTGGGATAGTGTGCACAAGGGATGTTTGTTTATATAGTCGGGCTTTCTTCAATACTTCTTATGTAAATGGTTTAGTGGGTTTTTCGCATAAAGAAGTTTTTCGTTATCCTCGGTGTTCCTGTGTTGTGTTTAACCATCTAGAGACCATGACAAAATATTGGCGAGCCTGCCAGGATTGATTATCCTACCCAATTGGTCTCTCACTTCACAGGAACATGGATTACGAGAAATTGTTGGGAATCGCGACCGCGCTGGGACTCAGCCGAGAGGAGTCGCTAAGCTTGTTTGAACGCGCGGAAAAGGAAGCTCGCGAGGCACGTGAAGCTGAGAAAGAGATTCTTCTCTTAAAGTTGCGGTTGGCAGACGCCTCTATTCCCAGAGATGATGACAGTAGGTCGTCGGTTTCTAGCGAAAGGGAGTTGCCGAGAGCTAAGAGCATTTGTCCGCGGAAGTTAATGGCTCCATTTGATGAGAAGAGAGATGATTTAGATGCCTATTTACACCGGTCGAAAGAATTGCTGTGGGACAAGGTTGGGATAGAAGCGAGTGGGCGACAGCACTTAGTCTCTGTTTAGTAGGCGAAGCCTTGAGTGTATTTGGGAGAATGCCCGCCTCCGAGTCAATGGACTATGACAAAGTCAAGAAAGCACTGCTTCAGCGGTTCAGGCTGACTGCTGAAGGCTTCCGTGAAAGATTTCGTAAATGTAAGCCCGAAGACGGTGAAACGGGGAAAGCAGTTTGTGGGCCGCTTGTCTAACTACTTTGACAGGTGGATGGAGATGGCTGATACTCCCAAAACGTATGAGGGTGTGCGTGACAGCATGGTTAGGGAGCAATTTCTTGCTTGTTGTCACCCGAAGCTATGTGTGTTTCTAAAGGAAAGGAAGCTAGGATCACTCGATGAGGTAGCTGATTATTCCGACCAATATATGGAAGCTCAGGCGATTGGAAATTTAGGACATATGAATAAAGAGAGGATCACAGGAGAAGAAGAGGAGACGAATTTTGAGCCCCGAAATAATGAGCATAGAAAGCAGCAGATGCAGCAACGGTGCTTCCTCTGTAATCGCCTTGGTCATCAAGCACGTAACTGTCTAGTGGAATGTGGTGTTCAACGGGAAAGAAGTTATTGCCAGGTGTGCAATATGAGAGGCCATAAGACTGAGGAATGCCGAAGGAAACCGCGAGATCAAGTATCAGCGGTGATAGCTAATAGAGAAGGACAGAAAGGTGACAGAAAGGAAACTGAGATAACGAATATAGTGAGTGCAGCTGTGACCGCAGCTGGCCTGAAACATATTAATATGCCAGTTGTCAAAGGGACAGTGAACGACAAACGTGTGTCGGTACTTCGAGACTCGGGTGCTAGTACGGTGCTCGTTAGACGAAGTTTGGTCAACGACATGGAGCTGACAGGAAAAACGTCACGAGTAGTGCTGGCAGATGGGTCAGAGAGGTATTTGCCGGAAGCCAGAATATTGTTAGACACCCCATATTTCACAGGGCGTATAACTGCACTGTGTCTAGAAGAGCCCTTGTATGACGTGGTGTTAGGCAATGTGAAAGGCGTAAGAGCCGTTGACGGCCCAGTGGCACAATGGAAATGCCTAGTACATGCATACGTGGTCGCGTAGGAAAGGCGAAAGATGCAAAAGAAGCCCAACGGTGCCAAAGGAGACTTTAGTTAAAAAAGAGGTAGGACAGGAGGTGAACCCGTCTGCAACACTGGATGAGTTGGGCATACCCACAGCTGGGCTAGGTAAGCAGCAAAGAAAGGACGAGACACTGGAAAATGCAGTACGTAGGATCGGAGAGAAGCCAATGTGTGAAGGAACGAGAAGAGATGTGACGTACGTACTTAATAATGGCGTGGTGTACAGGAAGTTCGTGCACAAAGGCAGAAAGTGTATGCAATTGATGGTGCCGGCAAGGTATAGACTATCTGTATTGGAGCAGTGCCATGCCAAGGGGCATAAAGGAGTGAGGCGAACTGTAATTGCGTTAACTAAAGTAGTGTTCTGGCCGGGTTTGCGGAGAGATGTTAAAAAGTTTGTAGAGGGATGTTGCAAGTAGATGGGAAAGCGAAAAAGAAATATTGTGATAATGGTCACAGTGTGACAATTAAGGGTACCCTGCTTGTATGTTCGAGGACTTTCTTCATGCAGTTTAGCAACACGAGAGTTTTCGAGACAGCCAACTGTCGAATATGTTGAGTAGTGGCCATAGTGACTTCTCTACTGTAAGCGAGTGTGTCTAGGACTTCACGTTACTGTTATGGTGAACATTTGGTGGAATTGTTACAGTAGACACAGTGACATGGTGCTTTTATGTCACCTATGAACTGTCCACGACACATGTGATGTGACGTTTAGTGAAATAGCCGTGATGTGTGGTGAAGTGATTGGTGTGATACTGATGTGATGTGATGTGAGTGCACCGGTGAAGTGCATCAAGAGAACGTGTATATGACACACATTGACGACGGAAGGCCCTGGGACGTCAGGAGCAGTTTTTCATGCCGAAAAACTCTTCAAAAGGAGGGCGTATCATTGTCATGAATTTGTTGACTTCTGGCAGAAGAGGGAGATGTAGAGGAAGAAGAAATGAGAGAAAAGACAGATGTCATACGAAGAAACATAGAGTGAAGAGAAAGAAGAAGACCATACATTGAAGGAGAATTGAATAAAGAACGCAAAGAAGAGGGAGAAGAAGAGGCACGAGAGGCGACGTGGCCGGCGAGGAGAAGGAGGAAGGCGGAGCGCGCTTGGAACGGGAGAGGCACGGACGAGCGGTGGTCGTGGCAAGGCGTTCGCCTGAGGTCCGCCAGCACAGCTCCTGGAAATGTGCCCCAGCCTTCGCAGCAACGTACTGTGACCTGGGAGGCGTGACCAGGAGGGCGACCAGCGCGCATCAGCGAGACCCTTCTCCTGAGGACGCGCAGATGTTCTGCGGATATGCTCCGTGGGTCACGCACCGGACGACAAGCGGTACAGCCAAAGCAAGTACCTGACGTGGCGTGGACCGGCAACTGCAGCTACCCGACGGTGCAACAGACTGTCGTGCTCCGGTGAAGCAACGCACTTCGCGGACACGACAAGTCGTCGCCTCAGCACCGGAGCTGCCACGTCAACGCCAGTAACCCGTGATGAAACTGTAAATATTTTTATTAGTTTTGGGATAGTGTGCACAAGGGATGTTTGTTTATATAGTCGGGCTTTCTTCAATACTTCTTATGTAAATGGTTTAGTGGGTTTTTCGCATAAAGAAGTTTTTCGTTATCCTCGGTGTTCCTGTGTTGTGTTTAACCATCTAGAGACCATGACAAAAGCACAGTAAGGGTGCAGCAAAATAGAAAACGAGAGAATACATACAACAGGCTTTCCGGCGAACCAGCCTCTGGCTCCACCCGTCGGGCCCTCCGAGCTGCCAGGCAAGCAAATTGCCGGGTGACCTCCATTTTCCGGGCTTGCTTCGCCAACAGGCGAGCCGATCGCCCTACGAAAAAGTAAAAGCGCAAGTTTAACATGCTAAGGTGTAAAGAATGACAGAACACAGTTAACACAGTGAAACTCAAGCAGCACACTTTCCTTTCTAAAGTTCCAAGAGGCCAATTTCCTCTTAATTTATTATGCGAACAACACGAAGAGTACAATAATGGTTGACCAGAGGTGCTCTGTCTCTCCGCCCTGCTATTCTAATGTAGAGTAAAGAAAGAAAGGCAAGAACAGAGAAAGAGGCAGTGTGTGGGAGACAATGATGCACTACAGTGAACTATGCAAAAGCACAAGCAATGCTGTGGCATAGACTGCAAACGACGCTGCTAATTGTGTAGAGGCATAGCTTCCACCTGCAAATGCACAATTTTTAAAAATAACAGTGAACGAACAAGGAAAGGTTGGAGCCAATGTTTTCACAAGGGAACCAGTCTTCATCGAAGTAAAACAGGGTGTTTCGGTGCAGCGCTTCTTTAATAAACAGTAGGAACCGTCGCGGCAGGCCAAGGAACAACAGTCGAGCAGGCACGAGCGCTCCGATGCACCAACCCGAACGTAGTCTCTCTACCCGAGAGTGGTACCCTCTGCCTTTCGGAATGGCGCTGATCTTCATTACATTCATGTCCCCTCCGGAAAAAGCCATCCTGGCGACTTAGGGGCAGGAGACTACAGTAGGATCGTAGTAAGGCTTGAGTCGGCCTATATGCACAGTCTCGCGTCTACGGCGTCGATCAGAAGACTGCGCAAGCGGGTCATTGATGTCATTTACAGGTGATCATTGCCGGACGACGCGGTAAGGGCTCTTCAGGAGAAGTTTTGATGACTGGCGAGGATTGGCGGAAGGGAGCCAGAGCCACATAAGCGAACCAGGTATATAAGATGCTGGAGCCCTCGAGCCGATGCACTGATGTTTCTGGCGTTGCTGATCGGAAGTGGTGCGTAATCTGGGAAGGTGGAGACACTCTTTCGCGTATTTAGCTGCCTGGGAAATGACTGTCAACTAAATCACGTCGAGACGGTACGGAAGAATGGTGTCTAGCGTGCAGAAGTACTTGCATCCGTAAAGTAGAAAGTATGGGGAGAATCCCTTGGTGGTCTGAGTCTCAGTATTATGTGCGTACGTCTCGAAGGTGAGAACGCAGCTCCAGTTTGAGAGATCAGAATCGACGTAGATTGACAGCATATCGCCCAATATTCTGCCAGGCCGTTAGTTTGAGGATGGTATGCATTTGTGGTCCGGTGAATGATGCGGCATTCATTTAGAAGCGATTTGGCAGCTTCGGACAGAAAAACGCGCCCTCGTTCACTGAGCCGCTCACGCAGTGTGCTATGACGTAAAACGAGGTGGTGTGAAGTAAAAGAACAGACGTCACTCGCTGATACAGATGGCAGTGGTGAAATTTCCGCGTAGCGTGTCAGGTGATCGATGGCAGCAATCATATCACTGTTTCAAGCAGAAGTGATGGGAAAAGGTCCATATAGATCAATGCCGAAACTGTCAAAGGGTCTGGCAGGACCAGGTAAAGGCTGCAGAGGAGTGTGAGAACGAGTAGGGTTATCCTTGCGCCATTGGCAAGCGAGACAGAAGCGAATGTAGTGGTGGACAAAGCGGTACATTCCACGTCAATAGTAGAGGTGGCGCAGGCGTGTATTAGTTCTCAACACTTCTGCCTGTGCACACTGTGGATCGGCGTGAAAGGAGGAACGTGAGCAAGTCGTGCGAGCACAAAATGAGTGACAGCTTTAACGCACAGGTTACGCACCTTTTAGATGTAGGTTATTCTCGTGATGCAGTTGCCTCTGTCGAACGTTTAAAGAGTCTTATGTTAAGTCAGAGCATGGTTGCAGAAAGCGATCGGAAGAAACATGTCGTAGGTATACCGTACATTCATTGCGTATCTCACAGGCTAAAGAAAGTAGAAAGTAGATACGGCGTTAATGTTTTCATGGCTGCCAATAAGCTAGGCAAGATTTGTGCCGCTGTGCAGAGGAAGAATGAGCGAGTAAAAGACAAGAAGCGGACAAATATTTGTTTCGTAAAACACACCAACAAATTCACGGATTGCCGTACAAGAGTGGTGTATAAGGTGCCTTTCAGCTGCGGCCGCTTCTACGTAGGGCAGAGGGGCCGTTGAATTAACCAGAGATTATTGGAACATAAAGATCGCTAACCGGAGGCTCACTATCTAATCTACCTTTACATTGTCGAGAGTAAGTGCACGCCAAAAAAATTGGGGGCCGCTTAAGCTTCGCCTTTAAGAGTTGAACGCGATAGCGATATCCTGCCCCTAGTGCGCACTTCGAACACTACGAGTGTTTAACAGAAAGCGCGCACTAAGGTGTGTGCCTTATGTAATGGGTAGCATGCCTTAAACCAGGAGCAATTATGCACCAGAAACTTTTTCGAAGTTGCGATGCACCCACTACGGGGTCTTAAGGGAATACGCGCAGTAATGTGTGTGCCTTTTGTAATGAGTGGCTGTCTTTAAACCACCAAGTCATTAGGATATTGACATGGTGTGACGCCCGATGGCAATGTAAGCTTGTACCACGCAATATTACTGAGATATTACATCTCGTACTGTGACACCTGTATACAGGACGCGTATTTTTGGGAAGCATGAAAGTTACTTTCAGTGCAGCTCCAAGCAGAGGCGTGGCTGTGTGGTAGAACACCTGCTTGCCACGCAGATGGCCTGGGTTCGAATCTCACTCTGACCCAACATTTTTATTATTTATTTTATTTGCAGCTTTTTCGATTTTTCGGAGATGATTTTTCGCTCACAACCAACGGTGCCGACGCCCACGGCGGAAATTCTGCGATACGAACTCTTTAACGCTATCGCGTTAAAATTCGATGAATGTGGTTTTTCACCGGTATAGAAATGAAGAAACACGCCTGATAATTGAGGCATTGCATATCAAGAATAGGGGTAGCGCGTGCGTGAGCCAACCGTTGATTAACTTGCATAAAGATGAAATCAAATGGCTTAACAGTTATCTTCCACGGATTGATAGGTTCGCCTGTTGCATGGCCATGCGCAGATAAGTTTTCGTGCCTCCTTTCTTTTCAGCCGTTGTGCGTCTCTTCAGTTGTTAGTCGGCGTTTGTGGTGTCCCAACTTCTTGTGTCCATGTTTGCACGCCCTGTCTTTTTAGAATGAATACTTACCATCTAGCTCAGCTCTTATTCTAGGAGTTCTCTAGGGATGGTGTGCGATGGAGGCCTACATAATAAATCCACAAGAGAGTCAAACCCAGGGGTCTTTTGCTCCAGATGCATGTCACTGACTGAGATTGAGGACGCGTCGTAGGATGACAGACTGGGACGAATCATAAGATGGGAGAGGTGACCGGGACAGAGCATCAGCATCAGAATGTTTACGTCCAGATCTGTAAACGGCGTGAATGTCGTACTCCTGGAGACGTAGTGCTTAACATGCAAGCTGGTAGGATAGATCTTTCAAGGAAGAAAACCAGCATAATTCACGGTGATCTGTAACCACGCTAAATGGGCGTCTATAAAGATAGGGTCGAAACTTGCCTATGGCCACATGATTGTTAGACATTCCTTTTTGGTAACTGAATAGTTGGCTTCGACTTTGGCGAGCGCACTGCTGACGTAAGAGACTACATACGTACTCATGAAATTCAGGTTTATGTTATGCTAGCACAACGCCAGGACCGACACCTCTAGCATCCGTGTGCAGTTCAGTCGGGGCGAGTGGGTCAACATGACGCGGCACTGGAGGTGAGGTAAGAAGGCGGCATAGTGTGGTGAATGCATCGTCACAGGCTGATAACCATCCCATGAGGTCACGGATGCCACGAAGGAGTTCACTTAAAGGTGCTATGATGAATGCGAAGTTGCGGATGAAACGGCAAATATACGAACAAAGGCCGAGAAAACTGCGAAATTCTTTCAATGTCTTTGGTTTAGGAAACTCTGCAACTGCACGAAGTTTTGTCGGATCAGGAAGAACACCCTCTCTGGAGATGACGTGGCCCAAAATAAGGAGCTTTTGAGTGCCAAAGCGACACTTCTGCAAATTCAGCTGTAGGCCAGCAGATCTGAGGGAAGTGAGCACTGCTTCCAAGCGTTGACGATGCATTTGAAAGTCACGGGAAACTATTACAATGTCATCTAGGTAGCACAGACACACCTGCCATTTCAGGCCACGGAGCAGGTTGTTGATCGTGCACTCAAACGTGGCAGGTGCATTGCATAGCCCGAATGGCACAACAATGAATTCGTACAGCCCATCGGGAGTAACAAAAGCTGTTTCGGGGCGGTCAGCCTCAGTTATTGGCCCCTGCCAGTAACCGCAGCGCAGATCTAACGAAGAGAAGAACTCTGCTCCTTGTAAGCAGTCGAGGGCATCATCTATGCGAGGTAACGGGTAGACATCTTTGCGTGTGATCTTGTTCAGCCATCGATAGTCAATGCAAAACCTTATTGAGCCGTCTTCTTTTACCAGAACTACCGGCGATGCCCACAGGCTGTTAGACAGCTGAACAAAGCCACGCTTATGGGGGGACGTGGCAATGGAAATTATAAATTTGGTCAAAATCTTCCATTTTTCAATTTATTTTTTCTTGCCACCCTCAGACCATCTTTACATAATGGTGAAATATTAAAAAAATGGCAGTAAAGTTGAGAAAAAAGCGCTTTACTAGTGGGCTGTCATCAAAAACTGAGAAAATTGGTCTTTATAAAATGCAAATCTTGTAGCTTTCCCTTGGCACAGTGCTGCCATCTTGGCATCACCATAAAGAGAGCTCAGTGATGAGCTTGAGCTCATCATTGGAGCTCAAGGTAACCACAGTGCTGCTTTTCTGGAACGAAAAATAAAAGCAGCTACCTTCCGGCTCCGTTTTTCTAGCTCTAAGCTCCATTTTCTTGAAAGTTCTGTTTCCTCAGCTTTCATTTTTTGTGCAGTTGCCGTCAGTCATCCCAGTGCCATTTCACAACAAATAAAGATATGACCATTCCGAGTGCCGTAAAGCTGTCCATATTTGTCTGCACATCATTCCGATTTTTATAATTGGCGTTTTGTAAAAAATGTTGGTAAGACAATATGTACAGGTGAATTTAAATCTTTTATGTGCTTAATTGAGTAATAAAAAATAAACCAATAGAATTACGGCACAGAATGGCCCCTTGTGAATAACTAAGCAAGAATTTTGACGAACTTAGGTCAAATTCATTAATTTTGGGATGACTGAGTCCATCAAGTGTAACTCAAGAACAACAACAGGTAGCTCTTAACTGATTTCAGCTTTGATATCAGCATAACAAAGCACATCTGCATGCCAAATTTAATTACTTTATCTTCATAAATAACAAAGTTTTCATTGCCACGTCCCCCCTTAAGCATGTCGTCAACTCGCTCGACGATGTGACGCTCGGCTGCTGACACACGATATGGGCGCTGACATAAAGGGGCATGGAGACCAGTATCAATGTGATGAGCTACAGTTGCAGAACGGCCCAAGGATCGTTGCTGGTGATCGACGCTGGCACGAAAGCGTTCAAGCAGGGCGACGATGTCTGCACGCTGCTGGGACATAAGGTGGCTGTCGATGCATCTAGAAAGTGCATCAGTGAATGATGGCTGAGAAGCTGGAGCGGGACAATCGACGCCGTTAATCTGCAGCCAAGATGGCTGATCAGTGACGACAGTTGCCAAAAA
The DNA here is from genome assembly GCF_013339695.2 of Rhipicephalus sanguineus. Lineage (NCBI taxonomy): Eukaryota > Metazoa > Arthropoda > Arachnida > Ixodida > Ixodidae > Rhipicephalus > Rhipicephalus sanguineus. Next base: position 24,467,348 of record NC_051182.1, read on the forward strand.
GCAATCAAGGTCAACGCTGCCAAGGCACTCAAGCCGCAGTACGATGGAAGGACAGAAAAACGCATTGGAAACAATTTGCCCTCTTATTTTGAATCTTGAGCACCGCAAAAGGTATCAAGAAGCACTTGCAGTGGACAGCAGCTTCAGCAGGTGTCAGAAGAACAGGGGAGCCAATAGAGACGTCGCAGGAATACTGTACCAAAGCGGATGAGAAAGGGGAGTATCATGGTGTCTGCGGAGACCAACACTTTCACAGGTAGTGGCGACTAGTTGACTAAATCAGTCATACAGCAGCTAGAACTCGACCTCTGAGCGAGCACAGTCAATGACAGCATGATAAGTGCATAGGAAATCCCATCCTAGTATGTCGTGGGAAGCTTTTCGAAGCACGAGAAATTCGACTGAATAAAGAAAGTCGCCACGTGCACAGCACAACGTGTGCTGTGCACGTAGCGAAAGGCCGAATTTCGCGCACTGACAGTGCTATATACAGTTGCGAAGAGGCGTTGTTACTTTTCGTAGTTTTCAGCAAAGCTTCTCAGACATGACAGAAACTGCGGCTCCTGTGTCGACAAGTGCCGAAACTGGTACGCCATCAACTGAAACAGCGACAACATTTTAGGGTGAAAAACAAGGCCTTGAAACGTTCGAAAGCTGCGCAGTTCTTCCCTCCAGAACTGCGGCTCCTAGTTTTCCTCTGGGACAGGCCGGGGACATTGTATCATAGGGGAAAGAAAACCACGTTGCGGTGAAGGCAACCAGCATGCGTTGAAGTTCCATTGAGTCGAAGAAAAGTCAGTGGAGACGTGAGCCTGTCTCTGCTCGAAATCATAAGCATGTGGCCACATGTGATCGTGCTACATAAATTCATGTCGCCGGCAAAACCGTGCTACGTGGCCCGGGAAACCACACGCGTAGCATATGGGAGGGTTGTCTGGAGTGCGCCATGGGTTTTAAAATTGTGGTGCCGGTCAAGAGAGCAGACAAGTAGCCTGGTGAACAGGCTGAGGTGATGAGACTAACAGATGCGAGGGAACGTAGGAGTTCGCAACGGGCAAACGTCGAGGTGGGACTATTCCTTCACCGTATGTGAGCCGAGCAGACGCAGTGGCTACAGGTAGCACTTCGGCGACTTGCTCCTGAACAATACATATTGACGGTAGCGTAAGTGGTGCCCGATCAGGAATACACAGCAAAAGGGACAGCTGGCGGGTGACCTCTTCGCGTACGAACTGCTCGATTTCTTGGAATAAAGCAGTGTGGTCCTCAGCAGGGCCTAGTAGACGTTAAAGTGGCAATAATTTCACCTGACGCACTGGCACACCGAGTAGTGTCATGTTGCTCCCAGAGTTCGGCATAGCTTTCACACACCTGTATGACGTCCACTACCATTTTCGGGTCCTTAGCGATGAGCATCTGAAAGGCATCGTCAGAGACTCCTTTCAAGATGTGCTTGATCTTCTCCACCTCTGTCCACATCTTGAATACAACTTGGTTACTCGCCGCTTTGCTGAGCTCGACCTCGCAGGTGCTGTTCGGCACCTAACTTGCAAAGTTCCAGACGGCCGAAAAGTTCAACGAATGACATTCTGAAGGCCGACCAGGTAGTAAGGTCCGTGCTGTGGTCACGGAACCACAGCCTGGCGACATCAGTTAGGTAGAATATGACGTTTGTAAGCTTGTGCGCATCGTCCCATTTGTTGTGCTTGCTTACCAGGTCGTGCTCATCAAGCCAGTCTTCCGCGTCCCTTGTCAGTACCACTGAAGAAAGGAGGGTCGCGTTGCCAAAGGGGACCAGAGAAAACAGTTGGAGGGGTTGTTGCCGGGGGGTCAGGCTGCTGGTCGTCGTCCGTGGCCATGAAATCAACTGGAGGCAATGTTCTGTTCTGAAGTTCCAAGACACCAGAGTAGCCCGCACCGCAACCAGTTAAAACTGGGCGTTCCGGCGCAGCACTTCTTTGATAAACAGTTCTATGCGAGTGGTAATTTGTGCACAGGGTTGCCAGGTTGAAAATACAAAAAATAGCCAGAAAATTGGAAAAAGTAGCCAAAATGTAGCCAACTTGAGCCAACGGCAGTAAAAGTAGCCAAAAGCAGCCACGCATGTGTGAAATCCACTTCCACATTTTTATTTAAAGGGATACTGAACAAAAATTTGAAAAAGCTACGAAAACACTTACATTCGACTCGGACGACACGACTGTTCCTGTACGCAGCGTTTATTTCACGTAATTTCGAGCAGTTGGCCGTATTTTTAGTGGATTGTGAGAGCGCGGCGGCTGCATGCCACTGCGCTTGTCGGCGGACGTGACGTCGAGTGCTCCAGCAAGAGGAGGGCAACCGGCACGCTCTCTCCTGCCCTGCCACTTCCCTTTCTCCACCTCTCCTCTCAAGAACCGAGGGTGGCTGGTGTGGCGCTGAGCCTTGTCCTCTTTTCCCCACATAGGAAACAACATAGAGCTTATTCCTCAAAAACCGCTACAACTGCCGAGCGTGTCGCGAGAGCGCAAAGATGCAAGGTGCGAGTGACAGTGGTTCCACGAGCGGTCATTGCGACTCCGAGTTCGACAGGCCTCCAAAACGGATGCGCCAAATACAACCATACGCGTGCGACCGTTCTGCTGTGTCAAGCGACAGCAAGGACGACGAGCCAGACGAGCCGCCGTAGCCCAACGTGGGTCGGCAGCCGGGACCAGCAATTTACACAGTAACTCATAGTCACTATCCTCGAAGTGTTCGGAGCACAAAAAGTCACGCTTTGAAGGCACCCACGTTGGCTGCGATGGGCGCGCAGCGCGAATCCATATCCTTCGAGCTTCGGCTCTGTTGGAAAGGTATGACAGGGCACACCCTAGCGCAGAACAGCGTTGAGGCATTCTGCGTTGTGTCAGGTGCTTCACCGTTCACATTACGTAGCAGCACACAACACAGACGGCAAATTCGTAGACGTGGGCGCAAGCTCCGCTTGAGAAAACAAATATACGGCCGAGAGCGCGGCAATGGCGTCGTTGGCTGCCGGTTGAGAACACGCACGGAGAACATCTTCCCGACCGTGAAAACAAGTTTTGAGGGAGACGCGCGGCAGCGGGTGGCGGCTTGCGATGTCGATTGGTAAGCGATTTTGCTGCGAGCACGGTTGGCGAGCCACTATCCGCGGAGTTTCGCGTCACTTCCTCTCTAGTTCGCGGCGCGGCCGCTAGACGCGCCAATTCGCGAAAAATGCATTAAATTCATTATTTTCTGCTAGTCTCTGGCTGAAATGAAGGTTGTTTCAATAAATTTCAGCACCCAATCCTTCAATTGAGTCATATATATCGGCGGCGAAAATTTTGTTCAGTATCCCTTTAAATGACTAAACGCAAAGCCTTCCGGCGAAATTGTAAGTATGTGCTGCCTGAACAATTCAAAATCAGAATTCCGGAGGTTTCAGCATAAATTCTTGACTTTAGCAATCATTTCATGCATGAAGACATAGAGTTGTTGAAAAAAAATGAGTCTCTCTCCACGCGCCTTGCGTGACTTTTGTTGAAATGACTAGAAGTTGTGGCAATAAAATGAGTTACTGCATTGAAACATTTATATTGAAGGCCTTTCGCAAAAATTTCTGCCGTGATGACGAATCCAGAGCCGCAGTCCGTACTAAGCCTAAGAAACAATAGAAGCAGTTCCTCGGATATCCAAGAAGGATTGTTTGTTGGGTGAGTTGGTACGGAATTCTAAAGAGCACCAAAGAAAAAAAAACAGGACACGAAAGGGAAAGGCGGCAACAGAAGTGCACACTAACAGCTGTTAGTGAGCGCTTGTGTTACCGCCCTTTCCTCTCTTGTCCTGGTTTTTCAGTGCTCACTTGAAATGTCGAATGTCCTATTTCTAATGTCGATGAGTGCACAGCGCCCTGGATGCGGAGCGCTTTCGATTCCTGTTTACGTGCAATTTCGGCTTAAAGCCACAGCAATGGGTGATCTGGAAAAACAGGCTCCATGCAACAGTTCCCGCTGAGTACCGACCAGGCATCCAAAAGCATTGTTTAGTGTGCGCGACGCCTGCTTGACTGGCAGGTTATACACACGCAGTTCTTTTTAATATATTTATGTTATGTTCGACCATTGAACCTTACGCCTGCTTAAGCCACAGCGCCATCCTTTTCAATAAAATTCATTATCCGCGTTATCAAAATTTAAAATTCAGTTATTGGAGCAGGATGCACACTTTGGCTGCCATGTTTTGGCACCATACACTCGAACACCAGTGGCTCCGACGTCACCAGATATTGATAATTTGATAATTTTGCTCAAATCGAGGGGACAAGAAAGTAGCCAAAAAGGAGCCAAGTAGCCGAGACAATTTTTCTGCCGCCACCGGCCTAAAAAAGTAGCCAATTTGGCGCAAAGTAGCCAAACCTGGCAACCCTGTTTGTGCAGTCTGAAAGAAGAAATTCCTGAACACAACGGGGACTTCTCACATTGTCGATGAGCACACAGAGCAAAAGCAAATCGCGCACTGTCGTATGTGTGGAGGTATACTTTTTAGTATCTTTTCTTGCTCTTTGGATGCCGAGCTGTTGAACTATCTTCATTCCCAGCGAGAAGGACACTTAGAATGCGTGTCCGATTCCAAACTGGCTGCCACTCCTTGCCGTTCGGGCTGGCATGGCAAAATCACGCGTCTGAGCAAAATACGCAAGCAGGCATTGTACCTATGTGGCAGCTGTCAGCCTGCTCCTTCCTTATTTCTTTTCGTTATATTATGCTTGTGTACACATATCAAATAAATTATAAAAGTTGCATGAAAGTGAGCTCATTTATGGACGAAATTCGGGGAGTTGTTTACATGCCGCACAGCTCTGGTGGAATGTCTTCCACCAGTATCATACGTTTTCTGTGGGAACCGCCAGAGTTTTACAGGTCGTTGTTTTCTAACCGGGTTCCTGCAGCTGTTGCAACAGCCACGCACGCAGCAGTAGGTGAACGTGCCGAACATTAGCAATGCGCCATGCTACTCCATCCTCGCGGCACACCAGCCAGCAACCGGCTCCCATCCTAACTTCTCTGCCGCGTGCATGAGGGGGCGCTGCCACCTCGGCTTGAAACAGCAGCGCACTAGGCCTATTAACCGAGCCCGTGGGGAGAAAACATACATTTGCACTACTACTGCATTTATGTCAACGCAGATGACATGCTACAATGCTCGTTAACCATTTCAGACACCTATGAAGAACTGTCTATAAATGTGTCAAATCGATAACGTTATTTCAAGGCACTCAATAGCCTTTTGCAGTAAAAATAATGTCTTAATATCTTAATTTATTCGTGCAATGGTAAATAATCCTAATTAGGTTGTAATTAAATATCTTTATCCTGAAGTCACTGATGTTCTGTTTGAGCATAAATAGACTAATACCTCAGGCTAAAAATACAGCGAGTTCATTTTTGGTTATGTTCATTCTGAGTAAAGAAAAATACTTTTCACATGACCCGCAGGAAGAGGAACGTCGAACGACTCGAACGTGGTAGTGCCTTCAGCAAACTGATCATACGCAACAGTGCACTGCGAAATGAAGCTAAATGAAGACACATTCATTATGCAGGAGGTTCAATTCATCCAAAGCGCGATATATCTCGCTCTTTCGTAGCCCTTAGTAGATGCAAATAACAAAACCAATTGGTGTAAGCGATCGTGCACACAGCGTGTCAAAGTGTTAACTATTAGGAAAATATTTGCATCCGAGCAGCAGCTGCTTAGATACCAATTATGATAGGACACTGTCTAATTTGATGTTTGAAATTTTCAAATATTCGCACAAAACTAAGTAGGATACGGTTGGAATTGCTAGTGTTATACCCCTGTCACACTGGACGTTTTAATGTCAAATGACATTCGCATCTAATGACTAGAGGCCGGATTTTCAGGCATTAAAAAAGCTCGTTTTTGCACCAAAAATAGGCAGGCAAAACAATAGTTTAGGCGCCCAATATTGTAAATATAGGCACAATAAATTTTCACATAAATGCAAATAATTTCAAACGAAGACGTGCGCGACCATTATCTACGACAGGGAAACAAAAACGTTATTGCTTAAGATGGCACAAAGGCGCCAACAGTTGAACATAGCCGTGCAATAGTGCTTTGTCCCGGACAGTTCGCAGAACAAGGTCTCTCCCGTGTTCTGCACGGTGAGCCAAGAGTCCACTGTTGAACCAACACCCTCCTGCTGTCTTTCCGGCATGAATGAGAAGGGCAGAGCGGGAGCAGATAGCCAGATCACTCAAAGACCAGAAGGAAGGAATTCCTCCTGTTGACGGCTTGGCTTGTGGTGGCCAGATAGTCTGTGACAAACTTTTTATGCGTGTTTATTGAGCGAAGCAACTTCCCACAGGTCTTAAAATAAATAACTTCACTTTTCTACCACTCTACATTTACCTTCCTCAACTTTACCGGCCATTTTTTGCTGAACTATCGACACTGATATCATGAACGAATGGCATTACTTTTACCCGTGTAGCACCACCCAGGATCGAATGGCATTCGTTACACCGAATGACATTAACACTTCCAATGTGACAGGGGTATTAAGTCGTACGTATTGCTTGAGTGGAGTGAATATAACTGCGCTGCCGATTTTTGCTGTCTGAATAAATGCATCGAGAGAAAGAGTAGCACCTTGACTTCGCATCTTTCAATCTTGCGCTTCGAACTAAGGTAGCACGATTCAGACACCTCTGTATTAGGGCACCGACTCTAGCAACCACGATAAAAGTATTCAGTCATGCATGCATTGAACCTCTAAAGAGGGTGCACTGCACGACCAATGGAGTCTATACTTATGCCAAAAGATATCGTTTCTTAAAAAATTCACCTAAAACAGCAGTAATGCACAGAAACACCATTATTTTGACAAGAACTAGAATTGCATTGATTGGTTGATTTGAAGGGCTTGACTTCCCAAAGGAACAGTAAGCAATTAGACATGCCACAGTGAAAAGCTTCAGATTAGTTTTGATCACCTGGAGTTCTTTAAACACTAATGTGGAACAATGGATCTGTTTAGATTGACAAATTTTACTTTGAGAACTCTGATGATGTTAATTTCAATATCATAGTTTTATTGATAAGGAGAAAATCAAGGTCAAAATTTCATGTTTAAGTTTCACGCCGAGATCTCCCCACATTAGGCACGAATTTCAAAGTGCATTTTCTGTATTTTGGCAACATTGGATATACGGAATTTCCTGAAATTTTATATGAAGACCCTGGACTTCTGAGAAGACAATTTGCTTCATTTATACCGATTAGGAACACCATAGGCCCTAGCAGAAGCCATCAAAATCTATGACATCACTGTGATTAGTGTGGGAATTTCAACGTGGCACCGCCACCCGCATTTCTTTTTTGCGTGTTTCCTCGCTTACCAAGCCTCTTCTCGTGGCAAGCGTGGCGATTCTGGTAATTTACTAATACGAGAAAAATAGTTTTGCTCTTTATCGTCCCTTTAATGTGGCACAAATCTACGCCTTTGCAATTCAGCTTGTGAAAACTGAGCCCAGGTCTATGAACTCTGAATGCGATGACCCATTGTGGTCTCCCTTTCAAACTTTTTTATTAACCCTTTCAGGGCTAATGACATAACGTTATCCACTAACACCCTCAAGACGGTCGCAGACATACAGGTACGTCATCGCTTGTATATTTAGGAACACGCCTTTTTCGATCATTTTTCTTCCTTGGCATGTGCTGCCACATTACGGGAATACATAGAATTTTTTTCTTGCCAATGTCTCTCAGTTTTTTCTTTTTTTTGAATGCTGTACTGAAGGGGTGCGCTGGCTAGTTTCGGTTTCATCCTTTAGCTGGTTTCCGCTTGTTGCACCCACAAGACTGATGGCTTTCTGGTTCGGAATCTCAAAAGGCGACCGATATGTTACTGTCTTGTTCGTTGCTCACCGGAACGCAATTATGCCTGTTTCCGTGCAGATGCTCATCGACACAAACGATGCCGCTGCGGTCGCGGTTCCCATTTTGGGGCCTCACAAAAACTGTTTCCGTCCCATTGCAATAAGACGAATGATTAATATAGGTTTCAGACCCATTTTTTGCTTTCCGGACGTGCCCACAACTACACAGTTTTCTTCAGTGTGCTCATCCGCGCAGTTTCCTTGCGCTGTGGATGTGCGCACCGGCTTCACTGATGCAAGTGAGTCAGCGGAGATTCCTCCGAATCGTCACTCGACTGCTGAATCAGAATCTGATTTAGTAAATGTCAGCCCGTCATACGAGGAGGTACTTACGAGTTAAGACTGACGTTGATGAGCAAGCAACATCTCAAAAGCGTGCGCGGCGAGACGATGCCAACTGGATCAAAAGTGACTTTTCTCCCTCTGTGTTTCCACTGGATGCCACTTCGTGCATTTATTTTTTTTACGTCTGGGAACTACACAGATATTTATTGAAACACAAATGGGTTGATGGTGAGGTGCAGTATATCAAATGTCAGTTTCAATGTTCAAGAGTTTGCGCTTTCAGAATGGCGAACATTTCTCGTTCTCCCGATGTGAGAGTCAACGAGAGCTGACGCGAGCACGGGCATGTCGTCGCCGAGCCAACCGCGATGTTTGCGCGAGGGAGGCCAAAGCTAAGTGCCACCGAAGGGAAGACTTGAATAACATAGGAGTACGATATAGAGCGTGATGAATGATGGGGATAAGGTTCGCTGTTTCGACAGTGTTCGTGAAGTGGAGCTGGCTGGATTTTTTTGCTCAGCAAATTAGATAACTAGAAATAAAAAGAGGTTGCCAAATTGCAAGATACCAACGCTGCAATCTGCTGATGTACAAAGTGCTGTGCACTACTCGTCTACGCTCTTTTTTTTCTGTTTCGTCGTCCCTGTAAAAATGGCTTTTTCATTTCGCAGAATGGTTGCTTACCCAATATGGTTCAACCCAATTCCTTTTCAGTGTGTTTAACAACTTCAGAATAACAATGTAAAGAAAAGAAAGCAACACTCTAGGTAAAATGCAAGAACAAGTGACGTAAATGTTGACTACTGGCCTTTGCAAGTAGTCTCTTAATCACCGAGATGTTTGTGACGAAAAACAATACATACTCGGGGCTTGACTCTGGCCTGGAGGTGGAGCGTCATCGAGGGTTCTGAAATGAAGACAGGGATAAGGTGACAGAGCTTGCATGAAATAAGTAAAACTAACAGTCTAGAATTTCTGGTTACTCTCAAAGGCATCATTTTCATTTTGCTTCGAAGACTATTCCGTCTTCGAAGATTTTTACAGCAATAGAAAAACACGGTACATGTACAAATGAACAGTTTTAAATGATCCTGTCTTCTTAACATGGCCGAGTAAATGAATTTGTGTGAAAATGTGGCAATACAGCGGACTCTCATTAAACAGAACCTGAAGGGACCAGCAAAGTGTGTTCCATTTAACAGGAGTTCCGTTTACTGAGAGATGATCAGAGGTGCAGAATTCAAGTACGAAACCAATCGTACCAGAGTCAATTGTTCCATTTAAGCAGCAGTTCCGTTTAAGAGATTTTCATTTACTGAGAGTCTACTGTATTTATACTCTAGCACAGAAGACAACACTTAAGCCCACATATAGATGGAGTGCTTCTTCCAGACAAACCAAGACCCCACTCCATGCAATGCTTGTGCCTCGAGTAAAGTGCTTTACACAATGCTCTACTTGATATGATTTCTAAAAAAAACTGTGCTTAAAATGGAACTTTCGTAAAATTGTGCAAGCTTGTGTATATTTGGGATACGAGGACCATGAGAGGAATGAATGGATGCTACAATCAAATTATTAGGAAGCATTATGATAATGAATGCATATATAGACGAAAAGTTGCATGTCCTTGAACTTTCACCTCTAGGTCTTTTCATATGAACAGTCAGACCACAAATTCGCTACACTTCTTTTAGATTAGATTGACAGCTGCTGTTGCAATGTTAAAGGGACACTAAAGGCAAATATTAAGTCGACGTTGATTGTTCAAATAGCGGCCCAGAAACCTCGTAGTGCTACTTTTGTGCCAAGGAAGTGCTTGTTTTGAAATAAAATCACCTTTTAGAGGTCCGCATCGCGTTAGCGCACTTCAAATCACCCGCCTGAAATCAGACTTTCATACGTCACTGCTGCCGTGCCCAACGTTGTCCGCCTATACTGTGCGGCCGCCGACACTAGTAGCAGCAGAGCGAAAGTAGCGGGACCCACAGCAGCAGCAACGGCCATCGAAGCTTGCCGCAATGGATGTGGACGGAGAACTTGACAACGAAACATTGGCTCGCGACGCTGGGCTGTACGCCAAAGCAGTACGTGATCCCAAAACTACCACTGAGACGCGACCGCATCAGCAAAGCAGGGCGCCAGGCGAAGCTCAGTTCAGCAAAAACAACCTTTGAACCACGCGTGCCGTTCCCCATGGCAACGCCACAGAGGCTCTTTTTTCCATGAATCAAACGAAAACGAACAAGCAGCATTTTATTACGTCTTTTGATGCGCGGAAGGTTCTTTTTTTATTGCTGCTAGTTTGATTACTAGTGATTTATTGTAGGCAGACTCTCATACGTCATCGGAATCACTTCGAAAATTCCCACTCGTGGCGCTCATCGTGTGATACATTTAGCTTAATTTCTCGGTAAGTAGGGCACTGCTGTTGATAATATTGCCATTTTAGAAGTTGTCATACATTGAGCTTTCACTCTGACATAAACTGTTATTTGCCTTTAGTGTCCCTTTAATCACTATGATTCACAGCTGTTAGACAAAACAATAAGAACTAACAATCAAGTCAAGTATAGGGAATGTTATTTGTGTTACAATTGTGAATAACAAAGTGGACGAAAAGACGACTTGCCGCCGGCAGGGACCAAACCTGCAACCTTCAAATTAATGTACAGATATATCCAGTAAAGTGTACGGGAGGACAACCGCCACCGTAGCTCAATCAATAAAGCATCTGACGCGTTATTCGAAGGTTGGAGGTTCAGTCCCTGTAGCGCAAGTTGCCTTTTTGTCCACTTTGATTTCCTCACATTTATACCATAATTACTACAAATAAAATCCCCTATACTTTCCTTGGCTTGATTGTCTGTTAGTTCTCATTATTATCCCTTGCATGTTATTTAGAAAACTGATGCCACAGATTTACATTTCGAAACAGTACCCGTCATGAATCACGTCCTGTGCCTCCATATATCAAAGTGTTCAAAAAAGTGCGTCGTTTCATCGGCGATTCTCTTCGTTACAAACTGTTTGCCGAGAAGATGAAGTCTCAGCTAGGAGAGAACAAACTGAGCGGCAGCAGTGTCACTGTATTATAAAGGTACATTAGTTCACTACAAAGCGATGAAAAGTTTGTTTCATTAACAGGGAGGTCCTTATTTTGCAGACACTTCGGCTCTGCAGCAAAAACAACTATATGCATAATCACTGGAGGATGCTACACAAACCACTCCGCAGATAACTGCTACCGAAAGTGGTGGTGAGTGCACGAAAACAAGCACAATAACAATATTAGTATATCAAATAAGCATCGCTTTGATAAAGCACAAACACACTGATGTGACTGGTTTAAGCCATTTTGGAGCAGGTTTTCAAAGGAGCCAAAAGCGCGGTTTGGAACAGGAAAAAAAGGCTTTTGGAGCAGCCAGAAGTGCATTGTTGAGCAAGAAAGAAAGGGTTTTGCAGCAACCAATAGCTTAATATAGAGCATGGAAAAAGGCTCTTGAATCCAATAAATGTTCACTTGGATCCACTAAATCTTCATTGCGGAGTGGAAAAATTGCATTTGTGACAGCTAAAATGGCTAAATAAAGTGAACTAAGCAGCATTCCATAGCATTCCATGCACGTACAGCTCGGACTACTTATAGCACCAGTGCTTAAAGTGCATGAGCGGCTATGTAGTGGTCTTTTCTTCGTCCCGTTCATCCTCCCATAGAACTCCACGTACACTCCTACCGCGTATTGTGCAGCGCCCGAGATGAAAGACCGGCTGTAATGTGGCTCAGATAAGCGAAGTAACGACCGCTCTTCTCAACGCCGGCCGAGGAGAGAGCAACGAAGGCCTTAAAAAGAGGAAAGGAAGCCCAGCAAACTAACGAGGAGCGGAGAGGGGGAAGAAAAAATATCGGCAGATTCCGTGCACTATGGGAACCGATGTAATGTGAAGCAGCCAGCAACAAGTACATGACATGAACGTCATGACTAGAGGCTGGATTTTTAGGCGTTAAAAAGGTCGTTTTAGGCGCCAGAAATAGGCAGGCAAAACAACGTTTTAGGCTTCCAAAACAGTAAATATAGGCACAATAAAATTTCACATAAATGCAAATAATTTCAAACGAAGACGTGCACAACCTCTACCTACGACAGAAAAAATGTTATTGCTTAAAAGGGCATAAAGGCGCCAAAGGTTGAACACAGCCGTACAGTGCTTTGTGCCGCACGGTTCGCAGACCATGGTCTCTCCCGTGTTCTGCATGGCGAGTCGAGTGCCCACTGTCGAATCAACACACCCGAGTGTCTTTTCGGCATGACTGAGAGGGGCGGAGTGTGAGCAGATACATAGGCGGAGAGTTTTCATTTTACCGGAGGGGGCGGGAGCCAGACTTGCTTTTCTACATTCCTCTCTCACTCTCCTTATATATATATATATATATATATATAGAGAGAGAGAGAGAGAGTGTGAGAGAAGAGTCCAACTTCCAAATAAAAGAATTTAATGTAACTTTAGTCTCTTAGGTGCCCGCGATATCATAAAGAAGATCTGTAAGTGGAAGGCCCTAGATTTATTTTTCAATTTACACAAGGACATCGATCCACCCCGTAACTCTTGGAAGCGAAAAATGTCGCGTAGGTGTGGTGTCGCACCTTACCAGTTTCGGTTTCGATTGTGTGACGCGGAGCGCCACACAACTGGTATTTCATGTACGAAATCGTATCACCAAATCTCTTTGTAAATAAACTACAGTCCCATCCCCGTTCTCCGGCTGTCTTGACGCAACTGCGGGCGCTCCGGCGCTGAGCCACCTTCCTAGCCCGCCGGACGGTACCTCCGGCGGCGACACTACAAAGTGGCGACGAGGTGAAAACAATGTAAGCCTCTACATTCTTTGCCGGCATTTTCCGCCGCATTACGGGGCACCACCCCACTTGCAAGCTGCACGGACTACGGCCACACCCTACTGCGGCCACACCCTGTGCACGTACTGCCAATGCTTGCTGGCACCAGCGACTGCGACTCATCAGTGAACCACGTTTCCAGCATGAGTGCCGCTATTCCTCCTCCACCGTTTTTACTAACTACGGGCACTCCTCCCGTGCCTTGGGCTAAATGGCGCCGTGTCTTTCAGGCGTACGTCGACGTTGCCGCCGGAGACACAGCCCGGCCCGCTCTGAAGAAGAGCCTCCTGCTGAATGCACTGGGAGTTGAAGGCCTGGATGTTTATTGGACGCTACAAACTGCCCAGGAACAGGCGGGGAACGGCGATGGCACTTGGGACGAAGGCACGCAAGATGAGTACATCGCAGCGCTCACGCTGCTCGAGAATCACTTCAAAGCGCCGAGCAACTAAATACTGGAGCGTCACTACTTCAAATTGCGCAAACAGCTACCGGGGGAATCCGTTACTGACTATGTTTCTGCACTACAGACGATGGCCAGCCGATGCAATTTCGGGACTTCCGTCAATGCCATGGTCCGCGATCAGCTTTTCAGCGGAATTACCGCACAACAAGTCCGCAGACGACTTCTGCAACTGGGACCTACCCTTACTATACATCAAGCAATACAAATTGCCAAAGAAGAGGAGCGTACCGAACTCGGAATGCAGGAGTTCTCGAACGCGCAAGTTGACAGGGTCGGATTTCAAGCGGGTACGCAAGATGGCCGCCAAAGCACTTCACATTCCTTTCCATCAAAACAAAAGAATCATGGCCGCCGGCCTCCCCAACAGACCTCGGGAGGGAGCCAACATGGCCGCTCGCAACATGACACCCGTCCTCATTCTTCATCGGACTCTTCAGGACAGCAGAATGAACCGCACCGATCTGAATCGAATTTCTGCTATAGATGCGGATCGTCTCAACATTACGCAAATTTTGCAAACTGTCCTGCCCGCAGCCGCACTTGTTCTGCCTGCGGAAAACGAGGTCACTTCAGAGCTGTCTGCCGCTCATCAAATGTCCGAACTTCGCAACAAAACGTAGCTAAAGTGCAAGATACTGCAGTAACAAATACAGTTACTATTCTCAACATTGATGAACACTCCAGCCGTCCTTCGCCACTGAAGATTTCTGTTCAAGTTGGCCAAGTCAACATTCCTTTTCTCGTTGACACCGGTGCGACCGTCTCATTGCCGAACTTACAAGATTTCAAGCAGTACTTTCCGGGGACCAGACTCCTTGACTCCTACATTGTCCTTCAGGACTATTCAAAGAAATGCATTCCCCATGTCGGATACTTCTCTACAAACGTCCGGTACAACGATACCACTGCTACTGTCACATTTTACGTGACAAAAGAAGGTTCTTCACTTCTCTGTTTGGACGCCATTCGAAGCCTCCACATACACATCGACGGCGCTACATTGTCTTGCTCACAAGTTTCAAGTACAGCAACTCCAAGAATTCCTGCCAATGCTCCGTCCGAATTTCATCACCTCTTCACCCAGGAACTTGGCCTGGTGAAAGGCTACATGCACGAAGTGAAACGCCGCCCAGGTGTGCAACCTGTAGCTGCCAAGCTTCGCAGATTGCCATTCCTGCTTCGACAACAAGTCTCCAATGAACTTTCCCGTCTTGAAAATGCAGGCGTCATCGAACGTGTTTCAGCATCAGATTGGGTCTCTCCACTGGTCGTGGTGAAGAAAAAGAACGGTTCCTTAAGACTTTGTGTGGACTTGCGTGAACCAAACAAAGCTATCGTGATTGATGGGTTTCCCTTGCCCCACATCGAAGAACTTCTCCAGCAACTTACAGGTGCTGTTTACTTTTGGAAGCTAGATCTTGCATCAGCATACCATCAGGTTAACTTGTCAGAATCAAGTAGGGACTTAACCACTTTTGTAACGCATGATGGTTTGTCCAGATTCCGTAGAGTCTGCTTCGGGCTTGCATCTGCCCCTGCTGTTTTTCAGAAAATGATGTCAGACATTTTGAAAGGTTGTTCTGGAGTACTATGCTACCTAGATGACATTTTGGTCTGGGGTCGAACGCGTGCTGAACATGATGCTAATTTACAAGCAGTACTAAGCCGCATAAGCAACACAGGAATGAAACTAAACGACAAATGTGTCTTTGCTGTCCAGGAAATCCAATTTTTAGGACACAATGTCAGTGCCAGAGGATTGTCTCCTCTTGAGTCCAAAGTGCATGCTATCGTTAATGCACCTGCTCCTACAGATTGTAAATCCTTGCATTCATTTCTTGGTCTCGCTGGCTATTACTCAAAGTTCATTCCTCATTATGCTGACGTTGTTGAACCACTGCGCTCCATGTTGCGCAAAGGCCAAACATTTAATTGGTCGCATGAAGCCAATTTGGCATTCAACAGTATCAAAGAAGTCCTGGCTGAAAACCCAGTCATTCAGCTCTTTGATGAGAAGCTTCCGAGAGTCATAACGACTGATGCTTCCAACATAGGTTTGGGCGCTGTGTTTCAACAACGCAAAGGTGACCAGTTAATTACAATTGCTTTTGCTTCGAGAACCTTGTCACCTGCTGAACGCAGATATTCTACTGGTGAGCGTGAAGCCTTAGCATGCCTCTTTGCTTGCGAGAAATGGAATGTATACCTCTGGGGTAGACATTTTACGTTACGCACTGATCATCAAGCACTTACTACATTACTTTCTGCTGGATCAGAGGGCCGACGCCCATTACGCATTTCACGCTGGTGCGCCAGACTTTTGTACTACAACTTCACTGTACAGTACTGCAAAGGTTCAAATAATGTTGTAGCAGATGCACTTTCCCGTCTGCCTTTGCAACTTCCAGTCTCTCCAGACTTGGAAGAAGAGATAATCTCACTTGTCACTCCATGCATCAGTAAAGCTGATCTACAGGCAGCAACTGCTGAGGATACTACTTTGCAACAAGTAATTCCATACATTGCTAAGGGATGGCCAGAAAAGAAATCTCTTCAGCCAGAACTACTGCCCTACTTTGCAATCAGAAATGAGCTGTCCTATGTAGACAACTTAGTTTTCCGTGCAGACAGAGTAAGCATTCCTGCTTCACTCTGCAATAAACTCGTACAGTTGGCTCAGGAAAGTCACCCTGGAATTGTCAGGACTAAGCAGAGACTTAGAGAAAGATACTGGTGGCCTGGCTTAGTTAGCCAAGTTGAACGTGCAGTTCGCGACTGTGTCATATGCCAAACAGCAGATAAATCTGCTAAACCAGTTTTTGCACCATTACAGCCTGTCCCATGGCCAGGCAGACCTTGGGAAAAGCTAGGCATGGACATTGTCGGTCCACTCGAACGTGCTCCTTTCGACTGCAGATTTGCAATTACATTAGTTGACTACCACTCTAATTGGCCTGAGGTTTGCTTTACCCATGCAGTCACTTCAGACACAGTAATTACATTTCTGTCGGCACTTTTCAGTAGGGAAGGTTTTCCAGAAGCAATCGTCACGAACAACGGTCCACAATTTAGATCTCAAATATTTGAGAAGTTCCTCTCCGACAGAGGCATACAGCATCTTTGCTCTTCGAACTACTATCCGCAATCTAACGGTCAAGTTGAGCGCTTCAACCGTGTTTTGAAAGAGCAAATTCAGCTTGCTCAACTTGAATGCCGCCCACTGAAACAAGCTGTAACAGAGTACTTAGGCACGTATCGCTTTACGCCTCAAGCTACTACAGGCTTGTTGCCTGCACAACTTCTGCATAACCGCCAACCGCATTCTGGAATTGACATTGCAGGGTTACACCCGAACTCTTCCACTCCTTCGCCAAGTTTGGATCCTGTGAGAACACGAGTGTTCCACAAGCAACAGGCAACTAAGCAACGCATTGATTCTAAGCGTGGAGCAAAACCTCCTAAGCTACAAGTGGGCCTCAGAGTTAAAGTTCGTCTGCCAGGGAAGCAAAATAAATACAGAGGTCCCTATACAATCCTTAGTCAAACGGGATTCAATTCCTTTCGCCTTAGTGATGGCAACGTCTGGAATGCATCAAAGCTGGTAGTTGTTCATGCTGAGCAGAATGCAACTCCACAGCAGAATTCATGTCCTCCACCTAACACATCGTCCATGCATCAACATAATTCCTCCCCACCTCCATGTTCTTCTGCAGTTCCACAGTTAGTGAGACTTCCACTAACCACCTTGCAGGCACCTTCACAACAATCGGCTGATGTGCCCAGCCCCAATGCAACGCTTCTCGAAGGGGGGATAGATACGTCGACTAACATGGACTACGGAAAATCTCGAAACTCTGCCGCGTCCGCTCTCCGATGAGCGTGTAGGT
This sequence comes from Rhipicephalus sanguineus, assembly GCF_013339695.2. Lineage (NCBI taxonomy): Eukaryota > Metazoa > Arthropoda > Arachnida > Ixodida > Ixodidae > Rhipicephalus > Rhipicephalus sanguineus. The sequence continues at coordinate 24,484,836 of NC_051182.1, forward strand.
GAGCCCCAAGGCTCAAAGTCTTCTACTGACCGTCCCCTTCGTCCCAGACGGCACCGAAGAATGCCGACACGATACAAGGACTATGTTCCTTGATATATATATTCTTCATAATACTCATGTTTCACATACTTATACACTACTTTCATATATTACTGCATAATCCTTTTTTGGGGGACATATCATAGTGACTGACATTAAGTTCCTAACTACTACTTATACCAGTTCATAAATGGGCTCATGCAAAAAAAATAAATAAATAAAAATCGATTACATCAAGTTTAGTCAAACTACGCGAACTCTGGTCACATAAATACGTATTGTTCTAATAAAGAATACCTTCCTACATGTGATAACTATTGTATAATGATGTTACTTATTTTTGCACATTTTCTTACAAGATGTTCAAGGATTGTGTGCCAACATGTTACTTCACACAAACGTTTCAGTGCCTTACCACTGTATAATGTCACGTACAGAGTACAACTCCTTTCCTTTTTAGGGGGAGATGATGTGGTGTCGCACCTTACCAGTTTCGGTTTCGATTGTGTGACGCGGAGTGCCACACAACGGGTATTTCATGTACGAAATCGTATCACCAAATCTCTTTGTAAATAAACTACAGTCCCATCCCCGTTCTCCGGCTGTCTTGACGCAACTGCGGGCGCTCCGGCGCTGAGCCGCCTTCCTAGCCCGCCGGACGGTACCTCCGGCGGCGACACTACAGTAGGCGACCTTTGTCGTTGACTCGTTGACTGCGTCGCGTAAAATAGATTCACGCAATGCATGGGGTTAGGCTTTACTTTGTTAAAACATGCGCCACACAGGAGAGAGTAGGCTAACGCTATCACGGGACGCTTTAATTATATGCCAGTGAGTTCAATTCAAGATGGCCGAAAGTAATTCTGAGATGGCAGCAAATACCATTTGCTACCACTACACCATGTGCGAAGCTGCGGTTATGAATCTGGATGAGTAATGGAGTCGCTCATTGGTGGCCGAACTTTTCGTAAAACACTTTAGTGATAAATCAAAACTGCGTACAATCTTTTCTCGGCACTTTTATAAGGAGGCATGTCGAAGGGTACCAATTTGTAGGCAACCAAGAAATTACCCGTTTTTTTATTGGCGAGTACGCTTGTGCGAAAGCGTTCACTGACTGACTGTGTCGCGATTGCTTTGTATTCCGAGTGTCATTTTTGTGTTCTCAAAACCATTCACTACGGGGTTCAAGACAATTAGAGCGCAGCTCTTAGGCGTAAGTTCCTGCGTTGATCAGTGGCATCGCCGTTGGCGTCGTAACCGATAGTGCGAACGAGGAAGAAAGAGGGAATGCGGAGTCTGTCAATATCACGAGATACTGGCCTCTAACCTCGCTTTCTTCCTCTTTCGCTTGTGTGCATGCAGGGCTGGCACGTGTACTGCGGCTGGCTTCGCTTGTCGTAACGGGGCTGTGGGCGTTTCACTTGGTTCGAGCGCTGGCAATTTCTGGGGCAATATGTAACGAAGGTTAGATTGCTACAACTGCGGATAGTCAAAACTTCAAACACAGCTGGCGTTGCCCGAACACGAGACCGTGCTCAGCGAATTAGGCAGTATCGTAATCGCCGGTGAATTTTTTAATTTGTCATAGCTTAAGTCGTCGCTTCAGTTGTTCATCAGCACAGCATATTCTGCGCGTAAAAATCCATTTGAGGGGCATTTTTCCATTGAATGTTTGACTTGTCGCTGGCCCATGTGCCGAACTTTAAATGGCTGAAATGAAAAAAAGCGGGCATAAACAGCCTCCTGTGAAATAGCTGCCAGACAGGACGACCCGGGGACCTAAGCCAAGCTCTTAAAAATATGCCCTGGGCCGGCGCCAGGGGGGGCTCTGCCCCCCCATGAGGCAGTCCGGGGGGGGCCCAAGCCCCCCAGCCCACCCGTACTCTCCGCCTATGAGCAGATAGCCAGATCGCTAAAAGACAAGACGGGAGCGATTCCTGCTATTGTCGGGGTCGAATTGCGTAGAGCCATTTTCTCCCCTGGCAGTGAACCATTGGCGTAGCCAGAGAGGGAAGGGGGCTTCGGACTTTTCCTGCCATGCCAATTTTAGTATACAAGAACTTGACGAAACAGCCGCAACAGCGCCAAGACCATGGCATGTGAATCATGCCATTCATGACATGCATATCATGAACTTCATATTATGACCCGTGTTTCATGTTCGCCATACAGCCATGTTATGTCATCAATTTTGGTATACATCCCATTAACGAAACTTAGAGAGCACCAAGTCGTAGGCGGCTAGATATATATACGCTCAAAGTCGCAGAAGTTCGGTATGAAATGTTTCACATTTAAAAATGATGTGTCCCGGTCACGCGGTGTGAGGAAGGGATGGTACGAGCCACGGTGTAATTTTCTTGCACCGTGGTACGTACACGTTGGCGGCGCGGCCCTTTCCCGCGCGCCGCTCACCGCTCGCGAGACGCCGCTTTTACCTGCCGACAGAATCGCTCGCCATATTCGCCGCTGGCGTCGGCTGCCGCGCAAGCAAGCCACCATTTCTCGCGCATGTATTTTCTCCTCTTCCTCCTCACACAGCTGTCGTCATAGCAACGGAACACGGTTCTCTGCCGCGCCTCTCTCTCCGTCTGACGGAGAGAAGCCGCGAGCCCGCAGCGAGCTGGCGGTGAGCGCGCGCGCCTTGACATGCCCACTTTTGACTCGCACGTGACTGACGCTGCTTCACGAGCGGAGGCGCAGACGGGCGGGACGCCGCTGGCACGCTTGTGTGGTTTGGTGCGGAGTCATCGAAAACCTCTGAAGTGGTTACATTCTGAAAGGGGGGAATGGATGGAAATGACCGATTCTAAAAGCAACAACTTGAATCGTCAACGAAAACGAGGGCGTGATGTGCAACGCTGCAGTGGTGGTTCGCGGTCGCCATTGCTTCCGACATCGCGCCTGGGAAATCGAAAGCATGCAGAAATACGGTTGCCGTTCCGCGGGGAATTTCGGCGCATAAACGCGTGGAGCACACGGACAGCCCTAACGGCGGTCAAGATAATTGTGGGTAACAGCGGCTAGCGGTAACCGCAGTTCTAACTGGTTATCGCAGACCGAGCTAGGCAAGCACGGTTTACCGTCACAAACCGAGAAGCTGACAAGATGGCGGAGCTGCGAGCGCACCAACCGTGAACCAGCGCAAGTTAATCGGAAGCTTCGCAGAGGATTTTAACTCGTTGAAAACGACGCTCGCCGCGTGGAAAGGCCAAGAGATTATTCCGTCCACGGCGGGGTTGCGAGAGGGTACAGTATTATCGCTAGATTTCTTGAGGTGTTTGCATTGTTCGTGTCTAGCCGCCTCACAGAGCTGCAAACACTGAATATGTAGTCGAAGGTGGAACTATTCAATACACTGTCGCGGAGGCTTACCAGCGCTGTATCGTACCACGAATCTTGTCCAGGGTGTGCCCAAACTTCTGGCTGACCACATGACCAGCACGTGATTTCCTGAGCTGATGAGCCCGTGTAGCAATGGCAAACCCGCGTTCGCTTTAACTACGTTTAATACTGTAAACCACGGTTAAGGATAACCGCAGTAAAGCTGCCCGTGTGACGGGTATTAGTCGGCGACTTTCTGCTACGGCGCTTTTTTTTTTCGGCGTTCGTTATGTCGGCACGGCCGTCCTGCGAACGTTAAGTCGTCAACATTTGCAAATTCAAGGAAATGAGAATTCACACCCCAGTCGCACGACTCGAATCTCGGAACGGCACGGCTGCCACTTCGTCACTTCTCGCACACGTGGTCTTTGAGAAATGGCGTTTTGGTTTCGCTCCTCCGGCGACTTGCGTTATATTCGGTCAATGGTGTAATACAAAGGTAGTATGACCAGCACTGCACACGCACGCGCGTTTTCCTTAACCTACGCGTACTCAAAGCTGCTTACTGTAGCGTGATGTGTGCACGTGCAGGATAGGCGCCAGGGGAGTAGCCAAGGCACCTATCGCGGTTCAAACCCCCTTTCACCGATAACTTTCAATTTAGCTTGCGTATATATGCACTCACACATGCAAACGCACGCACGAGCATACATAAGCATGGCTGAACCCCCCAACCGCCCCCAGAAAAAAATTTCTGACTATGCCCCTGATAGGCGCATGCTAGAGGTTTCGACTTCGAGAGATTAGCCTTGTTTTCGAAATATGAAAACACCATGTTCGGCGCACCTATCACGTCAATGCGAACATGTAACGAAGTAATAGGTAGTACTCACGGCGGAGCGTTGCTCTTCGAAAAAGCTTGGGACATGCTCGGTAACTACGCACGTGGCGACGTCCGCGCGGTCTCAAACGAATCTAGTTATCATTCTGAAACGATGTCAAAAAGTATCGCCTTTGGAGCGCGCTGATTGGCTATTGAGCAAAACCGGAACATCGAAGGCGCCATCTAGTATATCTGTCGACGTGACGATGCTCTACACATGGCCTCCGAGATTGGCTGGCGGCATCAAATCTCGGAGGTCATGCTCTACGGCGCTCGTCACATGCCTAGAATAAACGAACACATCGTCGGTTGGGGTGTTGGGGTTGAAGTTAGATGAGAGAGGGTCAGTGCCGGCTGCCGCGTGCAGACCGCGTGGGCCTTTTGCAATGAATTAGCGCGCCGCGCCGCTGCTGTGCCGGACCCCTGGGGTTTCTGGAAGCGCGCGGAGAGCGAAGAACGTCAGTTACGTGCTGTAGTTTTTTGCGTTGAGTGTCCACGCAGAGCACTGGAAGTCTTTTTAACTTCAGTAATGTGATGCGGCATGGGGCTTACCCATCTTTAAGCTGTGTCGTGAAACGGCGTCCGCGTTCCGGTGCTATAGTTGGAGAAATGTGCGTGCGCAGAAACGAGAGATTCAGAAATATGAACACGCACGAGGACAGGACGAAAACAAACTGATTCGCACGGGTAGGCGAGCGTGGTGCAAACAGTAACTGAAAGTAATTAAAAAATGTAACTTACTCGCGCAGTAAGCTAGAAATACTTCGTGTAACGAGACCGCTTCGCTCACCACTACGAGCTTTTCACTCACGGTCGCCAGTGCTTTAGCCGTATATATACACATGTGTTTATTCAAGAATTTGTTAGTCTCGACTAGTACTTTAATGGACAGAGCACGATAAGAAGGCGTAAGGGAAAAAAAAGAAATAGTAGAGACGGCCGCAATATGGATAGCTTAATTCTTTCGCTTCTGAGACAGCAACAAGGTTTACCGTGCGTGAAGCTTGTGCTAAATTCAGAGTTTTGAAAAAAAAAAAAAGCCAGGTAAAAAAAAAAAAAAACCTTATTCCACAAGTTTGCGCATAAAAGGCGTAATATAGAAAAATGATTAACACATTTCCAGATATCGTTAAAGAAAAGTTATAAATACCAGCATTCTTGCCGTACAGGTTAAAATAGCTGCCTGAACAAAAATACGGTAAGAACTTCACTAATGCGAAGGTGTAATATTTCAATCACTTTAGAAAATTGTTCAAATACAGAGATCTCCTAATGTACTTAACCTGAACAAATGTAATGTGCGATAACATCTATATAGATTATAGACAGCTTAGGGACTAGATGCTTCGGAGTCAGCTGGGGTCATGCGTCAGGCCAGCGCCTCCTCTATTTTTCTGTGCCTGGGCGAAGGAGCGGAGCGCAATGGGATTGATTGATTGATTGAAAACTTTATTGAAATATATACAAAGTGCTCTCGCTTGTTGGCTTCAGCACCATGGTCTAAAAAAATGGAAAAGGAAAGAGAGAATAAAAAAAGATAAAAAGGTGATTTTCTCAAACTGGTGAGCTTGTTGTGCTTGTTATTGCTGGGCAGGGGATGGCCGTCTTGCGCAAGCCATTGCACCATATATTTAGCCTGGCTCTGATGAGTGGATCTTCGAGTATCCAGTGGGTGGTTTCCTCCATGTCTTGCTGTAGGTGGGGCAGCGTACGTTGGGCTCTTTTTATGAAAGCAGCTCGGCTTGATTCGTGAATTGGGCATTCCCAGAGGATATGCTCCGTGGTTGCTGGGGCTTGGCAGTAGTCGCAGTTGGGGTCAGGGTATTTAGTCGGGTACATCTTGTGTAATCGGAACCGACCGTCGGCGTTAGTGCGGCGTTTAGCCGCCGGGCGCCGCCACCGTAGTAGGCAAGCTGTCGCGTCGTCGCTCGCGGAAACGAATGCCGTGGCTGCATTCGAAGCTGCTGTATGGTTCAGTTTTCGGCTGTATTCGAGTTGTTTCAAGTATAATAAAACTTGTAAACTGGAATCATGGAGCAGTTGTCGTTCTGGGCATCCAGCGAATTTCGAAGGCATGTGTCTTTCGGGGCTATTTGATTGAGACGCTCGCGCGTCGTCTGCTAGCCCGATACCACAGAACGCATGCCAGTGATGCGCGGAAAATTGTTTTGTCACCGTTACGTTCGCTTGACTGAGAGTCGCTTTTTGACTGTCTGAAAGTCGATTTTCGAAAGTAGCATTTGCCAAGAGCTAATACTGAAAGCTTGGGCGCTTAAAGTTCCCCGATGCGTACTACTGTCTACTGGTGTAGCACACTACACGCGAGCCTGGAGTTCATGCGCTAGATAGCCTGAAATGTCACTAGACTGCTTCAAGGGATATACGTGATTGCCCGTTCCCTTCGTAAAGCTTTTGAGAATTACCTTTGTTGCCACCGGGAGAAAGCAACAGCTGGTGCCAGGAACAGAAGAACTATGCCAAGTGATTCCACCATTTCAGAGCTTAAACCAGTTAAATCGTGGTGGTACGAAAAACAAACACAAACAGCTACATATGCCGCGCGCTTCCTGCAACACTGAGTGATGTGTGTGAACAGACGCTGTCCAAGTATAAAGTCGTAGTGCCGACTCTCAACTTGAGCCAATGCGAAAGGCGTGAAAAATGGCGCGGCCTGTTGTCAGTTGCTTGAGCTCGTCTTTGTAGTTGTCGACGGATTGTTGTAGCCTCAGTATCTGGCTCCTCAGCTCTTTTTTTTTCTAAGCTTTGGCCCTTTCGGTAGTGAGCAAAGTAGAGGCCGAATGGCTGTCGACCTGGACGCTTTTGTCGCATGGAGCAGCCTGCTCAGCCTCGTGCACTCATTTGTTGTGACACTGTACATAATGATTGTCAGTTGTTTCGCCGGCAGCGCATGTGGCGTCCATGGGCTCCGATTCTTCAGCTTCGGGACCTAATGTCAGTGCTGCATGCACATGGCGGCGATCGCGAGGCAGCGTTGCTACTAGTACTACATGCATTCAGTGGCGTAAATCCAGCAAAACAACAGGGGGGGGTCCCGGACTTTGCATGGCAGCCATCTTGATTATTAGAAATGTGCATTTTATTTTACACAAAAATGAAAACTTTACAATAAAACAAAAAGAAAACACACAAATATTCATATATCGCGTTATTGCAATGCTCTTGACGATCTGCACTGCGCGACGAATGAGTCATACAACGTTCTGAACTAGTTTCTACAACACAGTTCCAAACAGCCGATGAGTATTCGATGAATCTACACACTGGATATGAAACAAACGTTAAAGTAACACTGACACCAAAATTGAAACCTCGAGATGTTTGTATTGTTTGATTGTCTGTATGCGTGCAAGGGTACTTCTGGCCGTTTATAACTGGCGGACGTTAGCTTTCAGTTATCTTAATTTGATTTTGAAGCAAGCGTGAATGCTCATCTGAGTTGACAGCACCTCTTCACTAGTATGGCGAAACATTGGCATTAATGAGAACTAACACACAGCAATGCCAAGGAGAGTATAGGGGGTGTTATTTGTAGTAATTAGAATATAAATGTGAAGAAAGTAAAGTGGACGAAAAGATAACTTGCCGCCGGCAGGGACCGAAGCTGCGACCTTCGAATAACGCGTCCGATGCTCTACCACTTCGCTACGGCGGCGGTCATCTCCCCGTCCACTTTATAGGGTATATATGTGGATTGAAACTTCAGGAAACTTAGGAGTGTTAGGATTATTGGTCAGCTGCCTGCGCGTATATAGATCACGTGCTACGTGACGCCAAGAAGGCAGAAAAAAGAGTGTTCCACACTCGACCCCACACTATTCCCCCTCGCCTCGTTCTCTCCGAAAGAGCATATGACAAAGAAAGTTAGAGGTGACCGAAGTCACTTTCATGTCCCTTTCATCAGGTGCATACACAAAATATTTTTACAGATATCAAGAACTCGTTGCGCAGCTTATGTTTGCATAGCAAAATTAGAGCCCGGTATACACATAAAGCCTTCTCCTTGCTTTTTCACCGCGGGAGCGGTTGATTGAAGGAGCCATGGGGTGACGCTCTTGGACGGTTCGCTCTGTGTTACATCACTTCCTGCTTGATGTCCGAATAAACACGAAGAGGGCATCATGCCATCATGGGATGTTTTGTGTCATTAATATACGGGAGATTGAAGTATGCGCTTTTTAATATTTTTTTCTTCGCAAATACGCAACTCTGAGCCTTCACATTGCGAGGGTGCATGGTTTCTAAAGCCCTAACCCCCGTACGCGTTACAACGCGTCAGCTCGTGGCGTGTGGACTCGGCGCCGCGCCCTTTCCCTATGGAGTGAGAGGACGCGCGGCTACACGTAGCTGCGCGACCTCTCTTTCCATAGCAGTCGAGAAGGTGTTGAGAGGAGAGACGAGCTGATGAACGAAGGAAAGAGAGAAACGAGCGAGGGCCTTTTTTGTATCATCAAACACGTGTAACTCAGCTATTACAGCAGCGTTTCGAAAAATTCTCACGGCTACGTGTTCGTTGATTGTAAACACTTTTGTTCATGAATAAACAGACTGTCCGAAAGTTAGCCACCAGCCTGGAGATCGTGCGTGGGGAAACTTTCGCCTGCTGGCATATTGCAGGAAAGCTGGGAGGTTGAACATTACAAAGTTTCGAGGTTCCGTCGCGTGATTCAAGAACCGCGCTAGGAAAGCCATGTAGATGGTGCGTAGAAGAGTTTTCGGGTAGCTCGTCACTGGACTCAATGCCTTGATAACATGTCACTGCTGTGCGTGCCCTTCTATCAACTCCAAGGCGATGACGATTCATGCTAAAATGACTGGGCGTGCAAGCACGGAAACAAGAGAGAAGTCAAGACACCACAAACTCCGCTTGCGGCTCACTAGTTCGTCTCTCTGTTATTATTCTAAGGTAATGAAGAGTTGGCCGAAGCGTCTAAATCACTCTTCTAAATGGCATTAATTCCTTCGGTGCGTGATCCTGGAACCGGTGGATGAAACCACCAAACATTCCTTGCTTTTTAGCGAATTGTATGAATTAGGGTAGTCCTAATAATAGCTCCATTGAAGCTAGTTGCAACGTAGTTCACGAAACCATTGATTTAAAAGTTATCTAGCAGATTTCTGTTAGTTGTTTAACGTAACGTGGTAGTTATCCACCTGTCTAATGACTGCAAGCCATTTTGGGCTTTCAAGGCGGCATTCAAGTAACTGTCACTTCCCCCTTTTTTAATCAGAATAAAAATCCTTGTATGTTGCACTAAGGGTACCCGACAAAACAAAATTATAATCAATGATCAATTACATAAAAGGCTCACCTCATCAGTGTTTTTGGTGACATTGTCTTCCGAAGAAGGTCGCTTGGAGCTCGGCAGAAAGAACGAGCTCAGCGAACTCTGCCGCTTGTGCGGCATCTTCCCAGTCTAGTTCACACAAGCACATTACGCCAAGAAGGTTGCGCGGCCGGTTGCAGTGCAGGCAGCACTTCTGTGGACGCGTGCAGGCTGAAACTGCCGAACGACTGACAAGTGATGTCGTATTTGTCGAATATTGGGAAGCAGCTTCGAAGCAGCTTTAATTGGAAAACCCCGCGGCGAAAAGCAGGAAGAGGGGCAACCCGGGGGACGCATTTTCGGGGTTGCAACCAAGGAGGTTGAAGGCGACGATGAGTACGGGAAGAACGGAGAACGTCATTGACATTCGTCGTTTTACGACCCACGCGCCCACCCCGTGAAAGAACACTGAAAGCCACAGGGAGCGTCACCCAACACAGGGAAAGCGTTTTCTCCCTCTGTTCTTCAAGTTTGTTGCACGTGCGGGGTGCAGAGAAAATCTTTTGACTGTGCTTGTGTTGAGGCCACTAGGGGGCCAGAGAGTGCGGACGTGTTTCACGTCGGCTCTGCAGTTTTTCGATGTTTGTGGCGGAAATTCAGATCTTCGATCAACGACATACCCCTCAGCAGCATCGAGAAGGCCAGCGAACGCTGTTGATACCAAGTTTTTCGCAGGTGAGCCATTTTTCTGGTCACTGCAGCGACATTATTGCGGTGCCTCACCGGCAGACGAACTAAGCCGAACGCAGCACTGGTCAACGCCGTTGCACGCGCCGCAAACGCGGCCGGCGACCAGGCCGAACGCGGCGAGAAGTGCGACGCCCCTCACTACTAATCGCTTTGCGGCCTTGTTTACGACCAAAATGGAAGTGGTACAAGTGGAAGGCGAAGAAATATCGCGGACAGAGCTCCGTAAAGAGAATGGATGGCTCGACGTACGCGCCAAATGCAAGGAACGCAAGACGCTCGTCGAGGGCACTGACCCAGTTGAGCAGACAGTTGACACGCTGGCTAGTGAAGAAACATATATAAGAAGGGCAGCCAGAAACGTGCGAAGACTAAACATGAAGATCAAGAAACCGAACCTGCCGGCGGACGACATCAAAATCATCGTGCGCCCTAGAGATGGCTTCTGTACCGCGACGCATCGTGCTGCTCGGATCGGCGACAGCATACGCAACGCGGCCGGACTGACGCAAGAAGAAACAAGAGGTGATATCTTTCGTGTCAACGAAAGGCAGAACATAATAGTAGTCAGTACTCCATCGGAAGAGAGAGCCAGAAGATACTGTGCAATCTGCAAACTACGCATGGGAGACAAAGAGTACGAAGCTAGTGCATACGCAGCGGCGCCGGAAAATACAACCAAGGGCATCATCCGTGGGATACCCGACGAAGACTCCCCTGACGACATAGAGCGACATCTGGTCAACGAGCATAACCCAACGCTGTTGCACGCGAAGAGGATGGGAAAGACGGCAAACGCCATTGTCGTATTCGAAGGAAGTGTAGTGCCGCACTACATCTACTACAATGGAACGGAGCACCGTTGCGTGCTATACAAGAAACAGTACGAAACGTGCTACGCATGCGGCCGACTCGGACATCGATCCGATGTTTGCCCCAACCCACAGAGTAAAAGATGCAGAGGTTGTGGCTGCGATGATCCAGCGGAAGACCACCAATGCGAACCCAGATGTCGACTTTGCGGCAAGGATCACCCGACCGGAGACAGAAAATGCCACGCCAAGTACAGGACTCCTTACATAGTGAAGAAACGACTCTGGGAAAGGAGACAACGAGAAGAAGAAGAAGAAACAGCCAAAGACCAAAGACACAACGAGGAAAGAGGAAACGACTTTTCGGTGCTGGAGGGAGAGAGACGAGGGCGATCCACCTCACGCTCTCGCTCCCGCTCCCGCTCTCGGTCGCGGAACGCCAAGCGACAGCCTGCGCCCGGAGCCGGAGCCAAGGCCGGACCCAGGTCCCGGAGCAGGTCTACCACCAGTACCGGCCCCACAACGACGCGAGCTACCGGAAACGGAGATAAAGACGGGCTACCCAAAGCCTTCAAGGTGAGCTGGGCACAAAAAGCCGCCTCCGGGGCGCACGCGCGGTTCGGCACTGCCACTCCTAACAGTGAAGGGGAAAACGACATTATCATGCAAATCCAAAAACGACTCGAGCAATTGGAGAGCGATAACACCAGATACATAAACGTAATAAAGGAACTCAGAGAAGAAAATGCCAAATTAAAGGACGAGGTAGCTAGGAAGGACGTAATCATCCAATTTGCGGAAAATACAGGGGAGGTACTACCTTAGAAGCACGGAAGCTTGGGCGAGTTTGTAAGACATCATGGCACAACTTCAAAGCGCTAAAAAACAGGGACAAACGAAAAAGAGTGGACACGACGAGCGCTAACTTGAAACTGAAATTTATTACAAGTGTGCACGCATGTGCGCCATCTAATAGGGTTTACCTTTTTCCAATCTTTCTTGTAATAAATTTCAGTTTCAAGTTAGCGCTCGTCGTGTCCACTCTTTTTCGTTTGTCCCTGTTTTTTAGCGCTTTGAAGTTGTGCCATGAGGTACTACCTGGGGAAGAAACGGTGCCCACACCCACGAAACGCAGGGCAGTAGAAGTGGATTCGGCTCATGCCGAGAGTAAAACACAGAAGATAGAGGAAAAGAGTAGGAAAAGACAGGATAGACGAGAAACTCAAGTCGAAGAAGACATAAGGACAATGCGGAAAGAAATAGAGGAGGAAAAGAACACGCGCAAGATGGAAATGGAAGGAATGCTTAGCCAGCTCACTAACGCGATGCAGCAGATAACTGCTACAATGCAGCAAATACAGCAACAACTCACAGCCTTACAGATGAGGGTCGAAAACACAAAGAAGATCGCCAGCTAGCAACTGTGGGCCCGTCAAACCGACAGGGAAACCGTACCACAGATCAGTGGAAACAGAGACTTGGGATAGCGCTGGAAAACACTAACATTCGCTGGCACCATGGCTACACACGACACGAAAACGTACATAATTTGGCAGTGGAATTGTAGAGGATACGCTAGAAAGCGGGGAAACCTTCAACAGTACCTAATTAACAAGGAGCAACCGGACGTGATACTCCTACAGGAGACTAACGTTAAGGCTAAATTATCGGGTTACAGGTCATTTCACGATACCGCCCCTCGGGACAAACCGGCCGTAGCGACGCTAGTCAAACGTAACCTGACCGTAACGCAACACGAGATTAAGGCCGACACGATACCGCACTTGCTGGTGGAGATAGTACCCACGAAGAACCGGAACGAGAGTCTTTTCATTCTTAACGTGTACAGCAGCCCCCGATTTAAGCACCGCTTTCGCGCGTTACTCAAGAAAGCGGCTGGCATAGCGGGTAACCGAGCTCTCCTCGTAGCGGGAGACTTTAACGCTCACCATACAGCATGGGGCTACAAGTATGAAACCTTGAAAGGCAAGAATCTATGGGAGGACGCGCAACAGGAAGGTCTCACTCTCGTTACTGACCCCTCTACGCCTACGCGAAGAGGGAACAGCGTTTGTGCAGACACCTCACCCGACCTCGCGTTTGTTAAAAACATAGAAAACGTATGGTGGACAAATACACAAGAGGATTTAGGCAGCGATCACGCCATTGTAGAAATTCAAGTCGACGCGGGGCCGCGCAAGACGAGAAGCAAGCGACTCAAACTTGTCGAGTGGGATAAGTTCAGACAGATCAGGAACGATAAGATTAACTCTTCGGAAAATATCGACGACATCGAAAGGTGGACCGAAACGCTGAAGCGGGATGTCGCGACGGCAACGCATGAGGTCCCTCCCGAGGCGAACCTCCAGGTCTTAGATAGTAAACTTTTGCACATGTGGGAGGCTAAACGTAGCCTACAAGCCCGATGGAAGGCAAAACGACACAACAGAACTTTACGTAGGAAAATTGCCAAACTAAATAGAGACATCGAGGAATATGCGTCCCAGCTCTGCAAGTTACAGTGGGAAGAAACGTGTAACAACATGGACAGTCAGCTGGGGTTAACCAAGGCGTGGAATCTCCTCAGGTTCCTACTGGAACCAGAGGAGACAAAAACGGCACATAGGCAAAAGGTCAATAAGATTATAAACGAATACAAAGGGACCAACGAAGAACTCCTGCACGAGCTGAAAACGAGATACACTAATCAGGCTAGACACGTACCCCACCCCGAATACAAAGGCGCTGTGAACGAAGACTTAGATAGACCGTTTAGCATTGCTGAAATACGCGCGGTGTTGCACAGACTCAACACAAAGTCGGCACCCGGACCGGATGGGGTTACTAACAAAACGCTTAGAAATCTAGACGACGCGTCGTTAGAGCAACTCACGAATTTCGTTAACGAATGCTGGGAAAAGGGACGGATTCTACGACAGTGGAAAACCGCCCGCATAGTTATGATACCAAAACCGGGAAAGCGCCTACAGCTGGAAAATCTAAGACCGATATCGCTGACGTCTTGCGTTGGCAAGGTCATGGAGCACGTGGTCCTCGCGAGACTAACCAACTTTCTCGAGGACCGCGACCTGATTCCTCACACCATGCTGGGTTTCAGGAGGAACCTCTCCACGCAGGACGCCATGCTACAAATCAAGCACCATGTAATAGACAGCACGACCAGTTCCACCAAAGCAGTATTAGGCCTAGATCTTAAGAAAGCGTTTGACAACGTCAAGCACTCAGCTATACTGATCCGAATAATGGAATTAGGACTCGGTAAACGGACATACGACTACGTGCGCGATTTTCTCACGGACAGGACAGCGAAGATCACGCTGGGCGTTCTCGAGTCCGGAGAGATAGAGATGGGCAGCGCCGGCACCCCTCAGGGCTCGGTGCTTTCGCCCATGCTCTTTAACCTCGCACTCGTAGGGTTACCGCCTAAATTAGAGGAGATTGACGGGCTCTGCTACAGTTTGTACGCAGACGACATAACCATGTGGGTAACGCAGGGATGTGAAGGCCAGATCGAACAAACGCTACAGAGAGCCATCGACACGGTTCAAAGTTTTTTAGAGGGCACGGGCCTTACCTGCTCGGCTGAGAAATCCGAGCTACTAGTCTACAAACCTACGCGCAGAGGTCGCAAACCCAAAGAAAGCGAACAAAGCGGAAATAACGCACAAGATGAGATACGGCTGACAACCTCGGAAGGACACGCAATTCCCAAAGTAGACATTATACGCGTGTTAGGCTTGCATCTCGCAGCCAATGGACACAACGGTGAAACCATTCGTAGGTTGGAAAAAGCAGTAAATCAGACCATCAGATTGCTAAAACGCATTACAAACAGACACAGCGGTATGAAAGAAGGCAACACCATTAGGCTTGTGCAAGCCTTCGTCCTTAGTAGAATCACGTACGTTGCCTCTTACTTAAAGTGGCAGGTAGCCGAGAAAGCGAAATTAGATTGTTTAATCAGGAAAGTTTATAAGCAAGCCTTAGGGTTACCGAAGAACACAAGCACGATGAAATTGTTAGAACTAGGTTTGCACAACACGCTTGATGAATTAATAGAAGCGCACGACATAGCACAATACGAACGACTTTCAAAGACAAAAACGGGTAGGCACATCCTTGAAAAGCTAGGCATAGGCTATCACACGCAGCAAGGTGAAAAAGCAGACGTACCCGCGACGGTGAGAGAAAGAATAGTAGTTCCGCCGCTGCCCAAAAACATGCACCCGGATCATCACGCCGGTAGAAGAAATAAGAGGGCGCAGGACTTGCACAGGAAATTCGGGAATAGCAAGGAAGCGGTATTCGTGGACGCGGCCAGATACGCGCGCAGGTGTGGCTATGTGGCCGCGGTAGTCAACTGCGAAGGAATATGCAAGACGAGCGTTACGGTGCAAACCGCACTCACCGAGACGGCCGAGGAGGTGGCCATCGCCCTCGCAGTGGCCACCACCGAGGCTGAAGTAGTAATTAGTGACTCGCAAGCGGCGATACGTAACTATGCTAACGGCCGGGTCTCCCGAGAGGCGCTACGAATCCTAACGAATAACGAGCAAAAAATCCGAAACAAAAATGACACTTTCGTTATATGGACGCCCGCACACACAGAAACCCCGCTGGCCGGCAACGAGGCGGCACACGCGGCGGCTCGAGAGCTCACGAACCGAGCCGTTGCGAACGCCGACGCCGCTTCGACCGAGGTCCCACGCGGGGAAGAGTGGGAGTGGGAGGAACGTATGACTAGTTACAATGAAATAACGCAGCACTACAAGCTAGGAAGACGCAAATACCCACCGCCACACAACAGATTAAATAAAAAGCAGGCAGTTGCGTGGCGGCAGCTGCAAACACACACTTACCCAAACCCAGTTATCTTTCGTCTCTGTTACCCTGATCTCTATTTGACAGACAAATGTAAGATGTGCGATGCAAGGGCAACACTGGCCCACATACTATGGGAGTGCTCGAGCTTAGACGACAAAGCACACGGAAACCACGAGGAGGCAGTATCGAACCGCAGGGTGCGCTGGGAGGAGGCTCTGCTCAGCTCCGCAATCGAACAACAACTTTGGGCCGTCCAGCGAGCCGAGGAAGCCGCCCGAGCCCAAGGGCTCGCGGCCGATGCCTAGGCCGGGGTTGGGGCCTACCCCAATCAAGTTCGCTGGACTTTATAAATAAAGTTATTTCTCTCTCTCTCTCTCTCTCTGTGCTTGTGTTTCTGTATTTCTATTTTCCTTTTCATTTTCCCTGTCTACGAGAGCACTGTAAATAGTGAACAAACAAAGCAGTCTTCGTGATGCGTTCAAACCAAGCGGACGTGTTGATTCTCTGTCGTCGTCCAACCTACTAAAGAAAGTTTTGCCTCCCTGCTTTTCCGCCACAAAGTGAAACCGGAGGACAGGCGTCTTCGTTTGAACTACAGTGTACTAGAATTGGGCAGCGGGCTCACTGCCGTATCTCTGCGCCGCGTCTCCACGGCCCTCTCCGCGTCGATTGCTTGGGCGCCCACCAGGGGTGTTGCCGCCAGTTTCTCCTGAAAACTTCTCTTGCGGGGTGTGAAGCGCGTCCTCTTGGTCGGGGTTACGCTGGTTACGCTGTAATTCCGGGGGGGGGGGGGGGGGGGGGGGGGGGGGGTATCAACAAACGCGGAGTTGGAGGCGGGTAGAGGGCCACCACAATGACACAACAAGAGATCACAAAAAAAAAAAACAGCGGAGGCAGAAGGGGGTTGAGCATTTTATTCTTTTTTAAAGCTGACCCAAGTAGTAGAAGACTTTCCATTCGTGCATGCCCTGCAGCGCATGTTCCCGCCATTCATTCGCTTGAAGGACCTTTGTCGGCACCACGCGAGCAGCTTTGCTGCACTTATGTATGCTTGTTTTTCTGAAGGAGCGGCATCTGTGTCTATCCGTACACTGCAACTGTCTCAAAGACGGCCCGCCGCTGCATCTGGACGGGAGGGAGGCGCTTTTTACAGTCTCCGGCGGTCGTGCACATAGAGCATGCAGCGTACGTGCAGAGAAATTTCTGGTGCAGCGTTTGACAACAAAAAACAGCTGGACCCAACGAAGCTAAGAGTGACCGCGCAAAGTCAAGTGCGATAACAATAAAAGCAAGAAAATACGAGGGCGGTGACAGCAAAACCTTACTCGTGCTTTGGTAAAGCGGTCAGGGTACTTCTAAAAAATGATAAAGAATTCTGGCTGCTTGTTTCGCTCGAAGTCCTAAGCACAGAACTACTGCCAGATGAAACGGGCTGGATAGAGATCGATGTACAAAAAAAAAGAGAGAGATTTAGGGGGGCTGATTGAAGTAGCGGGGGAGGCCCACGGGGATTGGGCTCCTTTGAGATGCTCCAGTTAGATCGACGGTTGTCATCGGCAGTTTATTGTTTTATCACGAGTGACCATGCATGCATTGTTAATCCATATTGTGATATGGCCAGCATTTGCGCATACATAGGCAGGGTTTCGTGTAAATAAAATTAGTTTGTCAGCACGTGACGCTGTCGAGTGTTATTTTGGTGGTGCAATTCTGCGGTGTAATAAAAATGTACGCACGTAATGTATGTTACTTGTTATGTACTCATAATACCTATGTATAGGTTTTTTTTTTTTTTTCATTGGACCCGCACGTACCAATATATATCGCCTACGAGTCCAACCAGTTTTGGTAACCTTGTATGATCTATGTCTGCAAATAAAAAAAAATTAAGATTACCGTGCGGATACATTTAATACAAAGCCAAGTGATTCCGCCGATTATTGATTCGCGAAAAAAAAAAACAGCATTAAGTAGGTTAGTCGCAGAGACCAGCTCATGCGAAAGCAAATAAAAAATGAGGCATTGTTTATATCCGGCATAGTGGGGCTCGAAAGACGGGAGGGAAGTCGCTAGGATCGCTACAGTGGCGAAAGGGCATTGAAAATCGTATCGACCAGCAGTACAAAAAAAACAAAAAAAAAAACTTGAACGCCCCACACGCAGGAGCATTCATATTCACCATAGCCTATTAAAATATCGCCCACACTCTGTAAATCGGTCACAACGACAGCACTTTATTTCACAACTCACAGAAATTTGCATGAAAAGAAGTTTCGTGTGTTGCGCACCGTAATTCAGACTTTTATTGCGCGCAAAACAGCAACGCGAGCTAGCCGCGCCCTGTAACCCGCCGGAAAGTTTCAGGTGACGTAGAGTTACTGCATATGCTACCTCTGACTGTAAGTGACTCTAAGGTGACGCTGCGAACACTTCTAGAACACTGTAGTTTGAACGATCGGGTGGATCGGGCCCGTCAAAAACGGCGCGCGCAGCCAGGGGCTCCGGAAGTATACATATGGGGGCGACGGAATGAACAGGGGTACTGAAAAATGCGTGCAGTTTCAGTTGGGTGTGGAAAGATGACTCATTTGTGGCGATATTTGCAAGCAAAGGCCGAATATCTCTTACTCAATTTCTCTCGCCCCAGACTCGGTGCTGAAGAAATGTCTTCACGAATCTCGTTGCTCTCAGCGAGTTAGAAGGCGCAATGATACGTCACCACGTGGATAAACGGCCGCTGCATGGCAGCGGCTTTCGTGATTGGCGCTATGGATGTGGTTGCAGACTTTGAACATCGCAGGGAAGATGTCGTAAAAATATTATCGTAAGTTGTTGAATTGTGCTTATTTCTTTCGTTGTATCTGAGAGCTGGAACTCTGAGACGATTTTGAATGGCACGTGTGAAAATAAACTTCAAGCAAGTCAAGATGGAAGATGTTCGAATGCAAAATATCAGGGGGGGACCATTGCATAGGGGGTCCCCCCCAGTCTAAACACAGGGGGGGTCAGGACCCCCCTGACCCCCCCGGGATTTACGCCACTGCATGCATTGGTTGACTGTTCGGACGCAACACGGTCACGTTTAGGGATACTTGCCATGCTTGGTTCAGTTGTTACCTTGGGCTGCAAACGTGAATGGTAGTCTGCAAAGAGTGACGCTACTGCATCCTTCTTAAGCCGCCGCTTCTTATATTCAATGAAATCTTGGGGTCGTAAACGACGGCTGCATATTCTAGTATAATTTCCATGTGTATTAGGAGACCAATTATCCCACCTAATTACTTCAAGCCACCTCTCCTGAACACCAGCGACAGCTGGAATTTCATGGAACGACAGCCGCATAGTGTATTAAGGCAAAAGCCTTGTGGATACCTCATCAAACGTGAAAATTGACCGTCGGAGGCGTCAACGCGAGTGATGCAAGAAATAATTACGTGATGACATCATATGACGTCACAGATCTTAAAATTTTGTGACATGATCGTGAAGTCACTCAACGTGACGTCGTCATATTACACCTTCGCTTGGTCAAAATGGGCCGATCACGAAGGCAGTGCATGCCTCCGCTGATGCGCAGAAAGCTTGCACTGCATCCGATCCTTGAGGCTGTAAGAAAACCACGTTAGGCGCAGAAATATCTCGGAGGGAGTCAGGGAATGTTCAGTAGATTGACTGAAAGAAAAAGAAGATGGCTTTCGCCTTTCAGTCGTCTTAGATGAATGCATAAGAGACCCTGTGAGATTTTTTTTTTCTTTATCAATAAAGGGAAGTAAAAGGACAATCGTAATTTCTTTCAGTTCCATTTGCAGAGTGGAACACAACAGGACGACATACTAAGGCATTGGGGCGGTTGATAGACTGAAATAGAAAATAAAACGCGAATACTATCAAACTCGAGTGCAAGTATCGAACTGGCAGCACGGCCTGACAGTCTGCCTGCGGCATACTTACAGCGGGGACGGAAAGACACGCGAACATGCGGCATCTGCATTCTTTGCTGTTTCGCATCTATTTTCAAGTGGTTATAGCCTCGATGATTGACGAGAAGACGACGTCATCCATGGCACAATAAAAGACCATCTCATCTTTTCATTGCCACCACGGTTAGAGCGCGATGAAAACAGCGCGCCGCTATGTTCGCGTTTCTTTCCATCCCCCTGTAGCTGCGAAAGCCTGCAAGAAGCACAAATGCAATTGAACTCGAATGCATACACGAATTCGTGAGCTTCGTGATACGCGCGGCCGTTCAGCGCCAGCTTCCCGTATGGATGGATGCTATGAGCGTCCCCTTTAAAACGGGGCGGTGACATGTCTGCCACCAGGCTCGAGGAGGAGGAATAAACTTTTATTGAGACCAGCAATTTGTTTGGCTGGGCCTAGGCCTCCCACGTGGGGACGTCGAGGTCTTGCCTCTCCGCCGCCTCGCGGGCCTGCTGGGTCGCCCAAAGCTGGTCGTCGAAGTGGGAGCTGCGCAGGGCGGCATGCCATCTCGACGAGAGGGTCCCGGTGTTAACGGACGGGTACTGCATGTTTACACTCCCACAGCAGGGAGAACCGTTTGGACCGCCGAAGTGAGAGGTTGTCTGCTTCGTGCTCGGCGATCTCTACGCGATCTCTACGCTTCCCTCAGCGGCCGCCCGGCCTCACGTTTCCTGAGTGGACGAGCGGGACCATGCCCCGGAAGGCCACTGGCAAGCACATGAAGAAGACCGGCAAGGACGAGAGATTCCTCCAACATCAGGAGGAGATTTCCGAGCGCCAGAACGTTCCTGCCATCGAGGACCGGCCTCTGGAGAAGGCCAAGGAAGCGCTACCACGCTCCCAGGCCACTTCGAAGCCTCCCCCCACCACTGCGGCAACCCCTAAGCCTGCCAGCAACACCTCGGCACCTGCTGCCCCTGCTGCAACCGCACCCGCCGCTCCTCGCAATGCCGCGAAGCCTCACCTGCGCTCGAGCTCGGGCACTCGAGTGAGTCTCGCGGCATTCGAGCGTGACAGTGATCCATGGGCACGAGAAACTGTGGCCCTACTGAAGAAACAGGAAGACGAGGAGTACCAGAACTTCGAGGCCTGGCTAGCTCGTAAGCGTGCCACACAGCGTGCTGCAATCCACGCGGCACATGCAAGCACGAGCTCGGCACAAACACCGACTGAGAGCCCTAACCATTTGGAGCAGCAGGCGGTGACAACAATCGGAGATTGGCTGCTCAACAAGGCCAAGGACGCAGCACCAGTTGCCGCCGACCTTCCCGAACCAGCAGCAGTTACCACGCCAGCCGACGCAGACGCGCCGGCTAGTGCACATGCCGAGACGTCAGTTGACGAGGCCATGGACACCACGGCGACCTCGCGTAAGCGGGGACGCGAGGAAGACGCAGCGGAGGGCCCGCGGAAGCAAGCGAACCCTCACGCAACAGCGGCAATCACAACAACAGCTGCTGCAGCACCTGCTCCCTCCCCCCCCATGCGGGACGACGCGTCGAGCTCGACAGCAACTCCCGCAGTCCTCCTCGCGCAGGCGGCCTCCGCCGACTAGAGTTACTGTATATGCTACCTTTAGGTAGCAGAGTTGCGCATCTGTCTTCCAACGCCGCTAGCAACCATGCATTGCGGAGAAGCTGCCGCTTGGGCCAATTTTTTTATTTCTCGACGCCGCCGCTGCAGCGAACTGAATTAACACTCGCCATCGACAGCCAATGTTTATCGCCTGTCTTCGACACGCCAGACAGGTTATACGGCGACACGGTAGGCATGTCGCCTGCAAAAACGAAGTGCGACTTCACCGCATAGCTGTGGTTGCTAGCCGGACCTATGCGCAACTCTGCTACCTAAAGGTAGCATATACAGTGACTCTAGTCGGCGGTAGAGTCACTGTATATGCTACCTTTAGGTAGCAGAGTTGCGCATAGGTCCGGCTAGCAACCAACGCTATGCGGTGAAGTCGCACTCCGTTTGTGCAGGCGACATGCCTACCGTGTCGGCGATTAACATGTCTCGCGTGTCGAAGATCGGCGATAAACATTGGCTGTCGATGGATAGTGTTAATTCATTTCGCTGCAGCGGCGGCGTCGAGAAATACAAAAATTGGCCCGAGCGCCAGCTTCTCCGCAATGCGTGGTTGCTAGCGGCGTTTGGAAGACAGATGCGCAACTCTGCTACCTACAGGTAGCATATACAGTAACTCTACCGCCGACAATGTGGCAGCGCCCCCTGCGGCTCCCGCAGGAACGAGGAAGGTAAACAAGCGGAAGGCTCGCCCCAAGCGACGGCGGCGGCCGCGCGAGCTCGTGTATTCCGCTGCTGAGCCCCGGACAGCTCCGAGGCAACTCAACACCATGGTCGCCGTGCCGCGCCCGTGCCCAAGCCCCCCGCCAGCCGTGGACGACTTCGTCACCGTCGTCTCCAAGGCAGCGCAGCGGAGAGCAAGGGCACTCGAGGTCGCAGCTGTCGCGACCGATCCTGCTGTTGTAGGGACGGTCTTGTACCGTCCCTCGGTCCCTGGTGGTTCGTTCATCAGATCGCCGCGCCTGACACTCGCGTCGGCGCTCGCCAAGCGGCCCGGTGTGTTGGCGGTGCGTGTCAACCACAGTCGAAACATCGTGGCCGCGGACGCGTCGACGCCGGCGTGTTTGTCAGAGCTCCTTACCATCAGGGAGCTCGGCGGCGTTCCCGTCACTGCCAGGGAGCCTACGGATCGTCGCGCCAGCACCGGCTACGTGTACGGCGTGGACGGCGACATTACGGACGCCGAGCTGCTCGCGGGCATCACCTCGGCTGTTCCCGTGCTGTCGGCGACGAGGGAGGGATCGACGGTGAAGTTACGCTTCGCCGAGCCGCTCCCACCGGAACTGGTCGTGCTTCATGGACTGCGGTTACGCGTGCGGCACGTTCGCCCGCGACCAAGCCAGTGCCAGAAGTGCGGCCGCTTCAGACACGTCGCCGAGGCATGCACGCGCATCGGAGACTGCCTTCGCTGCGGCCGCCGCCACCCGGAGGCCGACAGCTGCAAGCCCCGCTGCATCAACTGCGGTGGAGCCCATGCAGCTACCAATCCCACCTGTCCCCGCTGGCAGGAGGAGAGACGAGTGGCCACGCTGCTGGCTACTTCATCAACGCCACTCTCGAGACGGGCGGTAACGGCGGCAGTACGCGAGGAGACCCGTGAGGTGCGCTCTTACGCTGCTGCCGTCAAAACCTCCCTGCTCGAGAATACCACCACGGACCGCGGCCTGCAGCGCCCTACTCCTGCGCCGCGCCGTTCCCGCCTGCCAGCAGCGACCTCCGCCACGGTGGCCGAGCCTGCTGACCCACCTACCACGCCTGCAGAGGATCCCAGGGACGCCCTCATCGCGTCCCTACTGGCCACTCTGCAGGCAGTGGCACGAGATCTCCCCGAGGAGCACCCACTGCGAGCCACCTGCCTTCAGGCGATAGGCGCGCGGCCCGATGCTTCCAGGGGCGAGTAGAGACGCGCCCCCCCCCCCCCCCGGGAGGCCCCCTGAGGACCCCCCGACCACCTCGGCTGCGGCGAACACCTGCTACAGCCTCGGCAACGACGCTATACCTTCCGCGCCTGCTGCGCACTGATCACTTCGACTTTCTTCTACTTCTACTCTTTTCTCCCACTTCCCCCTTCCCCCTAAGGCACTGCGCCGTGCTCCCTATAGGGCTGCAGAAATTAGGTGCCTTTTTCCCTTCCTCTAATCACACAATCAATCACAGCATATGCGGGAGCGAAGCGACCTGGGTCTTGCATACCTTACAGGTGTGGTTAGGATGAATGTCTGGGTATATCTTGTGGTATCGATGTAGTGACGGGTACGTGTTTGTCTGTAACAGGCGGAGGGTGGTCGCCTGCGCTCTGTTTAGCTTGTGATGAGGGGTGGGGAAGGTTCTTCTTTCAAGGTAAAATGCTTTGGTGATGTCGTTGTAGCTGGTGAGGCGATCGCGTTCCGCGGGTACACCTGCGCTGTCTCCGGCACGGTTGACCAGGCCTCGTGCTACGGAGTGTGCGACCTCGTTAAGGTTGGTGAGGTGCGGATGAACGTCGCCGGCATGTGCTGGAATCCAGACGAGCGTGATTTGGTTATCTGCTGAGTGAGGGGCGTGGTGTAGGATGCGTAATGCTTGCTGTGAGATGCGGCCTTTTATATAGTTGTTGATTGCCGTGCGGGAGTCGCTCACGATGGTGTCGCAGTCTGGGTCGAGGGCGGCCAGGGCGATGGCCACCTCTTCGGCAGTCTCAGCGTTCTGGGTTACGATGCTGGCAGCGTGTCTGAGCGAGCCGCCTTGGGTGGTAGCCGCTGCGAAGCGGTGCCCGTCTTGATATTCAGCTGCATCGACAAAGGTGACGCCTGTGGTGTCGCCGTAAGCTTTGATAAGGGAGGCGGCCCGTGCCTTCCGCCGTACCTTGTTGTATTCAGGGTGCATGTTTTTGGGGATGGGGTCGGCATGTAGCCAAGCCCGGATACATCCTGGGATTGGGTGTTTGTCTCCGTGCTGGCGGTGGTAGGTGATGCCGAGTTTAGTCAGAATGTGCCGACCCGTTTCTGTGAGGGTGAGGCGCTCCAGATGAGCCTGACGCTGCGCTTCAATTAATTCGTCGAGGGTGTTATGGAGTCCTAATTGGAGAAGAAGTTCTGTGCTGGTGTTGTTTGGTAGTCCGAGGGCAAGCTTGTAGGCTCCGCGAATGATGATGTCCAGCTTAGTTTTTTCTGCTTTGTACCAGGTATGGAAGGCGGCGACGTACGTGATGTGGCAGATAACGAACGAGTGAACGAGGCGGATGAGGCTTTCTTCCTTCATGCCCTGCCTTCGGTTTGTCACCCGCTTTAACAGCCGCGACGTGTTGGCCGTCTGTCGGAGGATCTTGGAGATAGCCGTTGAGTTCGCACCGTTGGCTTCGATGGTCATGCCAAGGACCCGGATGGTGGAAACCACGGGTATGGTGCCACCGTTCCCTGTGTGAAGCTGGATTTCTTCGTAGTAGCGTTTGTGCGTAAAGCGTAGCGGTGGGCGTCCACAAAGCGTTGGGCGATATAAGAGAAGCTCCGATTTGCTGGGCGAGCATCGGAGTCCCGTGCCTCGGAGATAAGTTTCGACGGTATCGATCGCGTTTTGCAGAGCGGTTTCGATTTCGCCGTCGCTGCCCTTCGCGGCCCAAATCGTAATGTCGTCGGCATAAATGGTGTGTTCAATACCGTCGATCTTCTGGAGTTCCTGTGCTAAACCGATCATGACGAGATTAAACAACATTGGGGAGATGACGGAACCTTGCGGGGTGCCCGCGGCACCAAGAGCGAGTTCTTCCGACTGAATGCCCCCTGCCGAGAGGAACGCCCTTCTGTTGGATAGAAAGTCTCGAACGTAGTTATAGGTGCGCTCGCCAAGGCTGAGTAGTGATATGCGTTCGAGGATGGTGGAGTGCGCGACGTTATCGAAGGCGCGCTCAAGGTCGAGTCCCAAGATCGCCTTCGTGTGTCGGGATTTGCCATCGAGGATTTGGTGTTTGAGTAGAAGCATAGCATCTTGGGTTGAGAGGTGCGCCCTGAAGCCGATGATCGAGTGGGGGTAGGCGGTAGTGTCTTCAAGATAGGAGTTTATACGGTTAAGGAGGGCGTGCTCCATAACTTTGCCTACTCCCGATGTTAACGAAATGGGACGGAGATTGGCCAGGCTGGACGGCTTGCCGTGTTTTGGAATGAGGATTACCTTGGCCGTTTTCCATGATTGGGGAATGGATCCTTGGTGCCAGCAGTCATTGATGTACGCAGTCAGCTGTTCCACCGAAGGGTCGTCTAGGTTTCTTAGGGTTTTGTTGGTGACGCCGTCCAAACCGGGGGCTGAACGGCTGTTCAGCTTGTGCAGAGCAGCGTGTATCTCGGCCACGCTGAAGTCCTCATCGAGGGTCGCGTTCGTGGACCCCGCATACGGACCGTGAGTCCTTGCGGGGCCAGAAGGGATGTACTTTTGGCATAAGGTTCTTGTTACGTGGTCCTGGCCGTGTGCCTTGGTTTCTGTAAATAGGAGTTTGGTGAGCTTGTCCTGTTGTTGTGAACGGGTATTGGTGTTGTCCAGGAGATGCTTGAGGATTTTCCACGAGCGGGAGTGGTGGAGTTTCCCGTCGAGGGAGTTACAAAGCTCCGCCCACTGTTGTTGGTTGAGGACGCGACAGTGTTCCTCGATTTGTTTATTGAGTTCTGCCACCGTTTTCCGGAGTCTTTTGTTAAGTCGTTGGCCCTTCCAGCGAGTCAAGATGGACGACTTGGCTTCAATGAGGTGAGCGAGCCGGCTGTCCATGCGTTCGGTTGGAGCATCGGTTTGGATAGTGCGTGTGGCTAGTTTGGTGTCTGATTGGAGGTCGCGAGTCCATAATTCAGTATCGGAAATTGGGGTGTCTGTCGCTTCTGCTGTGCGACGTTTGCGGAAGGCGTCCCAGTCCACCATTGTGAACGCCCTTGTTCTTGTAATTAGTGCTGTGAGGTGTGGAAGAATGATTTCGAGGATCGAATGATCACTGCCGAGGTCGTATTGAGTATTGCGCCATTGAACGTCACCTACATTTTTGATGAACGTGAGGTCGGGCGTTGTGTCTCGCGCAGTGGACGTGCCGAGGCGCGTGGGGAAAGTCGGGTCTGTAATAAGCATGAGGCCAAGATCGTGGGTGTCCTGCCACAGGTTACGGCCCGCAGCGGAGCAATGTTTATAGCCCCAGGCCGTGTGCGGGAAGTTGAAATCTCTGCCTATAATGAGGGGGCTGCTGCCTGCGGTGTTTAGGGCCTTTTTGAAGAGTGCGAGAAAACGGCTGTGGCGAAGGGTGGGGGCGTTGTAGATATTGAGGATGAAGATGCTATTTGTGCGCTTCTTGTGCGGAAGAAGTTCAATGAAAAGGTGTTCCGAACGGCGGTCCTGGAGGTCATGTTCGATAGTGGTGATTCTGTTACGAACGAGTGTAGAGACTCCGTGTGGGGCATTGGTGGCAATGAAAGGCTGATATCCGGGCAGGGTGACTGCAGTGTGGTGTGTCTCTTGGAGTATGATCACGTCCGGTGGGCGCGAGTGCGTACGCAAATGTTGGCGAAGAACTGGCTGTTTGTGGAGGTAACCGCGACAGTTCCATTGCCAAATCACTGTATCGGTGTTAGTGTGGGCCATGATGGGGGATCGAGGAGGCCGCCGGTGGCAGAGCAGGGACGCCGCGTGCGACGTCGGTAGTGTCCATGGTTATGGCCGCGGGGGCGGAAGGGGGAAAAAGGGTATGGAGGTTATTTTCCATAGCGGTGACTCGTTGCGCGACCTCGAGTAGTGCATTGTGAAGAGTTTCAACAGTGCTCTGTAGTGACACTAGAAGGTCCTTAACTTCGGAGCGCACCTGCCCTGTAGCTCGTCCCTGGAGGGCCCTCTTCTTTGGTGCTGGGGTTGGGGCTGCTTCTGGAGACGTGACGCTTAGGGGTTCGGAAACTTGGGGTATGGGTTGTGTTTTGAGTTGTTTGAGGTTTTCGACCTCCTGTGTGAGTTTCTGTATTAGCTCGCGCATACCCGCGTTTTCTTTCTTAAAGGGATACTGAACAAAAATTTGAAAAAGCTACGAAAACACTTACATTCGACTCGGACGACACGACTGTTCCTGTACGCAGCGTTTATTTCACGTAATTTCGAGCAGTTCGCCGTATTTTTAGTGGATTGTGAGAGCGCGGCGGCTGTATGCCACTGCGCTTGTCGGCGGACGTGACGTCGAGTGCTCCAGCAAGAGGGGGGCAA
Source organism: Rhipicephalus sanguineus (assembly GCF_013339695.2). Lineage (NCBI taxonomy): Eukaryota > Metazoa > Arthropoda > Arachnida > Ixodida > Ixodidae > Rhipicephalus > Rhipicephalus sanguineus. The sequence goes on from NC_051182.1 coordinate 24,512,534, forward strand.
CCGGCACGCTCTCTCCTGCCCTGCCACTTCCCTTTCTCCACCTCTCCTCTCAAGAACCGAGGGTGGCTGGTGTGGCGCTGAGCCTTGTCCTCTTTTCCCCACATAGGAAACAAAATAGCGCTTATTCCTCAAAAACCGCTACAACTATCGAGCGTGTCGCGAGAGCGCAAAGATGCAAGGTGCGAGTGACAGTGATTCCACGAGCGGTCATTGCGACTCCGAGTTCGACAGGCCTCCAAAACGGATGCGCCAAATACAACCATATGCGTGTGACCGTTCTGCTGTGTCAAGCGACAGCAAGGACGACGAGCCAGACGAGCCGCCGTAGCCCAACGTGGGTCGGCAGCCGGGACCAGCAATTTACACAGTAACTCATAGTCACTATCCTCGAAGTGTTCGGAGCACAAAAAGTCACGCGTTGAAGGCACCCACGTTGGCTGCGATGGGCGCGCAGCGCGAATCCATATCCTTCGAAGCTTCGGCTCTGTTGGAAAAGTATGACAGGGCACACCCTAGCGCAGAACAGCGTTGAGGCATTCTGCGTTGTGTCAGGTGCTTCACCGTTCACATTACGTAGCAGCACACAACACAGACGGCAAATTCGTAGACGTGGGCGCAAGCTCGGCAATGGCGTCGTTGGCTGCCGGTTGAGAACACGCACGGAGAACACCTTCCCGACCGTGAAAACACGTTTTGGGAGAGACGCGCGGCAGCGGGTGGCGGCTTGCGATGCCGATTGCTAAGCGATTTTGCTGCGAGCACGTTTGGCGAGTCACTATCCGCGGAGTTTCGCGTCACTTCCTCTCTAGTTCGCGGCGCGGCCGCTAGACGCGCCAATTCGCGAAAAATGCATTAAATTCATTATTTTCTGCTAGTCTCTGGCTGAAATGAAGGTTCTTTCAACAAATTTCAGCACCCAATCTTTCAATTGAGTCATTTATCTCGGCGGCGAAAATTTTGTTCAGTATCCCTTTAAGTTGGTCAATGGCGGCATCGTCTGTGTTTGTTTTCGGTGTAGGATGGAGTGTAGTTGGACCCTCTCGCGGGACGCCTTGCCCTCTGCGAAGCTCACCTTTTCTGAGGTTGCTCGTCCTTCTGGGGTTGACCGGGATCTCGACCGGGATTTGGATCCGGAACGGCCTGCTCCGGTGCGGGATCGCTGTCGGGATCCGTGCTTGAGGTTCGTGGGAGGGAGATCACTGGCTCGAAGAAAAAAAAAAAAAAGCTTCCTTCTTTCATGTTGGCCTAATACCTTATCTACATTGATGAAATCTATGTTATTATACGAAAACAATATAAATTCACTGTCCATCTCTCTGCCTCTTAAGGCAGAATAACCTTATTTTTCCCCCATTATTTATTTTTGTTCTTTATCCCTACTTTTCTGCCACCAATACTCTAACCATCTCTTACTTATTTCTATCGCGGACGTGTGCAGCTTTCCATTGTTGTCCCTAAAACCCAAGGCTCCATGTAGACTCGTGCCCACACGTATACCTGGGTGAATATCGCCACATTCAATCAGTACATGTTCCATCGTTTCCTTAGTTCCCCCGCAGCATGTACATTGTTCTTCTTCGTTACTGAATCTCGCTTTATAACTACGCGTTCTAAGGCAGCCCGACCTTGCTTCAAACAGTAAAGCGCTTCCCCTTGAATTATCATAAAACCTTTCCTTCGTTATTTCGTTTTTTCCCGTTTCGGTAGTTACTCAGAGCCGGCTTCTTTTCCATCGCTGTCATCCAATAAGTCATCTCCACCTCTCTGACCTTCCGCTTAATGCTCCTTGTTGCCATATCGCCCGCGCTGCTAGCCGTATATTTACTGGTGAGCCTCCTAGTTCTTTTTCTCCACTGCGTGTCAACACTTTTTCTATACAAATACCTGAAAACCTTCTCTGCCCATCTACTGTTCTTCATTTTCCTCAGCCTCTCTTCGAATCTCATTTTGCTCTGAGCTTCCCTCACTTCAAAGCCTGTCCATCCCATATCACCCTTTACAGCCTCATTTGTCGTCTTCCCGTGAGCGCCCAACGCGAGGCGGCCCACCGTCCTTTGGTTTACATCCATTCCTGATTGTACCTCTGACTTCATGCACACTACTGAGTTCCCAAATGTAAGCCCCGGGACCATCACACCCTTCCACAGCCCTCGAAGCACCTCGTACCTATTGTATCCCCATAAAGCTCTATGCTTCATAATTGCAGCATTCCTCTTTCCCTTTGCTACCGATGCTTTCTCTTGTACCTCCATATATCTATCCCCCTCATTTACCCATACTCCGAGGTACTTGTACTCGCTTACCCTTGGTATTTTTTGGCCCTGTATAAGGACCACATGGTCTTCGTGATCATTAAATACCATCAATCCACATTTTGTTGCACTAAATCCTAGTCCTAGAGCCTCACATTCCCTTCCGCATATATCTGCCAGTCGCTGTATCTGCCAGTCGTGTCCAGTATGAATGTTCTCAAGCTTGCAAGAAATGTTCTCAGTCACCATTTAATGATGATGACACCATACTTGACACCCTTGATGGAAGGCCGTTTGTAGCAGGTTTCAGCTTTGTACTTGACTCTTCAGTGCAGTTAATGCCCTGACTCATTTTATCCTGGAGAAAAGACATATTACATTGGATAATATTTAACTTTCACCTCCTCCAGTTAATTACTTAGCTGTCATGTTTTTCAAATAATTTAACCTACTTTTCCTGAAGCAGTGCCGCGCCTTCATGTCAGATTTTTTGGGGGAAAGACCGACAGTCTCTGCGTATCTTAATACTTTTTCAATTTACGATAGTTTTGGGTGCCCCCTCAAAGTCATAAAATTGGGGCTCCATTGATGTGTTTTGCAAGAGAGCCACTTTATGCATAAATGGAAAGAGCAAGCGACAAGTTTCTCTGGTTCAAGCAGCTCATGAACTCTCGAGTCCTTTACTGTACCGGCTTTATTTTTTTTACCTTCCTTTCTACTTGAATCCAGGCACACAGCGATCGGACTGAGCATATCAAGTAGCCCCCCTGTGACCCAAGACACACTAATTGGCCAAGGAGCTGTCTGGACTTATGTTGGGACTGCTGGCAGACAGTGTGTTTTTTCTGGACTTATGTTGGGACTGCTGGTGGACAGTTTCTGTTTTTTATGGACTTATGCTGGGACTGCTGGCAGACAGTTTCGGTTCAGTCTTCAGCTGGTGCACAGTTCACTTTTATCATACTGCCTCATTTCTTTTTAGTGTATCTGCGTTCTCTAGACATTTAGCCTGTGTTCTTACACGTTGAGAGTACTCTTATGGTTTACAGCATTGCTTTGCTTATAAACTTATGTGATACTGCCTTGTTGCTTTTGACTCACTTCATTCTCTTGTCATTTCGCCAGTATTGAAACACTCTTATGATTGTATGTGCAGAATCTTTCAGGGCATGCATTGTACTCATGTGTGTAACAAAACATTGCAATAGCCTGGCAAGAGTATTGCACATTTGATGTGTTATCAGATGTGTTATGTGCTATATACCTAAAAGGAACAATGTGAGGTATGCAGCGTGCTCTCCATAGAAGGCAGTACAATACAACTGCTCTTTTATGCCGAGACACCTGCACCTACTTCCAAAATCATAAATACTAAAATTTACATAATAGTGATTCGCAACAGTTACTTTCAGGTTTACAACAGTACATATAACTAGCACTCAAGTGAGCGAAAAGTATTGTGGCCTACAGTCTGTCGAGCGTTCGTTTTTGAGAGCCATAATTAGTGCACCTCACAAGCCGCTAGACGTCATGCGGATGCGTGTTTAAGGAATGAACATCTTTTAATATGTACTGATGGGCTAGTTGGTGAGCCATGATTTTCGAATAGGCAGCGCACAAAAGGGCAACAAATACGCACACACAAGACGCAAACACAAGCGCTCACAGCGCTTGTGTTTGAGTCTTATGTGTGCGTATTTGTTGCCCTTTTTGTGCGCTGCCTATTCGAAAAACATCTTTTAAATGTACGGAACATCCAGCCTTAATATCCATACAACGTACTGAGAGCGTGATCCGGGTGCATTTCAGATTATCTATAGTACATCCGTGAAATGTCATGTGGAGAAATGTAGATATCCAGAAGATGTACTGAATATCCCGAGACTAGCATTCTATGGATATCTAATGGACATTCATGGTTTACTGGGTTCGGCTGATTCTTCATTCAAGACGTCGTTTAGACCTCCCGCGATTATCACGCGGGACCTCCCGCGTCCATTAGCCTTAGTTGCGAGTTTTGCGCTAGCTCGTCTCATCACTGATCCCAGCCTATGTCCCGGGAACTTCCCTATTATAACTCGTTTGTCGCCTCTCACCCTTTCCTTGACTGCTTCTTCGCATCTAACTAAATTCGAGTCCCCGGCGATTATCACGTGCTCCGACTCTTCTGCTGGACCGTCCCGCACCTGGCCACTGCCTCGGTTACTAGCGCGTGCCACTGCTGCTTTGTCCCCTCCCCTTCCCAAAACTACTTCGCGGAAGCTGGGTCCTGTGACCCTTGCACCTGTCTTTTCCAAACCTGTTTCCCCCTTCGAGTCTACCACTGTGGGGGTCGATGCCCCGCTGTTCCTGCTGTCGCTTGCTTCTTTGTTCACCTATGACTACCTTTGCTAACCCCTCCTCGGCTGACTTAAGCCTTTCCCCCATAGCCATCGTTTTCTCCCGCTCTGTCGCCAACGCAATCTCCAGCTCGGCGATTCTTACCATGAGCTTATTCTGGGCAGCCATCATTATTTCCATTTTCGCCTCTAACTCGCATTGCTTACACTTGGCGTCAGCTCCCTCTGTCTTCTCATCCGTACAAACCGCTATTTTCCATCCCATTCCGCACCCTGTACACTTTTACGGTCTTGTTGACCATGGCTAGATCGTTCACACAGCGGATTAGATACACTTAAAGTCAAATGGTATCACAAAACTCCGCAAGTATGCTATACTTCAAAGCACATGTGTGCCTTTCAGACACGTGGTGACCGAACGAAAAAAAAAAAAAAAAACCCAGGCGACTGTCACACAGGAAACAGTACAAAATTGTAAGCCCTATTATGCTTCAAAGCTTCAATCTAGTGGCTTACGTACTCATATAACTAAAAAAACAAGCTCGAATCATGCAAAAAAAAAGAACTTATCTGACGCTGTCATTCCGGAGCCCACGAAAAACACGTCCGTCCTCTAGCAGAACCCTCTTGACAGGAGCCAGCCCACCTCAGTCTACTTGCACAGCGCCACCACGCGGCAGCGGTGAGCGGACGCGGAGCGCGGGCGCGACGGCCCGAGGAGAGCGTTCGCCCAGGCACTTAAAAGTAGAGGAGGCGCTGGTGTAGCACACTATACGCAAACCATGAGTTCATGCACTAAATAGCATGAAATGTCACTAAGCTGCTTCCAGTGACAATGTACATAATGATTATCGGTTGTTTCGCCGGTAGCGCATGTAGTGTCCATGGGGCTCCGATTCTTCAGCTTCGGGACCTAATGTCAGCGCTGTATGCACATGGCGGCGATCGCGAGGCAGCGTTGCTACTAGTACTACACGCATTCGTTGACTGTTCGGACGCAACACGGTCCCGTTTAGGGATACTTGCCATGCTTGATTCAGTTGTTACCTTGGCCTGCAAACGTGAAGGGTAGTCTGCAAAGAGTGACGCTACTGCATCCTTCGTAAGCCGCTGCTTCTTATAATCTATGAAATCTTCGCGTCGTAAACGATGGCTGCATATTCTAGTGTAGTTTGAAGATGTATTAGGAGACCAATTATACCGCCTAATTACTGCAAGCCAGCTCTACCGAACACCAACGGCAGCTGGAATTTCATGGAACGACAGCCGAACAGTGTATTAAGGCGAAATCCTTAGATGCCTCATCAAACGCGAAAATTGACCGTCGGCGGCGTCAGCACGAGTGATGCAAAAATAATTGCGTGATGACGTCATCATATGACGTCACAGATCATAAAGTTTTATGATCTGTGACCGTTTTATGATCGTTTTATGATCATTTTATGATCGTTTTATGATCATAAAACGTGACGTCGTCGTATCACATCTTCGCTTGGTCAAAATGGGCCGATCACGGAGGCAGTGCATGCCTCCGCTGATGTGCAGAAAGCTTGCACTGCCTCCGATCCTTGAGGCTGTAAGAAAACCACGTTAGGCGCAGAAATATCTCGGAGGGAGTCAGGGAATGTTCAATACATTGACTGGAAGAAAAAGAAGAAGATGGCTTTCGCCTTTCAGTCGTCTTAAATGAATGCATAAGGGACCCTGTGAGATTTTTTTTTCTTTACCAGTAAAGGGAAATAAAAAAAAGGCAATCGTGATTTCTTTCAGTTCCATTTGCAGAGTGGAACACAACAGTATGACATAGTAAGGCATTGGGGCGGTTGCAATAGACTGAAATAGAAAATAAAACGCGAATAGTATCAAACTCGAGTGCAAGTATCGAACTGGCAGCACGGCCTGACAGTCTGCCTACGGAATACTTACAGCGGGGACGGAAAGACACGCGAACATGCGGCATCTGCATTCTTTGCTGTTTCGCATCTATTTTAAAGTGGTTATAGCCTCGATGATTGACGAGAAGACGACGTCATCCATGGCACAATAAAAGACCATCTAGCATCTTTTCATTGCCACCACGGTTAGAGCGCGATGAAAACAGCGCGCCGCTATGTTCGCGTTTCTTTCCATCCCCCTGTAGCTGCGAAAGACTGCAAGAAGCACAAATGCAATTAAACTAGAAGTAGAAGAAGTAGAAGTTTATTTCAGGCAAAAGTAACAAAAAGGTACAATTTGCCTAGGGGACCGGCGAAAAGGCGTAAAAGCCTGACAAAGCGCCTGCCCCCTGTAAACCCAAAAGCCACCAAAATGACACTCGCATGCATACACGAATTCGCGAGCTTCGTGATACGCGCGGCCGTTCAGCGCCAGCTTCGCGTAGTCTTAGAGTTACTGTATATGCTACCTAGTCTATATGCACAGCGCCACCACGCGGCACGGCAGCGGCGAAGGCACGCGGAGCGCGCGCTCGACGGCCCGAGGAGAGCGTTCGCCCAGGCACTGAAAAATAGAGGAGGCGCTGCTCAGAGTCGTTCAGAGAGGCCAGTAGATCGCAGGAAGCCCAGTAGCGCTTGTACGGCCTTCTTCTGCGACGTTAAGTCTGGACGATGGCGTAGCATTCTTTCCTCTGACAGAGGCTGGTCATGTAGCTTGTCGAGTGCACTGAAACGCTATTATTGTATTTACTGTTACGCCAATGCGATGTTGAGAACAAACATGTAATAATCCGGGCGCGCCTGGAGTATACAGTAACAAAAATTCCGCTTACTACTACGTAAAATAGCGAAATTGAGTTTTCATTATAATAACGTAAGTTGTTAGGATCCATATTGACTATGTTTGCAAGGGTACTCGAGGAACATTGTCATTCCATGTGCTCCGTTTTTCTGTTGAGCGTCCCAAGCAGCCGTTTCACTCTATTTTCCATAGGCACTGAATTTAATTGTCATAGTTATTAGGGGTTACCCACCGCGGTGGTCTAGTGGTTGTTCGACTGCAACCCGAATGTCGTGGCGGCCGCATTTCGATGGAGGAAAAATGCCAGAGTCGAAATTTCCGGAGCCCACCATTACGGAGTCTCTCGTAATCATACACTCTAAGCCGCAAAGGTGCGAAATGGGACTTAGTGCTGCATTTCGTCCCCGCAACAGATAGTTAGTCTCCGGAGGGATTAACTGCGAGACGAGGGTGCCGTGTGCAAAGTGAGGGAGGAGCTGTTAGACCACAGGGAGCAACGTTTACTCCCATGGAACTTTCCGGCGCAGTGGCGGCTTCGAACGAATGGTCAGCATGCGCGTATTCAAAAAGTCCGCTAAAGAAAACAACTGTTAACAGTTTATTTAATTGTAAATAGTCTTGTCAACTACGGCAACTGCGCCAGAAATGAAGTAATATCTTTTATATAAAACTTTTTATATATATTTGTTATTATAAACAAATGTGAAAAAGCTCCCGCACAAAAAAAATGGCCGCGTATCTGCGTGCTTCACTGCAAATGCCGTCGAAAGACGATAGAGGAGTTGCTTCGTGAGATATGGACGCCATCTGGCAATACGTCGGGAAACACGAGCTTGCCCAGAGGGCACGGAGCTTTCCTTCCTCCGCGGCAGAGGGCGTTCGTCGCCGTGGTATTGATGGTATTCAATAATCACGAAGACCATGCGGTCTTCATACAGGGCCAAAAAATACCGAGGGTAAGCGAGTACAAGTACCTCGGAGTATGGGTAAATGAGGGGGATAGATATATGGAGGTACAAGAGAAAGCAGCGGTAGCAAAGGGAAAGAGGAATGCTGCAATTATGAAGCACAGAGCTTTATGGGGATACAATAGGTACGAGGTGCTTCGAGGGCTGTGGAAGGGTGTGATGGTACCGGGGCTTACATTTGGGAACTCAGTGGTTTGCATGAAGTCAGAGGTACAATCAGGATTGGATGTAAATCAAAGGACGGTGGGCCGCCTCGCGTTGGGCGCTCACGGGAAGACGACAATTGAGGCTGTAAAGGGTGATATGGGATGGACAGGCTTTGAAGTGAGGGAAGCTCAGAGCAAAATGAGATTCGAAGAGAGGCTAAGGAAAATGAAGAAGAGTAGATGGGCAGAGAAGGTTTTCAGGTATTTGTATAGAAAAAGCGTTGACACGCAGTGGAGAAAGAGAACTAGGAGGCTCACCAGTAAATATACGGCTAGCAGTGTGGGCGATATGGCAACAGGGAGCATTAAGCGGAAGGTCAGGGAGGCGGAGAGGACTTATTGGATGACAGCGATGGAAAAGAAGCCGGCTCTGAGTAACTACCGAAAGGGAAAAAATGAAATAAGGAGGGAAAGGTTTTATGATAATTCAAGGGGAAGCGCTTTACTGTTTGAAGCAAGGTCGGGCTGCCTTAGAACGCGAAGTTATAAAGCGAGATTCAGTAACGAAGACGAACACTGTACATGCTGCGGGGGAACTAAGGAAACGATGGAACATGTACTGATTGAATGTGGCGATATTCACCCAGGTATACTTGTGGGCACGAGTCTACAGGAAGCCTTGGGTTTTAGGGACAACAATGGAAAGCTGAACACGTCCGCGATAGAAATAAGTAAGAGACGGTTAGAGTATTGGTAGCAGAAGAGTAGAGATAAAGTACAAAAATAAATAATGGGGGGGGGGATAAGGTCATTCTGCCTTAAGAGGCAGAGAGATAGACCGTGAATTTATAAATATTTTTGGTATAATAAGATAGATTTAATCAATGTAGACTAGGTATTAGGCCAGCATGAAACAATGAAGTTTTTCTTTTTTCTTCGAGCATGGTGGCAGACATGTCACCGCCTCGTTATAAAGGGGACGCTCATAGCATCCATCCATCCATCCAGCTAGAGTTACTGTATATGCTACCTTTAGCTAGCAGAGTTGCACATAGGTCTTGCAAGCAACCACACCTACGCGCCGAAGCCGCTCTTCGTTTTTCCAGGCGACATGCCCACCGCGGCGCCGATCGACATGTTTGGCGTGTCGAAGGGCGGTGATTAAATTAACTATCGATGTCTTGTGCCAATCTAATTCGCTCCAGCGGTGGCGTAAAGAAATACGAGAATTGTCCCAAGCGGCAGCTTCTCCGCAATGCATGGTTGCTAGCGGCGTTTGGAAGACAGATGCGCAATTCTGCTACCTATAGGTAGCATATACAGTAACTCTATGCAGAGCGTCGCATTTTCAGCGCAGCCGCATTTTCAGCGCAGCTTAAAAAAGTAGGGTCTCTAGAATTACGTATCTATGTATTTTATGGTAAAGGAACACACCCCCTCACACTTACCTAGTAATGTTGCGCCTCAGATATGCGTAATGTTTGCTTTTTGATCGACAATGTACACAAGTATGAACCTAGCCACCAGTTCAAGATGGCTGGGCCTTGGGCTAGTGGTTCAACTTTGGCCGGGTGGCTGAATCGGGTGACAGACAGACAGACAAACAGAAAGACAGACCGAAATTTTTGCGCAAGAAAGACTATCGTTTTTAAAAAATGTGCTCGCGCCCAAGCTGTATCAATGCGTGGCGTGGTGTTCTCGTTGTATGCGCGGCAAGCTAGCACTCGGCGGTTTTGCGGTGTGTTGTGGATGTGTACTCGTTTCGTGGTTGCGATTGCTCTCACTTGTGGTGCACTGAATCATCTTCGCGTTGTGGTAAACGTGATCAGCTACTGGAATAAAGTGCTACGCTATCGAAATGCTACGCGCCGACTGGGACATCTCCTGAGAGGTGAGTGTAAACAAGGCTGCCATCACTCCGCGTGATTTTACCTGTGTGCAGTTGATACGCAACGGTCACCGCTTGTTTAACACTCACGTTCTGCGCGAACAAAACACGCATGATTGATGAGCTCGCGCTATTCAGGGTCGCGAGTGCTGTCCCGCCTGCTATAGAATTACAAGCATGATGGTTGGGCCATCGAAACATGGTAACCTCGGTGAAGGCTCAGCATTAACTGTAGCAAGTACAGCTGTTCAAAAATAGTTTTGTTTTCACTGCTGCCCAAATAAACGTTGTTTATCAGAAATTTTCGCGACTTTTTAAAAGAAAATTCACTTAAACTCCGCACAATATCTTCCATTGCAAGGTAAACAAGTCATTTGGGAAGATTGGTTGTTAAAGTAGTATGTCCAGCTGAAGGCTTAGCACAGCTAATACAGGCAGTCAGCGACGGTGATTTCGCTCGTTTGTAGCGATGCTAGGAATCATTTAGCTTTTGGATCTCCCAAATGAAGAGCAAGCTTTATTGATGAATGAGTGGGCCCGCTAGCGTGTCGCTGTGAAAGCGTGAAACGTTAAACTCGAGGACGGGTTTTTTGAACTTCATATAACACATTCTGAACTGTTCCATTGCACTATGACAGGCTCTGTGAAAGAGCAGTTTTCGTCTAATTTTTACGCATGCGGCATTTCTAACAGACGCCTTGTGACGTAACTGCAAGTGCACGAATTCAGTTCTGCCGGAATTATTAATGCTTCTGCAAATAATTTTTCAGGAAATCGATGAATGAGAGCGTTGCGCCTCCTGAGAAACGTCTTCAACATCTTACAGCTACGAACACGCTCTCAGCAGCGGTCGACGTCGGCTGGACAGCATCCATTCGGATAAAACATTGAACTTTTCATTGTCTCTCCTATAATGCAGGGAAGCCATCCTATCTTCTGTATTCAACAAAGTTGCTTAATTTATCTGTGCGCACGATGCTGCAGAATTGACACGAGTCGTTGAATAAACTTGGTTGTTTCTTTAGACCTTTTCGTTTTTCTGTCATTAAACAGACATTTTCGCTGAACGATATAACCCACCGTGTTCTGTACAGTGAGAAGCGAGCAAGCTTGGCACAGCGACGGGAGCATATATGAGAACGTTTATATATACATACATTCATCAAGCGCCCAAATTCGCTCGAAACACGCGCGCAGAAAAACCAACCCAGCATTTTACATTTTTATGAACGTCATCGCCGAATAGTTGGTTGCGAAACACTGAAGGCTGAAGTCCAATATAAGGAATTTTGCTACTTTGACTAACATGGCAGAACGCGCAGCTTCCACACAGTCCCTATACATATACAGGGTGTTTCTAAAAATGTGTCCAACCTTCTAAAAAAATCAGGAAAATGCGATATTTGATTGCTGCCTTCAGAATTGGTTTTTCTGTAGTGGCAGAGTTTTTAAGACGGTTAAAGAAATTATTTGGGACTGTAATTTAAAAAGTTAAATTAATTAGAAGAAAACAAGAGGAAAGACAGGGAGGTTAGCCATTAAATTTAATTAGTGGAGTTAGGTGGTTGTGTCAAATGGGAGAATTGAAGTTCTTCATGCCAGAAACCCAACCCAACTTTGAGATTTCGAAAAAGTGCCATCTAGTAATAATTACGAAGTAATGAAATTCAACCAAATTGAATGGCGAAACCTAAACAGAAACATGGAAGAACGCAACTGCCATATTCTCCTGAGACGTCCAAAATGAGTGAATGACTTTTTCTGTAGCGCTAGGCATCTTAAGATGGTTAGAGACATGACTAGAAACCCATCCCAACATTGAGATTTCGAAAAAGCGGCCTCTAGTAATAATTACGAAGTAATGAAATTCAACCGAATTCGATGGCTTTCGCTGTTGAAAGCCGTTGCATTTCGTTGAATTTCATTACGCCACAACAACCCTTCCCTTCTCTTATCCCAAAGAGAAATACTTTTTCTCGATGGCAGCTGGTAAAAATGCAATGTAACGAACACGTGTGCTTTTGATCAGACGAGCGGGTGCTGATGTTTCTTCTTTTATTTTCTTTCACTGTATATATTTCCGAGCGCAGATATTAAACGTTAGTTGGAAGTTAGCGCTTGTGCCTGTAGTGTTTCTCTATCCCTTGTGTAGAAGTTCCGCGCTATAAAACTTGTAATTATGGATTACCAACTAGCCCGAAGCAACGCCTTGCGGAGTGTTTGGCTTTGATGTGGGCGCTTGGAAAGTTCCGGCCGTACTTATACGGCCGCCCGTTCGGTCTAATCACCGATCACCCCGCGCTTTGCTGGCTCGCCACGTTGAAGGACCCGTCTGGCCGCCTAGCGCGATGGGCACTCCGCATCCAGTACGATATTCGCGTCGTATACCGCTGCGTACGCAAGCACTCTGACGCTGACGGCCTCTCCCGCTCACCTTTACCTCCAGATCCAGCGTGCGCAACAACTTGCGTCCACCCCTTGTCATCTCTCGATCTCGACTCAGTTGCCACCGAACAACGTCGTGACCCGTGGATCGCATCTCTTCTTGATTATCTATCTGGCACATCCACCCTTCCTGTATCTCGATCCCTCCGACGTCAAGCTTTCCATTTCACCATCCGCGATCAACTGCTTCATCGCCGCAACTACGCTGCCGATGGCCGCCGGTGGCTACTGGTCATTCCACGCAGCTTGCTATCGCAAGTATGGGCCTCTCTTCACGATGATCCGCAATGTGGCCACGCCGGGGTGTTCAAGACATACGAACACCTTCGCCATCGCTGTTACTGGCGACGCATGTACAATTTCGTGCGGAAACTTGTGCAGTGCTGTCCTGACTGCCAACAACGCAAATCGACACCGTTACATGCGACTGGCGCATTGCAGCCGCTTCCATGCCCTGCCAAGCCATTTGATTTGAGCCGTTGACCTCTACGGCCCCCTTCCGATGACCCCATATGGAAATCGGTGGATTATAGTGGCTGCCGACCACCTGACACGCTACGCCGAAACTGCCGCTTTGCCGAGCGCTACAACTCGGTATGTCGCCTCTTTCATTTTACTTCACTTTATCCTTCGACATGGCGCCCTTCGAGAGCTTCTTAGTGACAGAGGCCGCACTTTTCTCTCCGAGGTCGTCGAAGCTCTGCTCTCGGAATGCCACGTCATTCATCGGACAACCACAGCATACCACCCGCAGACTAACCGGCTCACGGAACTGTTTAACCGCATGCTGGGTGATATGCTCTAGATGTACCATAGAGTTTTCTAAAATTAACTAGAGGGGACTCTGGCGCTGCGATCGTTCAGCTACCATGGGAATCATGTGTAGTACACAAATTTGCCTAGTCTTCGTGCTTGCGGCTTCAAACGTACTTGTGGCTTTGTTTATTGTCATGTTTTGGTTTCCTTCCGGATAAAAGAATGGATCGTTGTGAACTTCGTGACCAGATTTGAATTGCTGAGCCTAAAGAAGGTAAAGTGGCGAAGTGAAACTGCTTACTTTTGCTGAACTTCGTTTTTCGACAAAGAGGATGCAGCCGACGCGGAGCCATACGGAGCCGAAATTACGAAGTTTAGACAAATTTGTGTACTACCCATCATTCCCATGCTGGCTGAAGCGTCATGCGTTGCAGCTCCCATAGACACTGGCGCCAGAGTTCCCTCTAGTAAGTATTGTAGGAAACTCTGAGATGTACGTCGCCTCTGACCATAGCAACTGGGACCGTGTTCTCCCCTATGTAACATTCGCATACAACACCGCGATACAAACTACCGGATTTTCGCCTTTCTTCTTTACGTACGCGAGCCTTCACATGCTATCGACACTCTACTTCCCTACCGTCCCGATGCTTCCGAGTGTCCACCTGTCTCCGAAGTTGCTCGACAAGCCGAAGAGTGCCGCCAGCTCGGCCGCACGTTTACCTCGCAAGAGCAGCAACGCCAAAGAAAACCGCAGCACCTCACTTCCAGGCCCTAGCTATGCCCCAGGGTCTCTCGTATGGCTATCTGTCCCATACCAAACTACGGGACTCTCCTCGAAGCTCGTTCCACGTTACGAGGGGCCTTACACCGTCTTGGAGAAAACCTATCCAGTTAATTTTCTTATCGAGCCAGTTTCTCGATCGGATGGCATGCGCCGGCGTGGACGTGACATCGTCCATGTTTCCCGCCTCAAGCCGTACCATGAGCCTCTGCCTGAAACTTCTTAGGCCGCCAGGATGGCTCCTATCGCCGCTGTGCCTCTGGACGGTTCTTCTCGCTGCCTTGCCGCTGACAACCGTTACATCCTTGAACGACCAATAAACCTCGTCACAATATATATATACACATATATATACATATATATATATATATATATATATATATATATATATATATATATATAAACTTTCACGTTACTCGAATTTATCCTTTATCCTATCTACTTTTCCTGTTTTAGAGTGGTGAGCAGTGGGTCTTGCCCAATTTCTTTGTTTCTTTGGCACACTACCACGCGGAATTCCCTAGACATATGCAGCTTCACTGTGAAACTGCGTCTGCATTATTCCACAGTAATGCAGCGCAATCTTCTCTTACAAGAGTTGTGAAAGATATACAGTAGTTGCATTAAGCGTTGATGGTACGAGAGCAATTCAGAATGAATGGAGGCACAAAGTGAATGGAGACAAACGAGGCACGTTAAAGAGGCTGTCCGCCTTGAACTGCTATTTTCCCAGTCTGAGGTACTTTCTGCCCGTGTGCCTTCTTCTCTTCGGCAATGGCGTCCTCCAGTATCATTTTGGCTCCTTTGTCGGCGATCATCATTACCGGTGCGTTGGTGCCACCCGAGGTGATTTTAGGCATTACCGAAGCATCGATGACTCGCAGATTCTTCACCTTATAAACCCTGCACCAAACAGGAAAAACAAGTTTAATTTTATCCCGAACAGCTTACGACATGACAGGGCACTAGCATGACACTACCCCGAAAAGTTTCATTACATAGAACCTTGACATAGAGCCAAGACAAGTAAATACTGCTGTGTGTCGATAAATTGCAGGATAAAAGATAACTCTTCTCCCTTACAATGTGAGTGCGTAAGAAGTTCAAAGTTGACTTTGAATAAGTATTCTAAAGGCGTCATTGATAAGTGTAAAGAGCCACTACGTAGCAGCACTAAATCGCTTCAGCCAGCATATTTAAATACGCGTTGTTTCCATCTATTCCGTTATGAAAAGGCCGAAGGTCAGCGTAAAAGCGGAGTCCGTACTTCCAGAACCTTAGCGTTGGCACAAGTCTGACGTCACGAATTTTCGATGCACCTATTGTATCGTCCTTGTGACGCATATCTTACGTTGATGAGTGCATGTATCTCTTTATTAATAAGCACCGTGCAGTAGTGCAATCCTCTCTTACTGATCTAAACTTGACTGGACCTTGCCTTCCTTTTCATTTTGTCGAACATGCCCAAACATCAAGTTTATTTCGCCTGCTCCCCCTCGCCACGTTGGTAAAGTATGTCTTGGTCCCTCATGCGTTAAGTGTTCCATATAATGTCCGATGTTGCTCGTTTTGACCAGAGTCCGCCGTGCATTGTATCTAGCTATTATCATGTTTCTCAGCGCACTCTCTTCCCTGCCCTATTTCGAATGATGCAAAAAAGTCACCAAGAAAATAACTACTTCCGTCTTTTATTTAAGAAGGATCCCGTCGTCATACGGATAGACGGAACACGGACGCCGGCAAGCAAACACAGTCATGCACACGCTCACGCGCGTGCATGATTGCCGGATTACGTACGTACTAGGCCTCTTTGCGTAAACTTTCTACAGTAACATGACCGCAATGCGTCAACTGTATTTCAGTGCACAGCAATGCTACACTGCTGCAAAGCTTAAAACAGGAGGGAATAGATTATTTTAGAACCCTTACATCACCCTCACCGAAGTTGCTTCCGTCAAAGTTACTCAAACCATTGCTTGGTCTTGAAGTCACGACCGAAAATTAGTGATGGCAGATACTTTTGTAACATATATTCAAATGAAAAGGGCGTTCGTCGCCATCGTCGTCATGGTCTTTGTTTTCGTTGTTGTTGTGCGTTGAACAATGTGTGTTGAACAAGTACTAACAGGGACAGTTTCGAACTCGTCCCGTGCATATCAAAGCTCAGTTCCTGTTCCTCTATTGAGGACCTCAAAAACTGAAGTGATTTATTCTCTTTGACTATATTCATAACGCGAAATTCTTCGCACTCGCATGCCACCCAATTCGACGTTAGTCCGTATGATAATAGCATGAACTGAGTGAACCAGTGTGTACTGCGCATGTCTGGTGTTAGAACCAGCACCACCAAGTGAATCGATAAAGCAACCTACCGTACCTACATATACTCGTATCGTTGTGTAATAAAGCATTCTAGCAAAAGCTGCTGCGGCGTCCCCGTCGGTTATTACATTGGCGACGAAGAACGGTTGTACCCATGCGGGAGGGGCGGCTTCGGCAGGATGGCCATCGGCGTTCGCATCGGTGAGTGTCACCTGAAGAGCAACTCTTCATGGGAAGACTACGTTGAGCGTATCGAGTTATGCTGCGCAGCTAACAAGCTCACAGCCCATGTAACACAAAACCTCTAAAAGACGTCTCGAAACGGCTACGGACGACTATAGACGTCTTGGTTTACGAGAAGATCAAGAATAGACATTTTTGCAAAATAAAGCACTTGCCTCTCAAATATGCCTGCGTACTGTTCATTACCGTTTTCAACAGCTACGATATAGCCAGAGCGTATTCTGCCAAAGAAGTCCACAACGTCTACTTTGAGACATTTTTAGACATTCTGGGGGAAAGTGCGCGCGCAACGACTATATAAATGGTTCTTCAAATGTTTTGTCCACGAGCGCGAAGACGCCAAAACGGCATGTCTGAAGAGCGGTGACTGTCGCTTTAGTGAAAGAAGAGACGCAGAAAACAAAGCCCTGAAAATAATTGGTTTCGCTCCGCAAGGCGCGTTTCTATCAGCAGTTTAGTAAGTATATTCTTTTCAAGCCAAGGCGGCTAACGCCGCGCAACGCTCGCGCAACAGCGAACGATGGCAGATACACCTATTGGCAGGAATGTTCACTAAATATTGAGCAATAGGCGGGATTATTTTGTGAGAACCGTTGTGTCTTTTCTGTTGAATAGTGACGCTGTGCTCAGCTCGGTCAAGCGAAGGGTGAGGCTTGTTTCAGAATACTTGTTCCTTCCTCCCCCTTTCCCCTCTTCCTCCACTAGTTCGCGCCAGCCGCCAGTTCACGGCGGCTGCGGCGGCTCGATCGGCAGCAGAGCTAGGCGACGGCCGGCGGTGATTAGCGTTTTGTGTAGCGTTGTCAGCTTTTGTTTGTGAACGGATGAACGGATTACGGGCTGTTTGGCATCAAGTAACGGTGATCATACTGTCTGTCGCATATTTTCCATCAGTTTGGTGAAACAAGCTTTACTGTGCTTTTTGCGACGGTACGTTCGTCGGTACGTTCGTTTCAAGAAGCGATTGTTCTGCTCACCACCTTCGTTGCAGCCAGACAAACAGCTAAGAACGTGTGCACGTTCGGATAGAGTGCTTTTTTCGGTAAGTGCATCTGACCTTTCGTCGTTTTTACTGAAAGGTTTTAGCATTGTGATTAAACTGTGAGCAGTTCTTTGCTAGGTTGAACCGCGTGGTCGAACGCGAAACTATAGTATACGCGCCGGTGCGAATCGTAAGCCAGACTGACTCGCCCTATTTTGAGTAATTATGTTTTGCGCGTTACAGCTCGTGGTTCCACTCACGCACGCTAGTGACAGGCCGACATAGTTTAGGCAAGCATGCTTACAACTACGCCGGCCTGTCGCTGACAAAGTGCAAAGCTTCTACCGTAGGCGCCTCGCCTGTAGGTGCGGTTATGATTGATTGTCGTTTCTTAATACATGACAGCATTTTATCATATCTGTAATTGGAAATGTTTCTTTAGAGTGACTTGATGATCTGTTATTTGTTGTAAATCCTACGTAGCTTACTTGCTTTCTCTGTATGCAGCTTTTCTTCACTGCTGTTTGTGCAAGATATTGGGCCTGAGACCACGCCAGCTAATGCGGAAGCCAGTGCAGTTTCTTTGACGAGACTTGGAGTGCATTCATGCAGAATTTTATTGACGTCGCTGCCGTGCCACTCAGCTTCACCTTGTGCGGTCACCTTCCGGCGTGTTTTGTGCCACATTTGGTTGTGCTTTATTCATTAATAAAGCCGATTTGACAACATCATGGGATAATTTATTGTTGCTGAGAAGCGCGATTATTTATTTGCGCGCCATCCGCTAAACATCATTTATGTAGTACAGTATACGTGTTGATCCCCTGCGTACGTGTTCAAATTTATTATAAACCGATGTCTTTTACATGAAAATTGGATATGTATGGTGTGCTGAAGTAGCCAATAATTCACGCGGCATATATGAGCGACCGCAACAACTTGATTCGGTCCGCAATAAACGCGAGTAAACTCAGCGTCGAAAACTTATATATGCAACAGTGGGGACATGTGCGGGTGAACAGGTATGTACGTATGTTAGTGATCTTGCTTGATTGTTTGGTCGCTTGCTCGACGACTGACATAGGAAGTGTGAGAAAAACAGGAAAGTGCTCTCGCGGAAGCTCTTTCGGTCCCTTCAATCTCTATCTTCCTATGGTAGCCGTCAGGCTGCCGACCAAACATCTGCAAAGACAGTTATATTAGTTTATTTTATATTTCGAAAGTCCAAAATTTCGAAAACGGCGAAAAAACAAGAACGTCTATAAAACGTCTTATCTTGGTCTTTTCAAAACGTCTTCTAAAGACGTCAACTAGCGGGACATTAACACAGCTATCAGACGTCGGATAGACGTCTACGGCTACGGGAATGTCTTGACCAAGACGTCTATTAGCCCTTTTTGATAGCTGTTCAAGACGTCTTTTAGACGGGAAATAGCTTCTTTTGTGTTACATGGGAGAAGACGCCGACAAGAGGGCAGCGTTACTGAGTTCCTGCGGGGAAGAGACCTACTCTCTGATAGCCACCCTCGTAAAGCCTCTTAGACCACCGAACGCCGACTATCAGTCCATCGTAGAGGCAGTGAAGAATCACATCAATCCGAAGCCCTCCGAGCTGTATGCCAGGTACGTGTTCTCCAAACGAGATCAGCATGACGGCAAGAAAGTCGCTGACTATGTTACTGCTTTACGCAAGCTTGCGGAGAACTGTGGATTCAGAGACAAGCAACTTACGCTTGACATTAGGCTCAGGGACCGGTTAGTTTTTGGGATTTCCGACAGCATAGTGCAGCAGCGCCTGTTGGCCGAGAAGAACCTGACCTTTGCGACAGCCTATGACCTGGCAGTCACAGCCGAATCTGCTGCAAAACATCAAAGAGCTATCGGAAGTCAGCGTCAGGAAAGCCCAGATGTCACGGCCAAGATAGGCACGCAACGTCTGAAGAAGGGGCAAAAGGAAAAGGCGTCAGGCACGCAGTCGGAACAACGGTGTTTCCGGTGCTCGGGCAACCATGCTGCTTATCGCTGCAAGTTTAAAAGCGCAGTATGCTTTAACTGTGGCAGCAAAGGTCACATAGCCAAGGTGTGTCGTAATAACAAAAGTGGGCAGGTGAACCATCAGCTGGAAAGTACCGCAAGTTCAGCGCAAACTGAGTATGATGACTTGCGAAGTATTAGCCAAGTAACCAGCAGTTGTCCCAAGTTTATGGTTACCGTAAGATTCGTGGAGAAACGGTACCGATGGAAGTGGATTCCGGAGCATCTAGATCATGGGCGAAAAGTCGTTCAGAAAACTGAAGGTGGCAACAAGCATTAAGCTTGAGGAAGCAGACGCACAGCTCGTAACGTGGACCAAGGAAGGACTAGACGTCACCGGAAAAGCTACACTGCCAGTGAAGGACTGCAAGTTGCCACTTCTGGTTGTAAGGAACGAAGGTAGCACACTTCTGGGGCGTGACTGGTTCAAGGCTTTGAACGTCAGCATTACTGGAATTCACAGCATCGGTCACAGTGCAGAAGCGGTTATCGAAAAATTTCCGGAAGTTTTCGGCGAAACCTTTCCCTGCGCAGCCTTACCGCCAGTACACATGAACTGAAGCATGACGCCCAGCCAAAGTTTCTTAGATGCCGCAGCATTCCTTTCGCTCTTAAGGATGATGTCATCGCCGAGCTGGATAAACTAGAACGTCAGGGTGTTCTAGAGCCAACCCAGTATGCGGAATGGGCCACTCCTGTGGTGATTGTGCGAAAAAGGACTGTTCGCTGAGAATATGCGGTGACTACCGAAGCACAGTCAACCAAGCGGTAAGAAACAACGTTTACCCTTCACCTACGGGCAAGGAACTATTCGCAAGGCTAGGGAAAGGCCGTAATTTTTCAAAAATTGACTCGACGCAGGCGTACCAGCAACTGGCGGTGGATGATTCTTCAGCAGATGTGCTCACTATCAACACAGTAAAGGGCCTCTACAAAGTGCGACGTTTGCCGCTCGGCGTGTCCGTGGCACCCGGATTATTTCAAAGAACAATGGATACATTGCTTGCAGGTTTACCGCAGGTGGTGCCCTACCTCGACGACATTCTGGTGGCAAGCGAAACTGCTGAGAAACATCACAAGGTCCTGAATGAGGTTTTCAACCGAGTCGCGAAGACCCAGCTGCGTGTTCAAGGTGCCAGCTAGGTGCCAGTTTTTCAAAGAGCCTGCAGTATTTGGGACACCGCGGATAGATGGAAGGGGCACCTACCCGTCGAAAAGCAAAGTCGAGGCCATACACCAAGCACCTACACCACAGAACAAAAAGGAGCTTCAAGCCTTTCTAGGTATGGTGAATTTTTACAATCGCTTCCTAAAAGGCCGTTCTGAATTTGCTGAAGTGCTATACCGCCTACTAGACAGTGACAGTACGTGGAAGTGGGGTGAAGAGCAACAGCGAGCTTTCGAAGGACTAAAGAAGCTGCTGACGTCACAGTCACTTCAAGTGCACTACAATCCTGATGCACCATTAATTCTGTCTTGCGATGCAGCCCCGGTGGGCGTAGGAGCTGTGTTGGCTCACAGAGGTGGTGAAGCGCTAGAGCAACCTGTTGCTTACGCGTCAAGAACACTCACTAACACAGTGAGTGTTCGTAACTTCGTAACTACACCCAGATTGACTGCGAAGCAATCGCCATTGTGTATGGCGTGCGTCATTTTCACCGGTACCTCTGCGGTCGACCATTCAGCATTTTTACCGATCACAAGCCACTCCTAGGCATCTTTCAACGAGATGAGCAGATCCTGGTAGTTCTGTCACCGCGTATGTTGCGCTGGTCTTTGATGTTATCTGCTTATGAATACAAATTGGAGTATAGAAAGGCGCAAGATCACGGAAATGCTGACTGTCTTAGCAGGCTGCCAATACCCAGAGACCGGCCAGACATCGAGCCGCCAGGAGACGTCCTCATGCTGGAAGCAGTCGAGTACCCGCCTGTGAGTGCAGAAGACGTCGCATAAGCCACTCTGCGCGATCCTTGTCTGTCCAGGGTGAAGAAAGGGGTCAGGGCCGGCTGACCAGAACAAGGTGCGCCCCCAGAGAATGCCGCCTATCAGGTGAGGCGCAAAGAGTTGTTACTGCACCGTGACTGCCTCTTGTGGGGCAACAGGGTGATGCTGCCAGACGAACTCAGAAAAAATGTTCTCTGCATTTTACATGCAAATCATCCTGGCATTACGGCCATGAAATCTCTGGCAAGATCATTTGTGTGGTGGCCGAAGATCGATGCTCAGATCGAAGATTTTGTTCGTCATTGCCAACCATTCCAAACAAACAGGGAAAGCGAACTCGAGACACCTGTCCACTTCTGGACGAAGCCCGAACGTCCATGGAGTAGAATCCATTTAGATTTTGCCGGGCCAGTACAAGGTGTTTTCTTTCTTGTTGTCGTGGACTCACTATCAAACTTGGCTGAGATAGAAATCGTGCCATCGCTTCACTCATCAGTGGTGATCGATAAACTGCGCAGGATGTTTGCTTCGTACGGATTACCGGAGTTGGTGGTTTCGGATAATGGGACGGCGTTTTCAAGCCAAGCCAAGCAATGCAATCTTTCTTGAAGCGGAACGGTGTCCGCTACATATATACAGCGCCATACCATCCAGCAAGCAACGGAAGGGCCGATCGCATGGTTCGCGAGCTAAAGTGTGCGTTCGAAAGCAAAGCCAGGGCACAGTGGCGTGTAAAGTCTCACGTTTTTTATTCAAGCAGCACTCCACTCCACACACGGAAACCGGGAGAACGCCAGCAGAACTCATGCTAGGAAGGAGCTTCCGTTCTGCCTTGTCAAGCATGCAGCCAGACGTCGAAGGCGCGAGCTGTACGAGGCAGCCAAAGTCGACGTTCAAGCGTGGTGATCCTGTGTACATGCGGGACTTCTGTCGTGGGCCGAAGTGGCTAGCCGCGTACGTACTGAGGTCCTTAGGCCACGTCATGTACGAAGTGCAAACTACGAGCGGCGCGATACACAGACGTCGTCGTGACCATGTGCGCAGGGCATGGAAGTCTGCTCCACCAGACACCGCTGACCCTCTTCCAGTTTCCGGCGACGCCAGCCACGGTGACCAGATCGCCTGTGCGAGAAGCTACTATACCAGCAGATAATGGGCCGACACCGACTATACCTGATACCAAGCAAGTATGCCGCCGCTCTACTCGTGCACGACGACCTGTGCTCCGCTACGGCATTGACTGCTAGGGGGCGAGGGATGTGACAACAGCATGAACTGAGTGAACCAGTGTGTACTGCGCATGTCTGGTGTTAGAACCAGCACCACCAAGTGAATTGATAAAGCAACCTGCCGTACCTACATATATGCGTATCGTTGTGCAATAAAGCATTCTTGCAAAAAGCTGCTGCGGCGTCCACGTCGGTTATTACAGTCCGATAACACATAAGACGTATTATCGTCAAACGAAAGTGTATCCGTTTGGTGATCGAGCGAGACGTGACACGGGAGTGTGATGTGAAGAAGAACCCATATCTTTATTGGGCGACCTTTATATGCCGAGTAGAACGAGAAAGGGTGCGAACCCTCGCCGCACAACCATATCTTGAGGGGGCTGGTTTGACACGAGGCACACGCTACGCGAGATATGATACAGAAAGCACCTGTAGGAGGCTCCAAAGAAGGACAGAACACAGTATGGAGGAAGTCAGCCTACCTGAGTCTCTCGTCGACAACCGCTCTCTCGCGGTTTCCCATGGCGCATGTGCAGCACACGTGCTGAGCCGGGAATGCAGCGTTCCTGACGAAACACTTTATGTATTTACGACTCCAGATGCGGTGTTTCTTGCAAGCCGGAAACGAACCATTCCAAAGTTGGGCGCCAATCCTTTTCATAGCGGGTGTATCGAATAGCTTTTTCAATTTTTGCACACCTGGAAGCAATTATAAAGAGAGGCAACAGAGAAGCGAGCATCAACAATCGTCTAATTGTTCAACCCGCAATATTCTGCAATTTTGTTCTCTACAGAAATCTTCAAGTTGATAAAACAGTGCGTAAACTGTCCTAGCTGCCACTCAACACGACCTGTCCAATGTATAAGGACATCAGACTCGGACATAACCGATTACATGTATTTAATCCCCTATTAATGAACGATCATTCACGACCTAACTTCTCTCAGAGTTGGCCTTTAGCTAGGCTATGAAAGCGATACGCGGAAATGTGGCGCCAGATTAGCGGCCGGCGCATTTTCCATTCAACGTGGTCCTTATTTCAGGCTTGATAATGACGTTTGGGCACCACGCAAACACCAACAGAAAGGATATATTTAGGACGGCTCACAATTACTTCATTGACAATATTGCTCCAATTAGAATATTTGAAGTTCTGTAATAATGTTAAACATTTATATACCTAGGACAAGCTGTTTAAGTAAAGTTAAGTAGTTATGTAATTAGACGAAATGCAAAAGGCTCCCAGCCACGGCAGCCAGCATTATTACATTAAACTCGGGCACTGCTGCAGAAGACACCCCGCGTATAGATATCCGGTAAGCAAAGCACTACAATCGTCAATCCCCGAAAAAAGAAAGCCTCGCTTGATAGCTGCTAACGGCACGTACCATACACCAACCGATCCTCGTCTTCATCTTTCGATAGCATCCTGGGATTAATGAGAGGTGGGTCGTCTGGATTGGCAGATCTAAGCCTCACTCTGCCTCGCGAATTCGGCTGGACCATCACTACCCCGCACATGAAGCCAGTCTTCCGTAGCATAGGCTCGTAGTACTCTTTGTATGTCTGGAAAAATATATATTCCATTTTTTATTGAAAGCATCTTAAGAACTTTCCGAGCACGTGCGACGACGCATATGTAATACCGGATCATTTTTTTTTTCTATGTACACTGCGGATGAAAGCATCCCTCATATGCAACGATTATCCTTGCCGCGCTTTAGTTGACACTCTGTTACATCAACACAACAATTTCACCGCACTGCCTAATTCAGTACCATCGACGGCGCTTCCCTTTTCTCGGCCTACCGATTCCGTTTCTTTCCGTCAATGTCGGCTAGAATACCAGCTTACTCCCGTGAGCTGTTTATTAAGGGGAAAGCCTTAGATGCCTCATAAAGCGCCAAAATTTAGCGACGGCGTCAGCACGAGGGATGAAGAAAATCATCATTGCGTGATGACGTCACCATATGACGTCACCATGGCGTCACATAAATCCAAAATTCGTGACGTCATCATGATGTCACTATGACGTGACATAACGTGACGTGAAATGACGCCATCCCTTGTCATCGTCGCTTGGTCAAGGGTGTGCCGATCCTGGAGACACTGCAAAGCCACATCACGTACAGAAAGCTTTCGGAAAGGGGGCTGGGAACAGGGGCATAGCCAAGGGGGGGGTTGGGGGGGGTTCAAACCCCCCCCCCCGAAATTTTTCAATTTTGCTTGCGTATATAGGCACGCACACATACAAACGCACGCACGAACATACATAAAGTATGGTTGAACCCCCCCCCCCCCCCCCCGAAAAAAATTTCTGGCTACGCCCCTGGCTGGGAAGGGGGATTAGCGCATCGAGTGTGAAGAAAAAGAAGAAGATGGCTTTCGCCTTCGGGTTGTCTTAGCCGAGTGCATAAGATACCATGCAAGTGTTTCTACAACCCTATATTTCTCTGTCTTCAACTTATGGCAATTTCCTTCCATCGTTCGCTGTATGATCTCTATAGCTCCCTCTCGAGCATACTACAGCGTAAACAGTTATGAGCTCACTACGATTGGCGATTTTGGTAGCGATCTTTTCAGCCTCCGATGACTGTCGAGGCTCTCGCGCGTAACGAGAAAAAAAAAAACGGTTCGAGCAAGGCATTCACCGCGGTAGTGAAGTATTCTACCACTGAGCCATATCAGTGCTTCAGACTGCTTCGGAAAAACCATAGAGTTAATATACTGACTCTAGAGGAAAAGCTGGGCCGCGAGACCTATAACCACAAGAACGCTGACATCTTGGAACGTTGTCATTCTTGCCATCACATATCAATCCTAAAGAAGCATCTGCACAATTAAAAACTTGCGGATATTGTTTTGTGTTTATTTTGAATACTTCTACGAAAGAATACGACGGCTATTTATGAAATTTACTGCTCTCGGAAAGGAGCGTTTGCAGGCTGCTTAACTAGATGGCACCACCATATCAGCACTCGCGAGTACGCGAGTGCGTGCTTGCGGCCGATTGCGCCGGTTTGCGCGTCGTATTAAAGCCCCTGAAACTTCGTTCGCGACGTGTATCTCGTAGTTGTCAAAGTGTCCCGTTGTGTGCGTTTTCTGTCGCCGCATACCACTCGACTTCATGTGACAGCCCTTTTTTCTTTCGAGCTGGAAACTTCAGTGCAAACCAGGACGGACGGCAAAGAAGAGATGAGACAAGCCCTGAAAGTTATGTACGAACTAGTCGCAACCGACTTTTTTGGTACTTTTTAACGGCGATAAAGCTTCGTGGGCCGTGTAACTTTAGTTTCGATTGAAGCTTTCGGAAGATGTCTCACTCACGTTCGCCGCTGCATGCTGCAATCGACATTTTTCTGCTTTACGGCTCTCTGCACTGAAGTACGGCAGCAATGAGCTGAAAAAGAACGTGGATACAGGTGTCTCGCCATTGCAAGTCGAATCAGCGCGCGACCACGGCCTACGGACTTTGCTTCGAGCTGCGAATCTGTCGACCTTTGTGCCAGCGAACGGAGAAACTTTGGTAGGGAGTGCCTAGTAAAAACCATGCACAAACAGGTGGAAATTTTAACTGTTATCAACCGGACCAGCTGCACAGACAACCGTACACTAACACACGGCTTCACGCATCAAAACACAGCTTATGTTCTCTGAACAGCGCGTAGCTGGCTTAGGTTGGTAGATTAAAACTGATTACTACCGTCAAATATAGCGAGCGTCTCAGGGTCTGGCAACGTTGGCACCGATCGTTTTGTTCCATCATGGCGGAACCCATGCGGTTATAGGTTTCAATGCATGGGCCCTATGGGGAGCTTTTCCTCTAGAGTCAGTATTAGGGGTGTGCGAATATCAAATTTTTCGAATACGAATCGAATACGAATATCCACCTTCGAATATCGAATCGAATATCGAATATCAAAGGTAAAATGCCTCCACAGTAACAATATTTTATTTACATGTAGCTATATGAAAAAAAAAAAAACGTTAACAGCCTAAATGGCCACACAACATACACTGCTATCTCGAGAACACAATGTCCAGGCTAGCACAATGCACATCACAACACAAGCAAATATCACGGCACAATGAAAGTAATGAATAGATGTTATCATGAAGAAATATGAGTTGCTCCACATGATCAGGCAGCAGGCGCTCCCTTCTAACAGAGACACGCCACCCCCCCCCCCCCCCTGCCACTGAAAAGGCACGCTCGCTTGGAAAAGAAGTGGCTGGTATAGGGAGGTACATGGGGCAAAGTTTTGCCAGACTGGGGTATCTGAAGGTGCCTACAGTCCGCCACCAGTCAAATGGGTCACTGTCTTTCTTCAGAAGTGGTCCCGCATAGTGAACGAGTGGTAGTGCGGCACGTTACGGCCACATAATATTGAAAATGTACGGTTACATGATCGCCAACAGCGCTGCACGTCGGAGATCCACCAGCAATAAATCATACTTATTGGGGCGTTCGTCGCAGGCAGATATCGTGCTTCCGTGTACTTACGATATTTATTGCTCCTCTCGGCAACGTTTTTAGCTATACGAACGCAGCAGAAATGTGGAAGACGAGTTATTTTATGCATGATAATCGAATCGCATATTCGAATTTTTCGAATATTCGAAGTTATCGAATATTCGAAACTATTCGAATACACGATTTTCGAATCGACTACGAATATTTCGATTGTAATATTCGACGAATATTCGAAACTTTCGAATATTCGCACACCCCTAGTCAGTATATTAACTCTATGGGAAAAACTCCCTACAGAGGCGTCATGTCGGGTGAGTAGTCACGTTAGCAGCTGTGCAGATATCGCATGGTAGAAGTGTAGAATCGCAACAAGGCGTCACAGCATGTGAATGGCGCAACGAGTCGGTGGTTTAAAGCTGCCCACATATCACGAAGCACTCAGCCGCAACTCATCGTCATCATCGTAAGTCACAGCATCGAAAAAAAATTACACCACTTCCCGCTGAAGGGGACCATGAGGCGATGCGAAGCCGGAGCACTTGCACGATCTCGTTGCGTTGGCGTTCTTTGGGCATGCTACCGACCTCGCGTCGTGGAACGCGAAGAGAAACGCTACGCGCGCCTTGTCTTCCCTCTAGCCTGGCCGTTAATTCTCACAGGGCGAGCGGGGAACGCGGTCGGCAGGCGTGCGAGAGGGGGGCAGCGTAGGAGAGGAGAGAGAAGGGGAGGGAACGGGCGTGCGCTCGTGGTCATCGCGGCGTTGCGCAGGAGAGAATTTCGGCATGTCTAGCCCGCGTTTCAGAGGAAGAGTGGAGAGAGGGAAAGGGAGAGGATAAGTGGAGAGGGGGATGGGAAAGGGGTGTGGAGAGGGGGAGTGGAGGATGGGAGAGGGGGAGTGGAGAGGGTATGCGCATGCGCAGTAAGGGTGATCACGCCGCAGAGCACCACCACCACCACCGGATTGAACTCCGCCATAAGATATTTCGCATCTAAAAAATGTCCAACCACGTAGGCACGCATTTCGCCTTACAGATGCGTGGGAGGGTACTTCGCAACGTACGTTTAGAAGCACGAAGCACACCTGAGAGTATTTTTATAAATTTGAAACACAGCGCCCTGTGCTCTGCATATGTAGTAGGCGCTCTAAGAGAGTTAGAATGTTTTCTTCGAAGACCGCTCCTCCAGCTTACGCTGTGAGACTTCGCTGAGTGTACCGTGCAGGCCTGGAACAGGGTGTTTGCAATCACTCTACACCGTTTGATTATTGCGGCAAGCCACGGTATCTGCAGGGGGTTCAAGGTAAAATTTCGCTGGATCCGAATCTGCCCACGAAGTCAAGGTAATAAGAAAACTGCCGCTCTTGAGCACGAAGTGCTGCCATGTGCCCCGATATTGAGATTTTCAGAGAATCTTCCGCAGGCTATATATACACAATCCGAGACCACTATCGGACATTCTACAAGACAGCGTCAACCCTGTTTGTTCTAAGGTCTTAGCTCACGAATAGCTTACGCTGTACTCTATGGCGTTAGAGTTAACTCTGCTTTATACGCTAACGCTAGGTTACCTATTTTTATAGACGATCCGTTTGCTCGCTCTGTGTCTCGTGTCGTGACATGTATATCTTTCTTATTTTTATGCCTCCAATATAACGCGTCTAGAATCCTTCGTAACGCACAGATGAGAAGCATTTCACACGTGAGTACTCCTTGAAAGGCGTGCAGTAATTGCAAAGCAAATTTACCGCTTCTGACGCCACTTCTGTGGTGCGTGTTTCCCGTTGCTTTTTTATCCGATTCGCTTTTCTTTGACACACTGTGCTGACGGAGGCTCGGTGACACACGCATGTTAACTTTTGTGATATAGTCAGGCTTAGTGATATACTCGGGCAGAGTAATTTCCGGTTTACGCTCGCTTGCTGCAACACCAGATGCATAACATTTCAATTTTCTTTGAGCGATGGTGGAAGCCAAATTGTGCATTATGACTCGCAAGGCACACAATCCAATCGTTCATAGTGGAATCAAATATGTCGGATGTTCACGTGTACGCCAACCTGCAACGCAATGACTTGCTCAATTTTCCTACTTTTGCACTCTCTGTAGTGTACTCAACACCCTGCCCTATGCGGGCGCAAAGGAAAAGAGAGCAGTCAGCGCCCACGGCCTAGACAAAGAGCAGCGGGAGATCCAGCTGCTCTTCCCTGGCCAGAAACAGGAGATGGAACTGGTGGACTGGCTTCGGGGGCATGGCTAGGAACCCTAAACTTCCTAAACTAAGGCCTCCCTTTTTGGGCAAAGCACTTCGCTTGCTCTCCAAAAAAAGCGCATTCCCCCTATAATTTGCACACGCTGGATTCCGGAAGCATACTACTTGTACACGACATAACACCGGTAATTGGAGCTGCCTAACATTTAGGGACCGGAAGAGATGGGGTCGAGAGTTCTCCTGCACACTCTCCTGCAGCCCATAGGTGGGGCCTATGAGCACCCGGTGACTGGTGCCGAATGGAGAATCAAATCTAATTGGTGTTTAGAAAGTACTTAGTCAGGCATTGAACACAGGAGAGCTTCGCTAACAAAACCATAATCAGTAGTTCTTGCGATAACTTCCTCTATTGCGCATCACTATTGCGGCATCAGTGTATGAAGTATATAGTGTTGCGCTGCGGTGAATCTTTTTAGAAGACGTCCTTAGCTTAGTCCCATGTCTTTCCCTGCCTTTCCTCTTCGTATCGTATCGTGCCCGAGCATGCAGTACAACCTGACGGTGCTAGTCGGTGAGCAGCATGGTCTCTTTGACATTCTATGTATAATGGATAAAAATTAAAACTAAAGTAAAGTAAATGCTGCGTTTTTAGGACGGGCTTATACGAAAAATATCAGTATCACTGGATGCATAGCGTAGACAACGCAAAACTATTGCAGTGATCAAGTGATTCCATCAGGTTCGCATTGCTTTTAACTATGCTTAAGTGGACTTCACTTCCTTTTTTTGTTGTTGATGTTGGATACATCTCTACCAGCGTTGACCGCCAATGGGTCAAAAGGTGGAGTTGCTTACTTGTTCAGAAACGTACGGTGACCGTCTGATGTTGGCGTCGGGAAATAAGGCAATGAGCTGCACCTCAATGTCTCGGTGAACCTTGCGTTTGTACTTGTCGACACCACTGTCCGTGAAGATCAATGCTTCGAGGGCGCCCGGTAGTGTAAAGAGTCCTGCGTAGTGTAAAAATTGCGTTGTTGAGCGGAAAGATGTGGATAGGAGAAACTGAGGTGCTTGGGTCATATTGGACGTTTCATAGAAGGGTAAATAGGCGGGCTAGTTGGTATAGATTCATTATGAAAACTTCGGCTGCAAAAAAAACCGGCGAAGATTTGCGATCTTTCCTTATGTGCATGTGTGCTCACATAGGATAAAAAAATGCGCAAAAAAATTAATGTTGACGTTGTTGTTTTTTTTTCGCCAGCAATAAATTGCAGCAGATATGTTCGAAGATTGGCAAAAAAATGCAGAATGAAGATAGACCCCGCGAAAAAGGGTTGTGGTGCAAGTCATGTCATTCGCTTTACTAAGTGTCGACGGGATGCGGTTTATTGTATTCTATTGTCTTGTAACAGGGCATATCTCAGGCAGACTGGGCGCTGCCTGAATTTGTGCCTGCGAGCAATGCACTAAAGTCTGCACTGAGTTTCCACTAGTCAGCGTGCAACAGTGCATTGCGTGCAAGTGTTTTCGCGCACCTCTGTTTTGTATTCTACTCATGACACGAAAACTAGGGAGATTGCTGAAGAAGTTTTTATAAAGAACACAGATAGCTGTGTCAGTTACCCCTCTGTATCACGTTTAGATTGTGAGGGAATTTAACGAATGAACACTGAAGGGAAGTGAAGATTGTAAGGGAATTTAAGATTGAACACTGAAGGGAATTGAAGATTATCAGGGAATTTTAGATTGAACACTGAAGGGAATTGAAGATTGTGATGGCTTTGAAGGAAATTCGATTATCCTCGGCATCTTTCTCGATATTTCAAAGACCTTGGATACTATTATTCACAAAACTCTATCAATAAAAACTTCGCATTTATGGCTTTACGAGAACATTTCTGAAATGAAGTCTTCTTTACTACATGCCTCGTCATACGGTTCACCATAACACGGGTTTTATTGGTGCGAACTGTGTCTATTTAAGCGAACATTTGTATGAGAACAAGTTATCCCGGAGCCACCGATGTTTCGACAGACATAAATACGAGTGCATAGAGAGAGAGAAAAAATGTAATGCGGAAAGGCAGTGATGTTAACCGGAAAATAAACAACCGGTAACGACATTAGAGTTCAATCAACCAAGGGACCAGGCAGGATTTCGTACAGGATTCTCAACAATAGACCATATTCATACTATCAATCAGGTGATAGAGAAATGCGCGGAATACAACCAACCCCTATACATAGCCTTCATAGATTACGAGAAGGCATTTGATTCGGTGGAGACA
Source organism: Rhipicephalus sanguineus (assembly GCF_013339695.2). NCBI lineage: Eukaryota > Metazoa > Arthropoda > Arachnida > Ixodida > Ixodidae > Rhipicephalus > Rhipicephalus sanguineus. Next base: position 24,544,576 of record NC_051182.1, read on the forward strand.
TCAGCAGTCATGCAGGCACTGCGGAATCAAGGCATCGACGAAGCCTATGTAAACATAATGGAAGAAATCTACAGCGGATCCACAGCCACTATAGTCCTTCATAAAGAAAGCGACAGAATCCCAATAAAGAAGGGCGTACGGCAGGGAGACACGATCTCTCCAATGTTATTCACCGCGTGTTTACAGGAGGTTTTCAGGGCCCTAGATTGGGAAGAGCTAGGGATAAGAGTTAATGGAGAGTATCTCAGTAACCTACGATTGGCTGATGACATTGCATTGATGAGTAACGCGGGAGACGAATTGCAGCTCATGATTACTGAACTGGATACGGAAAGTAGAAGAGTAGGTCTGAAAATTAATATGCATAAAACTAAAGTAATGTGGAACAATCTTGGTAGAGAACAGCGCTTTGCGATAGGTGGCGAGACACTGGAAGTTGTAAAGGAGTACGTCTACTTAGGACAGGTAGTAACCGCGGAGCCGAACCATGAGAGTGAAATAACTAGAAGAATAAGGATGGGTTGGGGCTCATTCGGCAAGCATTATCAAATCATGAATGGTAATCTACCACTATCCCTCAAGAGGAAGGTATATAACAGCTGCATCTTACCGGTACTTACCTACGGAGCAGAAACCTGGAGACTTACAAAGAGGGTTCAACTTAAATTGAGGACGACGCAGCGAGCGATGGAAAGGAAAATGATAGGTGTAACCTTAAGAGACAGGAAGAGAGCAGAGTGGGTCAGGGAACAAACGGGGGTTAATGACATCATAGTTGAAATCAACAAGAAGAAATGGATATGGGCCGGGCACGTAGCACGTCGGCAAGATAACCGGTGGTCATTAAGGGTAACTGACTGGATTCCAAGAGATGGCAAACGCGTGAGGGGGAGACAGAAAATTAGGTGGGTAGATGAGATTAAGAAGTTTGCAGGCATTACGTGGCAGCAGAAAGCACAGGACCGGGTTGATTGGCGGAACATGGGAGAGGCCTTTGCCCTGCAGTGGGCGTAGACAGGCTGATGATGATGATGATGAAACAACCGGTTTGCTACCCTGCACTGGGGAAGAGGCAAGGGGAGACAGAAAAGTAAGGAGACAAGAATGAGAGCGGGAGGGAGGTAAGTAGAACACACACGCACGCACGGGAGTGTCGTGATCGTTCAACGAGGCGGGTCGCTCGTGAAAGCTTCAACAGCGCCTTCGTTCTTTTCTGTCGTGAAGCTCGATCTTTCCGGCATTCCAAAATTGATTGCTCAGAAAGCGACTGGTCGTGGGGGCGCGAAAACACTGTTGAGGGGAATTGTCTCTGGGAATTGTACTGAGGACAATGACATAGGATGTGTTCGATGGTTTCGTCACTTCCGCAATGCTCACATGAAGCACTGTCTGCCATTCTGATGCGACAAGCAAAGACATTCGTAAAGGACACCCCAAGCCACATGCGACAGAGAACGGTCGTTTCGGATCGGGGTAGCCCAGGTGGAATATTGAGTCGCCGGCACGGGTCCAAGCGGTGAAGGCGGGTGTGGAGTAAGCCAGGTGTGTCCCACATATATAGATCTTGCGACATCATGAGCGAACGCATTAATCTTTACTGCTGCGTCACTTCTTGACAGTTGAATTGATTCCATCACGCCATTTTTGTGAGCATTCTTAGTGGCATCGTCGGCATGCTCGTTACCAGTGAAGCTGTGGCGGCCTGGTAACCACTGAAAAATTACATCATGCCCTTTGTCTACAAGTTGATGGTACAATTGTCTTATTTCCAGCACCAATTGATCTTGAGGCCCGCGACGTATAGCAGTTCGAAGACATTGCAGAGCTGGTATCCAATTAGTAAAAATACTCCAATTTAGTGACGCACCGCGGCAGTCGATGATGTCCTGTGAGACGTTCAAAACTGGATGTTTTCGGCTTTTGCTGGTAAGATCGCAGCTCCTCCAACAGTCTTCGAGCCATCCGTGTAAAGTCTGACATGGTCTTTGTATTCTTCGTGCAGCATGAGTAAAGATAGCTGCTTCAAAGCTAAGAATATCTGAGGTTTAACGTCCCAAAACCACGGTATGATTATTAGAGACGCAGTAGTGGAGGGCTCTGGAAATTTCGACCACCTGGGGTTCTTTAACGTGCACCTAAATCTAAGTACACAGACCTCAAACATTTTCGCCTCCATCGAAAATGCAGCCGCCGCGGCCGGGATTCGATCTCACGACCTTGGGGTCAGCAGTCTAGCGCCATAACCACAAGACCACCGTGGCGGGGCCTGCTTCAAAGCTGGCGACGAGAGCTCTGCCTTCTTACGAATCCTTGGTACCAGGGGCGTAGCCAAGGGGGGGTTCAAACCCCCCCCCCCCGAAAATTTTCAGTTTTGCTTGCGTGTATTTGCACGCACATATACAAACGCACGCACGAACATACATAAAGTATGGTTGAACCCGCCCCCCCCCCCCCCCGAAAAAAATTTCTGGCTACGCCCCTGCTTGGTACTGTCAGTCGTAGTTTCGGTAGTTCCGAACACCAAGGGGGTCTCGGGATTTTTGCAGGAGGTGTAGTCTAAAGTGGTTGCTTGGGCGAGTTGGTACGACATATTTCACATAAGGCCGCCGTCTGTGTCCTTCTTTCTCTTGTCCGCCGTTTTTTAGCGCTGTTTTTTATGTGAGGTGTAGTCTGTCGGGAGGTACTCTCGGTAAGTCGATATTATTTTACAAAAGGAGGCGCTGGGCCGGTCTTCCGGAAGCGAGGCGAGGTGGTGGGCAGGGGCGCGAGCAAGATGCCTAATATGAGCTCTAAGCACCTCCCGAGTAATGTGAAGTGTTGCCGGATGATCTTTGGCAATTGCGATGGTCTCCGCTGTTGATGTGCAGCGTGGCAATCCAATACAAACTCTACTCCGAGGGCCTGGCCCTGGGGCGTTTACGATTGTGCGTATATTGCTTTTGCAAGTGTTTGTCAATACCGGCAAGTTGTACCGCATGTACCCCAGAAAGAGCATCCTGTATAACTGTCATGCACTGACGTGCCCCACGTCTTTCCTCCGAGGAATTTGATTAGTTGCGCGATGGCCGTTAGGTGCTTCTTTATAGCGGCCACATGGGAACTCCAGTAGTGACCGCCAAGAACTTGTGCGTCCTGGCGCAGCAGGCATTTTGTCCATTGATGGCGATGGGATACGACGTCATTGCCTTACGTTTGAACGCGACTCGAGATCTCGAGGCCTTGTTTTCTAAGGTACGCCGATACTGAATTCGCGGCTTTCTATAGCCTCGCGCGTACATGAGGATGTGTTACGCCTGACGCCCAGACACAAATATCATCTGCATAGACAGATATCTGAACGGAATCTGGTATGCGTTCCACGAGACCAATCAAAACAAGACTGAATATTGTGGGGCTCAAGACACCACCTTGAGGAACACCACGGTGTCTGTAATGCCCACAAGTCGGCCCATCATCAGTATGCACAAATTATGATCTCATATGCAGGTAGCAAGTGATCCAGCGGTGTACTCGGCCACCCAGACCAACCGACTCGCGGGTGTCAAGTACGGCTTCGTAGAAAACATTGTCGTATGCACTTTTGACATCCAGACACAGTGCGACAGTTAGCCGCCTCCTCATTTTATGGTGTTGTACGTAAGTCACCAGATCAATGACATTGTCAACGAAGCTACGACGGCGTCGAAAACCGTCCATGGCGTCTCGATATACTCTGTAGCGTTCCAGGAACCACTCGAGTCTGGCAAGGATCATTCACTCCATCAGCTTCCCCACTCAACTAGCCGGTGCTATTGGGCGGTATGACGTCGGCTCTAGAGGTGATATTCCAGGTCAGAGAAGTGGCACCAAACGGCTCGTTTTCCATTCTTTGGGGACTGCTCAATCTCTCCAGGATTCATTGAACACGTCTAGCAAAGCGTTTCGTGCCCGATAACCAAAGTTGCATAATCGGCGGTATGATGTGCCATCCGGCCCAGGCGACGACGACTGATTACATAAAGCAATAGCCGTGTCCAGCTCTTCCATGGAAAAAGGCAGGTCCATGTGCGAGTCAAGTGAATGTGGCATATTGTCATCAGTAAAGGCTCCTATGCAAGTTGATGGCCCCGCAATCTTCCAACAAAAATCTTCCGCTAACTCGATGTCTCTTCAACGTTGTATAAGTGTCAAGGCTTTAAACGGAAAACGTTGTTCGGGGAAAATGCGTAGGCCTGGCACGGTTCGCCATATTTGAGAAAGCGGTTTTGGAGGGTCTAGATACTCGCAAGAATTCATAAGAACTTGTAGATACTCGCAAGACTTCGCTCACTGAAACTCGAGTTTGTCCATACGACGCTGGATCTTCTTTTGCATACGCCTAGCTAACCTTAGGCATTAAATAGATTTTGTGCGTCGATATCTTCGCTCCGCATGCCGACGAATCGCACGGAGTCGCTCCAACTCCACGTCGGTTTGCCGAGGGCCCTGAAGAGCATGTCAGCGTGCGCGTCGCACTGTGCGCTGCTTCCTTAACAGCTTCCTCAATGCCAGAGGATAGGCCTTTTCGACAAGTGTTTTCAGTGCTGGTTGTGAATACTGACAAATCGATCCTCCGGATTATTTCCGACGGGCTATCCGTGGCCGAGCCTTTGATTATAAGGCAACTGTGGATGTGGTAACTATCATGTGTCTCGATGTCTAAAAATCACTTGTTCTTGTTCTTGTCAGCGCTTGTTCTTGTCATTCCTCCCTGGGTGCGTCGTCTTGCTTTTCGCGCTGCTTACTTCCATGGATCCATACCAACTAGCCCAGCTATCTACACTTCTTTAAATCACTTAACACTTGTGGCGAAGCGACGTGACACAAACGTCCAGTCCCAAGGAGCTTGATGTATGTACGTTGATGCTCATAGAAATGTAGGGCTCCCATCATTAAGTAGAGACAGTTCGTGATCCGACACAAATAAAGCCAGTCTCTAGTCCGTTGCATTGACTTTTGAACTTCCACAGATAGGGTGAGGGGCGTTGAAGTTTCCTGTAATCATCCATGGACCCTGGATTCCCGCAAGCATGCCACCCAGTCTTTTCCGATCAAAACGGGCTAAGAGAGATAAGTAGACGCTTACTATAGTAAAGGTTAGGGTTTTCTGCTTCACAGTCAGGCAAACGTATTGGTCGCCGTCATAAGGCGATACAGTTTGAATGATGTAGGTAAGCTCCCGACGAATATACACAAGGACTTTGCTTCTTTCGTTGTGGGTTTGGGACGGGATTGATTGGTCGCCGGATAGCCTTATCGGGTTTGATAATTTCGCTTCACAGATTACGATGAATGGTAAACGGTTAAAAAAAACACGTGCTGATGAAAATCAGAAATCCGTAATAAATGATACGTGAAATTGCGCAGTGTGCAATGCAATGAAGTCGTCTCTCATATCGTTATTAATTAGTTTTTTTACTTATTTTTAACGTACCATCGAAACGCAAGAGCAAAAAACCTTGCGCTAAACGCGCACCTGTGATGTAATCTATACGTACATGATATATTTATTTCCTTCCCGCCTAGAACAATAAAAGACCTTAGATGAACGTCATATGCAGTGGTTAGAGTACTCCTGAAGTGCCTTAATAAAAATCAAATCAAATAATAATTACATACAATACGGTAACGAATTCAACCATTCCCCCATAACATTTTTCAATGTTGTTTAGAGTAGCATCTGGAAGCTGTCAAGCGCTTTATTTGTCTCCTGTGAAAAAAAAACGCCAGGCCTGCGCTGAAACCGCAGCACAGTCACAGCGAAAGCTGGAAGAGCGGCGTTTCTAGAGCCCGTTGTAAGCTCTCTTGGGCTACAATACAAGTACACTAGAAAGGTACCCACTACGCCATAAATCACAATATTTGTGAAGTTGGGAAGCACCTACAGCCCATTATTCGTCATTCTGCGGAGAAGCGAGGCACCAGCTACACGTCTGTAAGGAATTATGTGCACTTTGTTGACGCGACGACTGATGACGATGAATAATTATGGCTCAGCCATTTGTAATTGGTTGGAAGTTTTAAACGGCGCACCAGTTATGTAATTTGCATTGGGTGACGCCCGGTCGCTATTTCCCTCTCCCGTCATGCTGTATAACATACGTTGACGTGGGAGAGAGACGGGGGGGGGGGGGGGGCGAAGAACTTTACTGAGACCCCGAGGAAATGGATCATGCGCTTATGGGCTTCCTTGGCAACCAATACAAGTGCACTTGCGAGGAACCCACTACGCTATAAATCATTGTAATTTTACTGAGACCCCGAGGAAATGGATCGCGCGCTTATGGGCTTCCTTGGCAACCAATACAAGTGCACTTGCGAGGAACCCACTACGCCATAAATAATCGTAATTTTTGAGAAGTAGGGCAGCAGGCACTGTGCCATTTTTCGTCATTTTACGGAGAGCCGTGGTACCTGCTTAACGCATGTAAGGCATTATGCGCACTTTGTTGATGCTGTGCCTGATGACGACGAAGAATTATGGCAGATCCCTTTGTAATGGGTTGCAAGCATTCAACAACCTACTCGTTGCGCAATTCGCATTGTGTGACGCCTGGTTACAGAATTCGCGTTGTGCGACGCTTGGGGCTTATTTTACTCTTCTACCACGCTATATTGCATATGCTAATGTGGTTCCTTCCCGACATGAAGCCTGTATGGGACCTTTTTGCAAAGCAGTTTGAAGCACCGGAATGGCTCAGAGGTTGAATACTGGGCTCCCACTCAGAGGGCCAGGTTCGAACCTCGTTCCATACTGGAATTTTTTTCTTATTTCGTTTTTTTTTTCTTATTTCGAGCGATACTGGTTACGGACACCGGCGGCGGCGGCGGACAACTACGGCGCCAAAAACGGCCGGTGAAATGATCTCATAACAGCTTTCGCTGTAAAAGAGCGCGGTGCAAGCCGTGCATAACATACACTGCTGAAGACTGCCAGGAGAAGCCCCCAAAGAGGAACTTTATAGGTGGTACTGAATAATGCCACGACGTTCGGGAACGCTAGAAATGAAGGGATCAGCTGCACAGCTACGTTCATTCTGCAGAGGTCCCCAAAGACGTCCTAAATTTGCAAGGTAGAGGTCCACAAAGACGTCCTAAATTCGCAGGGTAGATGTGCGCCCCTTTGGCAAGCGCATGCAGTGCGAGAAATTTTAGCGTGGCAGGATATGTGATACAACGGTGGATGGCGTGCTTAAAGCCGGAATTTCTAGATAATTTGATTTTTCGCCCAATAACACGTGAAGAAATAAACTTTAAAATAAGCCACAAAAGACTTATGGACTGTATATAGTAGCAGTGCTGTGATATATATGAAAAGAATTCTACCACAAATACCTTTATTTTCGTCCTTTAGGCTGCCTATACGTATTTCTGAAAGTACACGTGGGGCACGCGGTTCGTTATAACTTTTATCTAGGTTAGTGTATTTACAACAAAGTAATAAACCTGGCTTTCTTCCTGTATCTTGCTGTGGCAAGGTGCTACAATTGTCACGTATCTCGGGAGCGCTTGCAATGTGTGATGGAGTTGGGAGAGAGAGCGACGCCGGAGACCGTGGCGTCACTGCAAACAAATCTTTATCACACAACACGGCAAACAAGAAGTTAACACCAAAAATTAATTAGAAGTAACATATTCAAAAACGCCCAGCGGTACAACTGAATACAACAACCACTTCTAACTAGGCTCGGCCTGAGTGGCCCGAAAGTCTGGCAACTATCGCGTCTTGGTCTAGCAATGCAAATGGAACGTTCTTACTTCGCGTGAGTCCGTCGCCTTGCTTCCGCGCCAAAGTCGACGCTGAGTCCCGTCGATGCTACTCCTCGACGTCTGGGAGTCGCCGTCGTCGAAGCTGCCGCCTCGCTAGTCGTCCTCGTCGCTGACCCATCGGTCTTCCTTCGAGAACGTCGTCTCGTCCGGTTAGGCCTAACCCTCGGCCTATCCTCTTGGTGCCACTGGGTCAGAGAATATCTACCACTTTAGAGAACGGAAACTGTACCTTTGACTGTAGTACGGAAATAAGGGTAGCGGCGGCGTACTGAACTGCAATAGAGCGAGGCGAGATGGCGCTGCAAATACTATCATCATCATTAGACAAACGCGTTTGTGCGGTTGGTTCGCCCTGGTCGCGCTACTGCGCTTTTTGCTCCTCCCTATGGTATTTTGTTCTTTGTCGTTGCGAAATCGCTGCTCGCGTGTGTAATATTTATCGCCAGGTGACCAAACTGGCCTCGACTGGCAAAAACAACGTCAATCAAGTGAGGTTTGCATCGTTTATTGTGAGTGCCCGAGCTGGTACAAGCAATGTATACAGTCAGGTCCAAGCAAAACAAGTCACTCATACACGTCGAAAGCTTTCAACCCGTACGTGTGTAATCAGTCTGAAAGCTAACAAATATGTGCATAACTGAACACCGAGATCGCTGAAAGAACGTTGCTCTCGTTGTGTAGCGGCGTCCGAGTTTTAACAGCATAGCTTTAGGACAAAGGTCTTATCCTTCCTTTAGTTATGCGGCGCTTGCCAGGTTGTGTTGATCTTTGAGTGCATGGTGTGGAGTCGGAAACGAAACGTGCGCTACGCCGACAGATAGTTGGCGCAGTGAGAGCAATGTAGTTTTGATTAATCTTTTACGTAAACAATCGCGGATGCGTACAGTTCTGAATCTTTCTCGCTCTGCGATGTCACCTTGAATGCGTTACAAATAAGGAATATCGCGTTGTGTCTACAGGGCAGGCACGAATTTCTCGGCCGTGAAGCCATACCATAGGTAGTACGTATTCAGGTAATAGGTGGAAGAAAATATTTCAGGCTCGTTTTGTTCCTCGATATAGTTCAGTTACACAGTTTCTACAGCTAGAATTTCGTGGCGCTAGTAGTAATCGGACTGCTGAGTATGCAGCGTAGATGAATATGCTAAAGAAACAGAGATATAAGGCGAGTGCTTACAGATTCTAGAAGCACAATTCTAAGAAAGTAAGCTTTAGGCATGGAGTGTACATCTTCGTTGGTGTTCGCACAGAACACTAAACAACTGCTCAGCCGCAAGCACAATCTCTGTATCACATAGACATGTCGATAGAACTTGAGCACTCTGTTGCAAGCAAACACTCACGAAATCAAACTGTGGGGCACGATGTGAACCTGTGCCAATGCTGGATAAATAAAGGTCATATATATATTGCATACTTGTTACTGTGTTATTTACTTTTTCAATATATTTGGGCTTGGGAGCACAAGTATGTATTCTCCCTGCTACTTTTAGAAGCTCCGGCTTGAAATACTGTCACATGCGCTCCTTTCTTTCTATGTTTATGTTATTGGCCAATTGTACGTGTAGTTACTGCATTGCACAACCGTGCCAGAATGTCTGGGAACATTCCAGATTATTTTAGGATCTTCTGTTAGGCTGGAACGTGCAATTGCAAACAGCTCAGTTTATTGTCGAACTAACGCAGCGACCAGTGATAATGCTGGAATGTTCGATGCCGCAGGTATAAATGCCGACACGCCTTGCCACAGATCAGTTTATCGACGGCCGACGCCTGTTCGCCGCTATCAGTGTGCAGTGTGTATTGCTGTAGTTTGACTTTTCGTTTCCCGGCCACAAGTTCGGCCCAATAAGAAGTTTAATCTTGGACACACCGACTGCTGCTTTCGTCGACGTCACGACCCCGTGAAAATACGTAAAATCTTGTAGTGTGGCTGTGGATAAGTCCAAGTTCGTGTATGTTTTAAATTACCTCTTCGATTTCCTAGGTTTTTTTTCGTGACAGTAGTTTACAGACTTTCACTTCATAGTGGTAAGTGCTACAACTGTGACATGTTAATTTAATCAAACAGCAGAAGTAGGTGTGTTCAAACAAATTTGGCACGTTTCTCTGCTATGTAAAAAAGAAAACACTACCATACTCACTGAACACAATCTCACTCATCACGACAACGTAAACGTGCTTGGTGAAGCTGTGCTGGAAGAAGTGCTCGTCACACTTATAATTTGTTTATTAGCTGTAAATAATTTGAAGGGGCCCATTGAACATATGTGCAAAGGCTAATGTAATTGAGCACAGCCTTGTAAAGCTTTGTCGTATCTTTTTGTAAACTTCTATGATCTAAACACAGTTAATTAAGGCAAAACAGTTTTGAGCATAGTGTGTAAACTGTCTCATAAGGCACAACTAAATGTTGCATTTACGTTGCGCGGCAGCTGTATTTTCAATGGAGGCGAAAATGTTTGAGGCCCGTGTACTTAGGTTTAGGTGCACGTCAAAAGAACCCCAGTTGGTCGAAATTTGCGGAGCCCTCCACTACGGCGTATCGTCATTTTGGGACGTTAAACCCTACATATTATTAGATGTTGGAAAGACTGTTAATTCCCCTCACTGCCGTGATGTTCGTTTGTAATGCGATTTATAATTAAAAAAAAACTGACCCTACGTTTCGAGACCCGTTTGGTCTCTTAGTTTTTTTTAATTAAGAAGACTAATGATTAAATGTGGCTGGAGAGTGTTTTTATTCTTATAATCTTGCCCAGCCAGACAGACTTCTATATATTTACCCTTAAATTTATAATTTACACACCATGATATGATTATGAGTGATACAGTAGTGGGCAACTCTAGATTGATTCTAACTGACTGGAGTTTAACAAACGCAGTTGTAGCCTTGCAGAAGACAAGACTGCTTGTCGAAACATTTGCTCCAGCGACACCTCTTGTTAACAAATTTTTCGTCTCTTCAAGCTTCCGTCTTTCCCTGAACTTCAGACGCAGATCTAAGCACACGAGTGTCTTTGCATTGCGCCCCCAATGAAATGTGACCACCGTGGCTGGGTATAAAACCTGCGTCGTTGAGCTCAGCAGTGCCAGGTAACGTAACTAATGCACGGAGCTAGTGCTCGATTTCAACGCTATTGCGGTGTAGATTGCATGACACAGTAGACCGCTAATACTTGTGGACGATTGTAGGCACACCTCCATGAAATGCCTGGTAAACCATTCACAAATACAGCATTGCAAGCGTGAGGTTCAAGATGACCTGTTGTAGCAGACATTCACATGTTTCGCCGCACTTGCAGAGTGGACATTCGGGGGTAGTCATCCTGTCGTTGCCCGGCAATCCTGGAAAAACAATGACATCACCAGATATTGATAAGCATTATCAGTGAATATTAAACTTTGGAAAAATAAACGTATAAACATAGTGAACAAAAACAGCAGTTTGTTATACATATATGTAAACGTACCTTATAATGCATGTTGTTACACTCGGGCTAGCTTCTTTACAGGCGTGTCATGTAACAGGTGTCTTGCTCATTGCACACAGCTGTTTCCTTGTCAGACCAGGAGGCTATGGCAGAAAAAAAAACAAAAATATTTCTGATTATAGTGCCGGTTTCTTCACCACAATAAAGTGAATGTGCACTCACAATTATCTGAAGCTTTCGTTGCACTAAAAATAACCTAAACTGACAACAGGAGAAATGAGACCTCTAAACCTGGCTTCTCAAATGCGACTGCGGCAAAATATAACTCGTATCTTTTTTGCACTGATATGCGGGCTAGTTACGAAGATACATGCGAGACGTTGGTGATGCAGTTGCCTTTCTTTATTGCAGCGGCCTGGTTAATGTGAGCCGAACGATAAACTCAGCAACTTGCTCCCACTTGAAGCCACGCCGCAAGGATCGCACGTTTTCTCATCGACAGAGTTTGACACGTTGAAAATTTTAATATTGCAGTGCGTCGCCTCCGTGTGACACCCACACGGTCATTGGTAAAAAGCTGAAGCAGTGGGTTTTTATACTCACCGGTTCGTATATTCTCGGGCTTGAAACGAGTGTTCATCCGGTGAACGCTTCAACGGTCCCTTCGTTCTCCCGAAGTCTGCTGAATGCGTTTCGCGAAAGCATTTCAACGAGTCAAAACAAATAGAACGAAAGCGAGTGTCTCGGCCGGCAGTGACTGGAAACTTTTACAGCGAAACGAAAGAGCGCGAGACCCATCCGAATGCACCGTGAACCGTTACCTGCCGTTACGTTGCCTCGGCCGCCGTATATTTTGAAATGAAGATAATGATGCCGATAGGCTGCTGACAACTACGAGTCTGTTGGAGCAAAAACTATTACGAAAGATTGATGACGTGGTAACTGGCAAGGCAAGGCCACTTCGTATAAACAGCAATTTGTTTATTGAAGTGTAACAGTAAGCAAACAACTAAACTTCCTTATTTCAAGAATATTTTAATTTGAAGTTTGGGTCCGACGAGGGCGCCCCTACATAAAAAGTCAAATAGCGCGAATGGCGGCCACCACAACGTCGCTACAGTGGCTAGAATAGGGAAGTGTGAAGACCGCGCCGCCTGCGCTGACGCTCTCCACCGATGCCTCGACCGGCGCTGTCTAGGTGGCGCTGGTTGTAGCTTACACGTCGCTCGCTCGGCTCGCTGCAGCGAAGCTGCCATGTCAAGGCTGATTTGTGGCTCATATGGTTTTGTCTGCGGCGTAAATTTTTATTAGTGTCTCTACTATAATGCAGGGCGTAAGTGCCTCATAAAGAAATGAAATTTGCGGCAGATATTATCAAACATTATCACCGTATGGTATGACCGTACGCACAGTATCATAAGTGAAGCTTTACATTCGCAAACATCGCGGCCAGCTAAGCTTGCCACTGCTTGCGATCGTTCCTTGATGCTGAGAAATGTAACTGATTAACATTTTGGGGGGATTGCCATTTCACAAGAAACAAGGTTATAAGCAACCTCAAGAAGCACGAAAAAAAAATGCTACTATGACATTGATATCAATTTTCTTTTTTTGCATGAGTTAGTTTTCAAGAACTTAAGTATTCTTGCGTATTCACAGTGGAAATATTTTTCAATTAACAACTGCACAGAAATCGGAGAGCATTTTACTCTTCTTACACATTTTATTTAAAGTTGGGCGAATCAAAGTAGGGAAGAAAGCTAGCACATTACAGGGTGATGCACATAACATCGCCCTTCGAAACTTGAAGTGCTTTGATCTTTCTCTTGCAGAACTTCTCTGTTTGTTTAGAGATTTCGTGAAGAAGTGAAGCCGTGTGAGAACAAAAAACTTGATTATGTTGCTCGTCAGATCTTGCTTGTGTGCGTCGGGCACTATACGGACGGTCTGCATTGAGTTAAGAAGGGGCTTAGCCAGGGGGGGGGGAGGTTCAACCCGCCCCCCCCCCGAAATTTTTCAGTTTTGCTTGCGTATATAGGCACGCACACATACAAACGCACGCACAAACATACATAAAGTATGGTTGAACCCCCCCCCCCCCGAAAAAAATTTTTGGCTACGCCCCTGGTCCCTTTAGAGCTTATTATAACTGAACCACGATGTGAATGTGTCCTCCAGTGCCTCCACAAATGAAAATAGTTCAGGTGACAGGTACAAAAGCCCTCCAACATCACAGAATGCTGTGAATGACGCAAGATCCTTATATCTGCGTTCTCGAGGGATTTGAGCACCTGCTCAAAACAGTCCTGGCATTTCGTTGCATAAGTTTCCTCCGTGCCACATAGCCGGCCAAATAGTACACCAGTCTTCCGCCACTGACTTGCACAGGATACACATGGTCAGAGAGGAGAGTCGATGCCTGTAGTACACTTGAATCTTCGTCCAGGTTTCCAGTGTCCAGTAAATTGTCAACATGGATGGCCACTTGATCAGTTCCAACTAATGACGTAAGTGTGTCACCTGCACAGTTGCACGTGTCTGGTGCTTTTACCAAATTGCAAAAGCTAAGGGAATTCACGGCAGTAAGGAACTGGGTCGATGCGGGACAGGGGCGTAGCCAGAATTTTTTTTCGGGGGGGGGGGGGGGTTCAACCATACTTTATGTTCGTGCGTGCGTTTGTATGTGTGCGTGTATATATACGCAAGCAAAACTGAAAAATTTCGGGGGGGTTTGAACCCCCCCCCCCCTTGGCTACGCCCCTGATGTGGGATGATCATTGCACCCGGATAACTGACGAATCATCCCGAATAGCTTTTCGATTGGATCTCGGGGATTGGAACGGCAGCATTCTTTTCCAAAGGCTCGCCTGCTCTTGGTATATTACGCTGCCACTGCTGGAACAAATGGTCGTCTTCGGGACTCCAAACAATGAAAGCTTCTGCTTGCACGATTTGTACCCAGTTGAGCATCTGGGCACAAAACAGTGGCTTTGACGTCTGCTCATGGCACACACTCCGCAAAAGACATAACATAAACACGACAAGGCTGTCCGACCAGCAAATGTAGCACGAAAGAACAGCGTAAACAGGCGAAAGAATCACGTCTAACCGGCGAGTTCCAGCATTGGACAACGTGCGCAGCCTGAGAGCCTGACGTGTATACGACAGCGCGCGCCACCTAGCGGAAACATCGCAAGGCGGCGTCACTAGCTCCCATTGCAGCCGCTTGGCGGTGATCACACTTCTAGTATTCTAGCCACTGTAACGTCGCCATGTTATCCTAACGCAGAGGTTAGTAGATCCACTCCCTGTCTTTGAAGCTGGAACTCGCCGCGGTCGATTTTTTCGCCCTCTGCGGCGATCGCTGGAACTTGCGACTTTCCGGGGCCTGACTGGGTCAAACTGCCGACGTGGCTCTCCGGTGATTGTCGGCGGGTTGCCGTCTCGTCGAGCTGTGGTAGTGCCGTGGGTGCCCTGCGAATTGCTGAATGAGGCTGCTGCAAGCTCGGGGAGCCTCACTTGGGTGACGCCAAGGTCGACGGCTACCCTCCCGAGCCTCTCGTGCCGCTGCCCCCAGAACGAGGCCCTACTGCTCTCGTCGCGGGTGCGACGCTGGCTTGCCACACCTTGCTCCTCGACGACCCCACCGAACAATGACTGCTTGATCCTCTGGGGTTCCGCACCTCAGTTCGGGTCGCGTGGCACGCGCCTTCCTCCGGCCAATGGCTTGCGTCGACGTGGCGGGGGTGCACACCATCGGGTATTTTTCCATTCCCCGCACACCATCGACGCTTTGCGCTGTCCGGCGCGCGCCCCGTGCCCCTTTACTCATGACAACAATCCTGAAGACAAGTGTTATATACCCAGAAGCCGGGTGCACGATTGCATTTATCGTTGGAGCATGTTTTAAGTTTCATTAAAGAGCGCAATGAAAACAAATTGAAGAGGGCGTTCTGTTCTCTGTCTCCTCTGTTTTTTTATTCACTTCCTATCGAAACTGAACTCATACTACAAATAACTTTCCTCGCTGAAATATCTGCTACAAAACGTTCTTGATGATCCCTATTGCATTTGCAAAACTGATCCCTATTGATGATCCCTATTGCATTGCAAAAAAAAAAACAAAAAAAAAACAGTTATAGTATACCATTGCCGAGCAAACATTCATTGTACCCTGTATGTCCACTCAACTGCTTCCAACGTGAGCCCCTTCTTACCGTAGGTTAAAGTATATTTTGATGGTATTTTTGATGGTATATTTTGATGGTATATTTTGTTAGCGAAACCTTCGCCATCAAAGCGTAGATATTTGCTAAACACTTTGCTGTAGGTTCTATGTTCTGGCAACACCACCAATATTATTGGATCGGGCCTCGGTCGGGCCTGATCTGCCGTCGGGCCGGGCCGGGCCGGGTAGACGAAATTTTTTCTCGGGTTCGGACCGGGCCCGGGCCCGGGCCGCGCATTGAATCACCGGGCCGGGCTCGGGCGGGTAAACTTGAGCGAGTTCCGGGCCCGGGCCGGGCCCGGGCCGAAAATCACGGCCCGTGCAGTGCTCTACCCAGTTTCCGAAGTAATGAAACATCTCGCCCGCAGTCATGTGAACTATAGTCTTCACATACCAGCAGACGACCCCACACTTCTACCAATCACCCGACCCATACAAGCTCATAGTAAAACCTCTCCCAAGAAACACCCACGTTACCTACCACTCGGCCCGCCGCAAGGCCCGTGCAAAAGCTCTGCACAAGTACTACGGTTCTGAAGAGGATGCTGTATGTGTGGATGCAGCTTGCACGGGAGATGACGCGGCAGTTGCAGTCGTTGATCACACACACACCCCAACCCATTGCAACTCTCCACCTTCCTCCTGAATTCACCCCGGAATCCTCGGAAGAAGCGGCGATCGCGCTTGCCCTCCACACACTGATGCCCGGTACGTCCTTTCAGACTCGAAAACCGCGATCCTAAATTTCGCGCGAGGATGAGTACACGAGACCGCTTTCAGAATTCTCAGCTCGTCCACCAAAAACCCGGCCCGCCACGTGGAGCTGATCTAGGTGCCGGCGCACTCTGGGAATCCCGGCAACGAAGCCGCCAATGACCACGCCCGAGGTCTCATCAACCGGGCGGCGGCGGAATCGGAGTCGGGCTCTTCCAGGGAACTCATGCATTCGTTCAACGAGATGACCCAGTCATATCGCGCCGAACGCCAGCTATACCCCCCACCCCACCGATCCCTGGAAAATTTTCACCAAATATTATGGCGCCGCCTTCAGACCCGCACACCCCCCCCCCCCCCCCTATTTGCTTTCCCGCATTTACCCGGAAGCGTACGCCCCGTCCTTTGCTCAATGCACTCACCCCCACGCTACCCTTACCCACATTCACATGGAATGCCCGGCGGACCCTCCCCCGCAGGGCCCGGAGCCACTGACCACATGGGAGGAACGGGAGACCCTGCAGCGCTCGACGGACCCAGCCAAGCAGAAGATCGCCACTGACCGGGCCGCCCACGTCATATAACTGCATGAACTCACGAACGCATAGCGCAGTGGGGTCGCGGGGACCATGGGACGTACGTGCCCAAATCCCTTGGTCAAATAAGGTTTCACCTCCTCCTCCTAGAGAGCTCCTTATTATTAAGAATTGTCGTCGCTATATTTACTTTTTTTTTTCTAAATGAAGAAGCTAGTGACGCAGGCACGTATCTGAGGAAAGGGCCCGAAGGGTCCGGGCGCCGTTTCTCCAACTTTTCCTTTAAATCTCCACCCTTCTGCCGGTGTTCCTGATAGGCATGTTTCTCCCAAAAATACCCTTGCTACTCCCCCCTTCCCCTGCCAATAGAAAAAGTTATGGCTACATGCCTGGATGAAGATGTACCCCTTCTTAAGTCATGAATTGAGAAGAAAATGTGTACGTGAAGTTGTTGAAACTGTATAAGTGCGAAGGCCGGCGACAAAAGTTTGAAATAATTCGACCAGAAGCTTAACACATTTATTGTGGGTTTGTTAAAAACAAGGAAATGTTTACTTATAAACGAAGAATCTTCCTTGAGAAACGTTTACGTCACAACTTAGATGCCAGAGACCTGTCGCTTGACTCCCACTTGCTTCGATTTCCCGACAGCCCTTGGCGACAGATACTCTTCAGCGACGCTTCTCAACGCTGTAGGCCGCAGGGGAACTCGTGATATTTCGCAGTCGCGCATCTTCTGGCATTTGAGTCGCAGAGCGATACGCAAGAGTTTCGCTGCATGGCACAGCAAGAAAAATTGCGGAGAGCTCCCCTCTAAGTGGATGCTGGTGAAGTGCAATGCACGCCCTGTCCCTGTGTTTCTCTATTCGCAGCATTTATTTCGCGCCCGCACCTCGTGATAGGCTCGATACCGGCGTTTCGCTTGTGTTCCTCTGGCTGTTACCTTAGGATATTCCTTACGTTGTTGCCGTTTGGCTGCTGTGTCCTGTTTTCCTAAAGCAATCGACGTAGCCCTTCTTCCTCTGCTCACTTATCCCTGACGGAGGAATCCGCTCTTCGTCGGCACTGCCGTTCTCGGGCGAGCGCGCGCTGTCGTTCTCGGAAAGTCTCCTCAACGGCGTCCATCGCGGAAAGACCTTCCGCCAACCGGCGCCTTCCTATTAGATGGATGGATGCTATGAGCTTCCCCTTTATAACGGGGCGGTGACATGTGCGCCACAAGGCTCGACAAAAAGAAAAAAAAAATACTTTTTTTTTAAGTTGGCCTAATGTCTTGTCTACTTCGATTAAATCGATCTTACCATAGCGAAACAAATCATAAATTCGCAGCCCAGCTCTCTGCCCCTTACCGCAGAATGACCTTATTTTCTCCACGATTTATTTTTGTCCTTTGTACTTTCCTGCCACCAATACTCTGACCGCTTCTTACTTATTTCTATCGTGGACGTGTTCAACTTTCCTTTGTTTTCCCTAAAATGCAAGGCTTCATGTATGCTCGTGGCTCGTGCCCAAACGTACACATGGGTGGGTATCTCCACATTCAATCAGAACATGCTCCGTCCTTTCCTTAGCTTCCCCACAGCCGTTCAGGAAGCTAAGGTTAGATGGATGAATGGATGGATAAGTGGATGGATGGATGGATGGATGGATGGACGGATGGATGGATGGATGGATGGATGGATGCTATGTGCGTCAAACGGGGCGGTGACAAGTGTGCTACCAGACACGACAAATAAAAAAACATTTTCCTTTTTTTTAGGTTGGCCTAATGTCTCTACTTCGATTTAATATATCTTACCACAGAAAAAAAAAACGTAAGTTCACATCCCAGTTCACTACCCTTTACAGCAGAATGTCCTTATTGAATGCGAAGCATTTCTTAGCGAACTTCTGCGACTTTGATATCTATCTATCTATCTAGCCGCCTACGACTTTGTGCTCTCCTGGCCGTTTCCTTAATCGGATGTATACCAAAATTGGTGTGGCATAACATGACCGTATTAGGAACATAAATGACAGGTCATAACATGAAAATCATGACATGCATGTCATGAACAGCATGATTTACTTTTCACGGCCTTGGGGCTCTTGCGGCAGTTCCGTTAATTTCATATATACCAAAATTGGTGTGGCGTGACAAGAGCTCACGACGAACATAATGACAGGTCCTAACGTGCAAATCATGACACGCATGACATGGTCTCGGCGCGCTCGCGGCCGTTTAAATGAATGGATATACACGAAAACTGGTATGACGAGACATTTCTGCATGACGAACATAACTGACATGTGGTAAGATGCAAATCATGACATGCATGTTATCTACGACATAATTTACATGCCACGCTCATGGCGCACTCGCGTCCGTTTCACTAAATTGATATACACCAAAACTGGTATTGCGCGATGTGACTGTATGAAGAACATGAATAACAGTTCGTAACATAAAACTAAGGTTGAGCATAACATAAAAACCATGACATGCATGTCATGTATGTCATGATTTACATGCAACGCTCATGATGCATTCGCGACCGCTTCGCTAACTTGATATACACCAAAATTGGTATTGCGCGACGCGACTCTATGACAGACGTAAATGAGAGGTGGTGACATGAAAATCATGACATGCATGACATGTACGACATGATTTACATGCCATGCTCGTGGCGCAATCGTGGCCGTTTCGCTTGCTTGATATACACCAAAATTGGTATTGAACGACGCGACTGTATGACGAAGGTAAATGAGAGGTGATAACATGAAAATCGTGACATGCATGACATGTACGACATGATTTACATGCCATGCTCGTGGCGCAATCGTGGCCGTTTCGCTAGATTGATATGCACCAAAATTGGTATTGAACGACGCGACTGTATGACGAAGGTAAATGAGAGGTGGTAACATGAAAATCATGGCATGCATGACATGTACGACATGATTTACATGCCATGCTCGTGGCGCAATCGTGGCCGTTTCGCTAGATTGATATGCACCAAAATTGGTATTGCGCGATGTGACTGTATGAAGAACATGAATAACAGGTGGTAACATGAAAATCATGACATGCATGTCATGTATGTCATGATTTACATGTCACGATCATGGTGCATTCGCGGCCGTTTCGCTAGCTTGATATACACCAAAACTGGTATTGCACGACGCGACTGTATGAAGAACGTAAATGAGAGGTGGTAACATGAAAATCATGACATGCAAGTCATGTACGACATGATTTACATGCCACGCTCATGATGCATTCGCGGCCGTTTCGCTAGCATGATATACACCAAAACTGGTATTGTTTTTAACACTGTTTATTTTTGTTCTTTCTCTATAAATTTCTGCCACCAATACTTTAACCGTCTTTTACTTATTTCAATCACGGGTGTGTTCAGCTCTCCATTGTTGTCTCTAAAACCAAAGGCTTCATGTAGGCTCGTGCCCAAACGTACACCTGGGTGGATATCTCCACATTCAATCAGAACATGCTCCGCCGTTTCCTTATCTTCCCCGCAGCCCGTGCATTGTTCTTTACTGAATCTCTCTTTATAACTACGCGTTCTAAGGCAACCCGATCTCGCTTCAAACAGTAAAGCGCTTCCCCTTGAATTATCGTGAAATGCCTCGCTCCTCATATCGTTTTTGCCCTTTCGGTAGTTACTCAGAGCCGGTTTTTTTCTCTACAGCTGCCGTCCAGTAAATGACTTTTCGCTTAACGCTCTTTGTTGCCATATCGCTTGAATAATTATTGGCTCCTCTGACTGCTGCGTGAGAACGCCCTCCGCGGCGAAATCCTCGGAAACTTTTCGATTATTGGACAGTGGCGCCCTCTCTCGGCCTAGCGGCGAAGCTCGGCGGCTGTATCGCTTGGAACTGCGTGACCACGGATAGACGCCGTTCGCCTTTCGCCGTTCTATAAGTGCATTTCACTTAAAAGGCTGGCTGTCACACACGCGCCCTACCAAAGAACCGTAGACAAGCACGGGAAATACGGATAAAACTCGCTCACACACACGATCACACACCAAAACACACACACACACGCACGAAAAAGCAAACGAACCATCATAATTCCTTATGCAACCACTTTCTGGAGCGAACCGGAGTCCCCCTTGTGTGCCTGAACAGGGGTGACCTAACCAAAAAAAAAAAAAAAAATAGCGGACGCAATTGACTACTCAGCCCAGACACGCTCGCCCATTGACGTGCGATACTGATAAGCGGACCTTCGTCCCTGATAAGCGATAGGTTGACGGTCCGCGCGCACGGTTCTTTCGCTCGAAGCATGGTTGAGAGCGCTGCAATACGGTACTGGATGAGCGCAGCCACGTGGTTTTATTTCAGTTCTCGCGGGCTTTCTTTAAACGCCGAAAAAAATGACCACGCAGCACGTATACGTTGCCACAAAAAATTGCATCGATCGTTTTGGAACGCCCTCTACAACGTAAGGAGACGGACTTAGCCATAACGGGAATATTAAAAGTTGTGCACAACTGTTCTTAATTAACTAAGCATCATGTAAAGTATACCTGAACGAGCGCCACATCACGGCAAACCATACGCCGTTGGTTTCGTTCAGTTTCGGTTAAGCATTTTTTTTTAAATGTTTGGTTCCAGTTACGTGAAACATGCGGTGTTACTATTACTATGAAAATTTGGTGTAGTATCATATTTTTATAGACTTTATAAATGTGCAGCTTACGTTTTACAGTGTAAGCCACATGCAAACACAGCATTAAAACATGAACCATGACCGCAGACGGGCAAATCGTGCTTCAGCACAACACAGGGGGAGGGGGGGAGGTTCTGCGTCGTATTTACCTGTTTGATTATGCTTGTATAATTCATGGCTCCTCTGCAGGTCACTCAATCCAATGTAATCTTTATCCGTGCTGACCACAAGGCCCAAAAAGACCACGTGGTCCTGGAGGCCCCGTCCTACCGGTAGATTGGCCAGTTGTGGGATCTGAAAATGGGCCCCAATGTAGATGTAAGCGATAGTTTTTTTTTTTTTTTTGACGGTCCATGATACTTAAAGGGACAGACAACGGCTAATAGGAATTGAGATAACCCCACTAATGGAAAAATTGTCTATTGTATTGTCTAAAACAAACCTTGTTTCTCTCGTTCAACGCGGATTTATATTTTTATTTTTTCACTCAAAATTACTTTTGGCGCCTCTTGCGGCAAAAAGTAAAGGTGCACTTGTAGACGATCACATGACCTTTTACTGGTGTACGCTGTTAGTCTGTTCTATATCAGCGTTGAAATGCAGCACACGTTTTATGGTAATCTTTTATGGAAGCTTAAAACGTGCAGATATGCCTTCGTTTGCACTGAGCAGAACAGTGGCGCCGCCTTCACTTGACGTATGATCCGATGATCATGAGCGGCAGCACGAACATTGTGGATGGATGGATGGATGCTATGAGCGTCCCCTTTATAACGGGGCGGTGACATGTCTGCCACCAGGCTCGAAGAAGAAACAAAAACAAAAAAAACTTCCTTGTTTCATGTTGTCCTAATGCCTTATCTACTATTGATTAAATCTATGTTATTATACCAAAAAATATAAATTCACGGTCCATCTCTCTGCCTCTTAAGGCAGAATGACCTTTTTTTTTCCCCCAATTATTTATTTTTGTACTTTATCTCTACTTTTCTGCCACCAATACTCTAACCGTCTCTTACTTATTTCTATCGCGGACGTGTTCAGCTTTCCATTGTTGTCCCTAAAACCCAAGGCTTCATGTAGACTCGTGCCCACATGTATACCTGGGTGAACATCGCCACATTCAATCAGTACATGTTCCGAGCGTTTCCTTAGTTCCCCCGCAGCATGTACATTGTTCTTCTTCGTTACTGAATCTCGCTTTATAACTACGCGTTCTAAGGCAGCCCGACCTCGCTTCAAACAGCAAAGCGCTTCCCCTTGAATTATCATAAAACCTTTCCCTCCTTACTTCGTTTTTTCCTTTTCGGTAGTTACTCAGAGCAGGCTTCTTTTCCATCGCTGTCATCCAATAAGTCCTCTCCGCCTCTCTGACCTTCCGCTTAATGCTCCTTGTTGCCATATCGCCCGCACTGCCAGCCGTATATTTACTGGTGAGCCTCCTAGTTCTTTTTCTCCACTGCGTGTCAACGCTTCTTCTATACAAATACCTGAAAACCTTCTCTGCCCATCTACTCTTCTTCATTTTCCTCAGCCTCTCTTCGAATCTCATTTTGCTCTGCGCTTCCCTCACTTCAAAGCCTGTCCATCCCATATCACCCTTTACCGCCTCATTTGTCGTCTTCCCGTGAGCGCCCAACGCGAGGCGGCCCACCGTCCTTTGATTTACATCCATTCCCGATTGCACCTCTGACTTCATGCACACCACTGAGTTCCCAAATGTAAGCCCCGGAACCATCACACCCTTCCACAGCCCTCGAAGCACCTCGTACCTATTGTATCCCCATAAAGCTCTGTGCTTCATAATTGCAGCATTCCTCTTTCCCTTTGCTACCGATGCTTTCTCTTGTACCTCCATATATCTATCCCCCTCATTTACCCATACTCCGAGGTACTTGTACTCGCTTACCCTCGGTATTTTTTGGCCCTGTATTAAGACCGTGTGGTCTCCGTGATCATTGAATACCATCAATCCACATTTTGTTGCACTAAATCCTAGTCCTAGAGCCTCACACTCCCTTCCGCATATATCTGCCAGTCGCTGTATATCATCTTGACTGTCCGCAAATAAGACAATATCATCAGCATAAAATTGACCTGGAAGCTTCTGCTGAACCATCGCTCCGACCTGTTTGTGTGACAAATTGAATCCAATGTTGCTACCTTCTAGCGCTTTTTCCATCCTCGCCATGTACAGCATGAATAAAAGCGGGGACAAAGGGCATCCCTGTCTCAGCCCCTTGCTAATTTCAACGCTGTCCTTGCTACTTATTCCTTCCCATTCTATACAAACTGTATTTTCTCGGTATATTTCCCTCAAAAGCTGTACACAGTCGTCACCTATGCCCACTTCCTTCAATATATCCCACAAAATTTCCTGATTAACGTTGTCATAGGCCCCGGTGATATCTAGATAAGCTACGTATAAGGGCCTGTTTTCTATTTTAGATATTTCTATACACTGGGTAAGAACAAACAGATTATCGTCTAACCGCCTGTCGATTCGAAATCCATTCTGAAGTTCTCCCAAAATATCATTTTGTTCTACCCACGCTTCTATTTTTAATTTTACTGCCTGCATCGCCAACCTGTATAGCACCGATGTAATTGTTAGCGGTCTATACGTGCGAATGTTATCCTTTTCTCCCTTGCCTTTATAGATTAAGTTCATTCTACTTTTTCGCCAACTGTCTGGTATTTCCCTCTCCTCGTAAGCACTTTTCTACGGCTTTCAGCAGTGCTTCATTTATTTTATGTCCGAGTTCGTCAATGAGGCTGACGGGAACCCCATCTAAGCCCGGAGTAGTGCGCTTAGGAATTTTTCCTTCGGCCTTCTTCCAATTGAAACTCTCTAGTACTACATCTTCGTTGGTTGCACTCCTTTGCGTACTTTTACTCACCGGGGGAATCCCCTGGGGGACCTTTTTAAACGAATCGGCTGTTATCTTTCGAATGTAACCTAGCGCTTCTTATCCTTCCAATTTATTTCCTCCTTCATCTACCATATGTTGTTGCATTGTGACAGACTTCTTACCCAGCGCTTTTAGGTGGCTCCAAAATATCCTAGGCGCGGCCTTCTTCTTTTCGCGAATCTCTGTCATCCAGCGTTCACTTTCACCTTCAATTTTTGCCTCGACTAATTTCTGCACAATGGATTTTTGCTCTAAATGTATTTCCCATATTTGGTTGACTTCGTCCTGTGGCCGCTTCTTCTTTTTTGCCTGTCTGTGCTCCCGTGATGCCTGACGTCGCATCTCGATCGCTTCCCGGATTTCTTTGTTCCACCAACTTTTTGGCTTTTTCTTTCCTTTCCAACAAATAGTTTTCTTCTCTATTTCCATTTCTTTCGTGATTACATGTAGCAGCTCACTATACTTCCAGTCTTTGCCTGGTAGTTCGTCTACTTTTTCCTCGACTCTTGCGGCTATATTTGTTATTTGTTTGTCATTTAGATACGAGCTGCCAAACTTTGATTCTATGTTCTTATTTCCAGTTTTATATCCCATTTGTAATATTATGCGTTTATGATCACTACCCAAGCTGTTAATGCCTTCTTCGTCTATTCTCATCTCTCTAATTTTGTCATATATTCCCTCTATCATGAGACAGTAATCAATGCTCGATTGCCTGTTTCCGACTTCCCACGTGATCTGCCCCTCACACTTAGGCCCCACGTTAACTATCTCAAGACTATGTTGCTCGCAGAGATCTAGCAATAACTTGCCATTGGTGTCTGAATATCCGTCAAGGTCATGAATGTGAGCGTTCATGTCCCCTAGAAGGATTATTTCGGCATCATGACCAAATTCTTTAATATCGGTGCTTATGCATTTCACTATCTCCCTGTTCTTTTCTCTGCAGTTGTTCCCTGTCCACAAGTAAGCTACACCTAGCCACGCTTTTTGTGCTCTGAACACGTTTGTTTCACTCTCTCCCATTTTGTTCTGCGATGAATTAGCATTCCAACCCCCCCCTCCACCTCTCCTTTCTGATGTGATCCTGTTACATCCTTCCCAAACATAATTTTCAATATGTGGTGGCTCTTCCAAGTCTCTAAGGTGTGTTTCTGTAACCGCATAAACACCTATCTGTTCCTTGTTTAACTGTCCCTCAATCTTTAACCATTTTGCCTTTTAAATGCGAAGCATTTCTTAGCGAACTTCTGCGAGTTTGAGCGTATCTATCTATCTATCTATCTATCTATCTATCTATCTATCTATCTATCTATCTATCTATCTATCTATCTATCTATCTATCTATCTATCTATCTATCTATCTATCTATCTATCTATCTATCTATCTATCTATCTATCTATCTAGCCGCCTACGACTTTCTGCTCTCCTGGCCGTTTCGTTAATCAGATGTATACCAAAATTGGTATGGAATAACATGACCGTATTACGTACATAAATGACCGGTCATAACATGACAATCATGATATGCATGTCATGAACAGCATGATTTACATTCCACGGCCTTGGGGCTCTTGCGGCCATTCCGTTAATTTCATATATACCAAAACTGGTATGACGTGACAAGAGTTCATGGCGAACATAATGACAGGTCCTAACGTGCAAATCATGACACGCATGTCATGTGCGGCATGATTTATATGACATGGTCTCGGGGCGCTCGCGGCCGTTTAAATGAATGGATATATACGAAAACTGGTATGACGAGACATTGCGACATGACGAACATAACTGACACGTGGTAACATGAAAATCATGACACGCGTGTCATGCACGTCATGGTTTACATGCCACGCTCATGACGCACTCGCGGCCGTTTCGCTAGGTTGATATACGCGAAAATTGGTATTGTGCGATGTGACTGTATGAAGAACATGAATACCAGGTGGTAATATGAAAAGCATGACATGCATGTCATGTATGTCATGATATACATGCCACGCTCATGGTGCATTCGCGGCCGTTTCGCTGGCTTGATATACACCAAAATTGGTATTGCACGACGCGACTGTGTGACGAACGTAAATTAGAGGTGGTAACATGAAAATCATGACACGCGTGCCATGCACGAAATAATTTACATGCCGCGCTCATGACGCACTCGCGGCCGTTTCGCTAGGTTGATATACACCAAAATTGGTATTGCGCGATGTGACTGTATGAAGAACATGAATAACAGGTGGTAACATGAACACCGTGACATGCATGCCATGTATGTCATGATTTACATGCCACGCTCATGGTGCATTTGCGGCCGTTTCGTGGGCTTGATATACACCAAAATTGGTATTGCACGACGCGACTGTAGGACGAACGTAAATTAGAGGTGTTAGCATGAAAATCATGACATGGCGTGTCATGTACGATATGATTTACATGGCACTCTCATGATGCGCTCGCAGCCGTTTCGCTAGATTGATATGCACCAAAATTGGTATTGCGCGATGTGACTGTATCAACAAAAATTGGGGGACCCTTAAGCTTCGCCTTTAAGAGTTGAACGCGATAGCGAAATCCGGCCCCTAGTGCGCACTTCAACCACTAAGTGCATACTTATTAATGTGTATTGTTACACACACACACGCACGCACACGCGCGAATTTT
This sequence comes from Rhipicephalus sanguineus, assembly GCF_013339695.2. Taxonomy (NCBI): domain Eukaryota; kingdom Metazoa; phylum Arthropoda; class Arachnida; order Ixodida; family Ixodidae; genus Rhipicephalus; species Rhipicephalus sanguineus. The sequence continues at coordinate 24,571,531 of NC_051182.1, forward strand.
ACAGGCTTTCGATCTAAAGCAAGAGTCGCATGGCCTCCAAGATATACGCCGCGCGCCGGCCCTCTCAAAAGCCATGAAAAGGCGAGATATATTTCTCACAATGCCTCACAGATGGCAGCACATTATCTAGCGTTTGCTGCGTTGGCTTGATATGTTTTCCTCTAGATGGACATAGTTGTCCATTTTTAGAGCTGTTTGAAAGTTCGTGTGTGTATTTAGCGGCGATGGCTGCACTATCCCGGCGTTTTTCGACGTAGTTTGATGGCCTCGCGAATGCGCCTACCGTATGGGCTCGTTTTCGTCGTGACACCTGCCGAACAAAATGCGTCGAGACTCCTTTCACTACATGACATTTATGTTGTGTTTTTGTCCGAAGCAGCTGCAAGCAACATCGTGGCTTTGTGGTAAGACACCTGCTTGCCACGCGAACGGCCCGGGTTCGATCCTCATTGGGACCGAAGATTTTATGGTTTATTTTATTTGCTACTTTCTCGATTTTTCGCTCACGGATAATTTTTCGCTCACAACCAACGGTGCCGACGCCGACAGCGGAATTTCTGCGACACGAGCTCTCTAACGCTACCGCGTTAAAATGAATAACAGTTAGTAACATGAAAACCATGACATGCATGTCATGCTTTGCATGCCACGCTCATGGTGCATTCGCGGACGTTTCACTAGCTTGATATACGCCAAAAGTGGTATTGCGCGACGCGCCTGTATGACGAACATGAGCTGGTAACGTGAAAATCGTGACAGGCAAGTCATGTGCGACATGATTGACATGCCACGCTCATGATGCGCTTGCGGCCGTTTCGCTCGCTTGATATACACCAAAATTGGTATTGCGCAACGTGACTGCATGGCAAACATATATGACAGGTGGTAACTTGAAAATTATGATATGCATATCATTTACGGCATGATTTTCATACCACGCTCATTGTCCGATCGCGGCCGTTTCGCTAGCTTGATACACACCAAAATTGGTATTGCGTGACGCGAATGTATGACGAACATAAATGACAGGTGGTAACATGAAAACCATGACATGAATGTCATGTATGGCATGATTTACATGCCACGCTCATGGTTGACTCGCTGCCGTTTCGCTCGTTTGATAAGCACCAAAATTGGTATTGTGCGATGTGGCTGTATGACGAAGATAAATGACAGGTCCTAACATGCGATTATGTTATGCATGTCATGTACAGTATGATTTACATGACATTGTTATGGTGCGCTTCCGGCCGTTTAGATAACTGAAAATTGGTATGGCATGACAGGAGTGCGTGGTGAACATAAATGACCGGTCATGCAGTGTATATACCAGAATATACGCTTCATTGGCATGGTATATACCACATTGTGCATACACGCGTGCATGGCAAACATGCGATATATGGTGAACTAGATGCCATGGCATGAATGATTTCATTTGGCTCAAAAATAAACATAGCGATGTATGCAGCTCTTTGCTGGCTGCTTCGCATTACATCGATTCCCACAGTGCGTGGGATCTGCCGGATTTTTTTCCCCGTGATGCCTGACGTCGCATCTCGATCGCTTTTAGGATTAGACAGGTGGCGCTGAATTAGGAGATTTTGAGGACGGACGTGTTTTTCGTGGGCTCCGGAATGACAGCGTCAGATAAGTGTTTTTTTTTTTTGCATGATTCGAGCTTGTTTTTTTAGTTAATCCACTAGATTGCAGCTTAATAGAGCTTACAACTTTGTACTGTTGGTACAAAGTGGTGTGACAGTCGCCTCGGGAGTTTTTTTTTTTTTAAATATTTGTTTGTTCGGCCACCACGTGGCTGAAAGGTGCACAGGTGCTTAGACGTGTAACGTACTTGCGGAGTTTTGTGATATCATTTGGCTTTAAGTGTATCTAATCCACCGTGTGAACGATCTATAGCCATGGTCAAAAAGACCGTAAAGTGTTCAGGATGCGGAATGGGGCGGAAAATAGAGGTTTGTGAGGATGAGACGACAGAGACAGCTGACGCCAAGTGTAAGCAATGCGAGTTAGAGGCGAAAATGGAAATAATGATGGCCGCCCAGAATGAGCTCATGGTGAGAATCTCCGAGCTGGAGAAAGCGGTAGCGACAGAGCGGGAAAAAACGATGACTATGGCGGAAAGGCTTAAGTCAGCCGAGGAGGGATTAGCAAAGGTAGCCATGCCAGCAAAGGTAGCAAGCGACAGCGGCAACAATGGGGCATCGACCCCGACAGTGGTAGGCGCGAAGGGGGAAACAGGTTTGGAAAAGACAGGTGCAAGGGTCACAGGACCCACTTTCCGCGAAGTAGTCTTGGGAACAGGAGGGGACAAAACAACAGCAGTAGCACGCGCTAGTAACCAGGGCAGTGGCCAGGTGCGGGAGAGTCCAGCAGAAAAGTCGGATCACGTGATAATCGCCGGGGACTCGAATTTAGCTACATGCGCAGAAGCAATCGAGGAAAGGGTGAGAGGCGACAAACGAGTTTTAATAGGGAAGTTCCCGGGACATAGGCTGGGATCAGTGATGAGACAAGCTAGCGCAGAACTCGCAACTAAGTCTAATGGACGTAACCTCGTGATAATCGCGGGAGGTCTAAACGACGTCTTGAGTAAAGAATCAGCCGAACTAGCGACCACATTGGCGAAAGGGGTCGATGACATGCGCGCCATTTCCCCTCAGGTGCAGATAGTGGTATGCACAATACCGGAAGTACCAGTGCGAAATATCAGCTTGCAAAGAGCGGTTGTCGTCGCAAACAAAGAGATATGGCGAATTAGTCGAGAGAAAGGCATCGAGGTAGTGGAAATAAACAGAGAGGTGCACAGGTGGGGTGCTTTTCGAAGAGACGGAATACACTTCGATAGGAGGCTTGGCCATGAGGTGGGGTGGCGTCTTGCAGGACGCGCAGTAGCTTTTTTGGGGGGCACGCGGGCCCTTCGGTGCCCAGGTAGCTTGTAATGAGGAAAACAACCAGGGGGACTCTTTGACAGGTAGTATAGCGAAAAAACAGAGAAAAGGTAAAAGAAGGGAGAAGGCGCGTGTTGCAATTAGTTACATTAACATGCAGGGTGGCAGAAAAAAGGCAAAATGGTTAGAGATTGAGGGACAGTTAAACAAGGAACAGATAGGTGTTTATGCGGTTACAGAAACAACCTTAGAGACTTGGAAGAGCCACCACATATTGAAAATTATGTTTGGGAAGGATGTAACAGGATCACATCAGAAAGGAGAGGTGGGGGGGTTGGAATGCTAATTCATAGCAGAACAAAATGGGAGAGAGTGAAACAAACGTGTTCAGAGCACATATGGGTTTCGGGCACAGTAGGTGGAAAGAAAACGTGGCTAGGTGTAGCTTACTTGTGGACGGGGAATAACTGCAGGGAAAAGAATATGGAGATAGTGAAATGCATAAGCACCGATATTAAAGAATTTGGTCATGATGCCGAAATAATCCTTCTAGGGGACATGAACGCTCACATTCATGACCTTGACGGATATTCAGACACCAATGGCAAGTTATTGCTAGATCTCTGCGAGCAACATAGTCTTGAGATAGTTAACGTGGGGCCTAAGTGTGAGGGGCAGATCACGTGGGAAGTCGGAAACAGGCAATCGAGCATTGATTACTGTCTCATGACAGAAGGAATATATGACAAACTTAGAGACATGAGAATAGACGAAGAAGGCATTAACAGCTTGGGTAGTGATCATAAACGCATAATATTACAAATGGGATATAAAACTGAAAATAAGAACATAGAATCAAAGTTTGGCAGCTCGTATCTAAATGACAAACAAATAACAAATATAGCCGCAAGAGTCGAGGAAAAAGTAGACGAACTACCAGGCAAAGACTGGAAGTATAGTGAGCTGCTACATGTAATCACGAAAGAAATGGAAATAGAGAAGAAAACTATTTGTTGGAAAGGAAAGAAAAAGCCAAAAAGTTGGTGGAACAAAGAAATCCGGGAAGCGATCGAGATGCGACGTCAGGCATCACGGGAGCACAGACAGGCAAAAAAGGAGAAGCGGCCACAGGACGAAGTTAACCAAATATGGGAAATATATTTAGAGCAAAAATCCATTGTGCAGAAATTAGTCGAGGCAAAAATTAAAGGTGAAAGTGAACGCTGGATGACAGAGATTCGCGAAAAGAAGGCCGCGCCTAGGATATTTTGGAGCCACCTAAAAGCGCTGGGTAGGAAGTCTGTCACAATGCAACAACATATGGTAGATGAAGGAGGAAATAAATTCGAAGGATATGAAGCGCTAGGTTACATTCGAAAGATAACAGCCGATTCGTTTAAAAAGGTCCCCCAGGGGATTCCCCCGGTGAGTAAAAGTACGCAAAGGAGAGCAACCGACGAAGATGTAGTACTAGAGAATTTCAATTGGAAGAAGGCCGAAGGAAAAATTCCTAAGCGCACTACGCCGGGCTTAGATGGGGTTCCCGTCAGCCTCATTAACGAACTAGGACATAACACTAAAGAAGCACTGCTGAAAGCCGTAGAAAAGTGCTTACAGGAGAGGGAAATACCAGACAGTTGGCGAAAAAGTAGAATGAACTTAATCTATAAAGGCAAGGGAGAAAAAGATAACATTCGCTCGTATAGACCCCTAACAATTACATCGGTGCTATACAGGTTGGCGATGCAGGCAGTAAAATTAAAAATAGAAGCGTGGGTAGAACAAAATGATATTTTGGGAGAACTTCAGAATGGATTTCGAATCGACAGGCGGTTAGACGATAATCTGTTTGTTCTTACCCAGTGTATAGAAATATCCAAAATAGAAAACAGGCCCTTATACGTAGCTTATCTAGATATCACCGGGGCGTATGACAACGTTAATCAGGAAATTTTGTGGGATATATTGAAGGAAGTGGGCATAGGTGACGACTGTGTACAGCTTTTGAGAGAAATATACCGAGAAAATACAGTTTGTATAGAATGGGAAGGAATAAGTAGCAAGGACAGCGTTGAAATTAGCAAGGGGCTGAGACAGGGATGCCCTTTGTCCCCGCTGTTATTCATGCTGTACATGGCGAGGATGGAAAAAGCGCTAGAAGGTAGCAACATTGGATTTAATTTGTCACACAAACAGGTCGGAGCGATGGTTGAGCAGAAGCTTCCAGGTCTATTTTATGCTGATGATATTGTCTTATTTGCGGACAGTCAAGATGATATACAGCGACTGGCAGATATATGCGGAAGGGAGTGTGAGGCTCTAGGGCTAGGATTTAGTGCAACAAAATGTGGATTGATGATATTCAATGATCACGGAGACCATACGGTCTTAATACAGGGCCAAAAAATACCGAGGGTAAGCGAGTACAAGTACCTCGGAGTATGGGTAAATGAGGGGGATAGATATATGGAGGTACAAGAGAAAGCATCGGTAGCGAAGGGAAAGAGGAATGCTGCAATTATGAAGCACAGAGCTTTATGGGGATACAATAGGTACGAGGTGCTTCGAGGGCTGTGGAAGGGTGTGATGGTTCCGGGGCTTACATTTGGGAACTCAGTGGTGTGCATGAAGCCAGAGGTGCAATCAGGAATGGATGTAAATCAAAGGACGGTGGGCCGCCTCGCCTTGGGCGCTCACGGGAAGACGACAAATGAGGCGGTGAAGGGTGATATGGGATGGACAGGCTTTGAAGTGAGGGAAGCGCAGAGCAAAATGAGATTCGAAGAGAGGCTGAGGAAAATGAAGAAGAGTAGATGGGCAGAAAAGGTTTTCAGGTATTTGTATAGAAAAAGCGTTGACACGCAGTGGAGAAAAAGAACTAGGAGGCTCACCAGTAAATATACGGCTGGCAGTGCGGGCGATATGGCAACAAGGAGCATTAAACGGAAGGTCAGAGAGGCGGAGAAGACTTATTGGATGACAGCGATGGAAAAGAAGCCGGCTCTGAGTAACTACCGAAAAGGAAAAAACGAAATAAGGAGGGAAAGGTTTTATGATAATTCAAGGGGAAGCGCTTTACTGTTTGAAGCAAGGTCGGGCTGCCTGAGAACGCGTAGTTATAAAGCGAGATTCAGTAACGAAGAAGAACAATGTACATGCTGCGGGGGAACTAAGGAAACGATGGAACATGTACTGATTGAATGTGGCGATATTCACCCAGCTATACGTGTGGGCACGAGTCTACATGAAGCCTTGGGTTTTAGGGACAACAATGGAAAGCTGAACACGCCCGCGATAGAAATAAGTAAGAGACGGTTAGAGTATTGGTGGCAGAAAAGTAGAGATAAAGTACAAAAATAAATAATTGGGGGAAAAAAGGGTATTCTGCCTTAAGAGGCAGAGAGATGGACTGCGAATTTATATTTTTTGTTATAATAACATAGATTTAATCAATGTAGATAAGGCATTAGGACAACATGAAACAAGGAAGTTTTTTTTTTCTTTTTTCTTTTTTTTATCCTTCGAGCCTGGTGGCAGACATGTCACCGCCCCGTTATAAAGGGGACGCTCATAGCATCCATCCATCTTCCTAATTCAGCGCCACCTGTCGGCAGCAACGAGAAGCATTTCTCAGCCGCCATTAGTAGGTCGCGCGCCGTCAGAGCAGTCAGAGCACAAGCGCGCGCGCTTCAGATTGAACGCTCGCGTGCGAAATAGTTGACGTTTCCGATAGAACGGGATCAGCGCAATGCCAGCCCATTGCTGTGTACCGCAGTGCACGCAAAGAGGATTTCGAAGACGAGGATGGGTTGAAGGTAAGCAGAAGCACGCTTGCCCGCGGCTTTGTTTACAATCGGTGCGCGGCTGATGCCTACCTTTTCTTGCAGGTCTCGTTTTTTTTCTTTTCCGAAGGATACGGACTGGAGGAAAAGGTGGATTATAGCTATTAAGCGTGACGAAGGCCCTTTCTTCACCGTGACGAAGTTCACAAAAGTTTGTTCAAGGCATTTTACTGAAGCAAACTACTTGCCAAACGTCGCCGGAAACCGTCGTTTCTTGAAGCAAGACGCCGTGCCCAGCATCTTCGCGTTTAGTGCTCCGAGGCCTCCACCAAGAAAAAAGCCAAGAAATCGAGAACCACTTAACCTCGTCAGCGCTACAGTGCCTTCCGAAGGCGGGCGATCGACTACCGCGGATGTGAGCGACGTAGACATCTGCTCTCCTACATCGGTGACGAGCAGCATCGATGGCGTGGTGTGTGGTTGTGCGTGCTCGCTAAAGATTTCCGACCTCACCGAACAACTCGACGTAATGACGGCGCGTGTCCGTGCGTTAGAGTCGGAAGTAAAGAAAAAAGCCGAAGAAGTGGAGCTCACTAAAAGTTCGTTGTACAAAGCAGAGCGAGCGCTCGACATTGCAGCACAAGAGCGTAGCCAGCTGGAGAAGCGCGTGAGCCGAAAGTTTTCCGTTGAGTGCTTTCGGGATAGCCCTGTGTACGAAGACGTTTCGATCGACGTGGTTTGGACGTAGCTTTCCACAGCAAACTTGTGACTTCGTTCATCGTTGTGCTTCGCTAACCTTTTTGAGGCGCTGTAGGCTTCCACTTTTTCTTCCGTAAGAGTCTCCGGAATAACTGCGAGACTTTTGGACCACGACATCACCACCAAAACAGTAAGCGAGACGCTGTAGTGTGGGCTCTCCGACACTGCCCATGCAACTGCCTGAAATGACGCCCTACTAATGGCGGACGGCAAAAAAATCAGTGTGGCCAGACTGAATGAGGAAAATCTCCTATTGTATTCCGGAATACACGCACGTATATTTGTAATCTCCATTGATTATAGATTTAAAATACCCCGCACCCAAAATATCTAGGAAGACATGGGGAGGCACGTCATGCAAGGTATGCTGACCTAAAAAATCACGCCATATCCACGAAGTGAACGATAATTCTGGAGCTGGCCCGGAAATGATCGGGTAAACCGTGAATGCTCCGTAGAATTCATCTACTGTCATATAAAGACGTGACACGTTGTTGTAGTATCGACTGTGGTCAGGTTGTTGTCGAACCACAAGCGGTCGCAGACCTTGCAAGTGTGCCGAACGTGTGGCCGAGGAAATCGCGCTTGAAGCGCGCGTAAGCGCCGCCAACTTCAGGTAGCGACCGCTTTCGGCGCTTGGCCGCTGCATCCCGCGTCCGTACCTCTTCGAGGTTCTCTTGCCGCAGCTTCCGCGCTGCTTCGGCTTCGCGGGCTTGTATCTCGGGGTCCGCACGACGCTGACGTCTCCTTGCGGCCTCGCGAGCTCCCACCGCAGGGTCTTGGCGGCGAGCCCGCGCTGCTGCTGCCTTCCGAGCCCTCCGCTCCGCCGCCCTGTCTTCTTCGTTCATGTTATTATATCGAAGCGCACTGACTGACGACTACCGAAAGAGAGAGGAAGCGCGCAGTTGTGGCCCTCTAGCGGTCTCCTATCAAACTAGAGCACGCGCCGGAGTGGAGCGAGCGCCGCATGCTAGAGTTGGCTATGCTATATGTCGTTTTGCCTGCGTTAATATCATCATCAAGGTGCTCCAAGAACAAGAGGAAGAAGACTTCTCTTTCGCGCGTGCTGCGCCTGTAGCGGTCGCCTCTGGAACTATGGTTACGGTTACGGCGCGGGACTTCGCCCCAGCTTAAGAACCTGGCTAGCCAGCTCCTAAAAGCTCCACTTGAGCAGCCTGTAAAATACAACATTCTTACTTTGTGCGTACGCTTAAATACCGTACCACAGCCCATGCAGCGTTAGGTTAGCTCGCGCGTGAAGCATACGTGAGAGGAAGCCTTTCTTGCACGAGCGCCGCAAGTAGCAAGAGAGATCATGCGCGCTACCGATCAGCGCAGCGTACGAACGACTTGGCACAGCGAATGCACAGAGCGAGGGCATGAGGAAAGAGAAAGAGAGCGAGAGACAGTATGCGCGCTGCCAGACCAGGGCAACGAGACAGATAGCATGCACAAACGAACTCTGCGCCGAGGCGGAAAAGCTTTGCCACTCCTAAAGCAGCATTCAAATGAATAATTAACAAGAATTTGGTAATAGGTTGTATTCACTTGACGTCATGTTGGCAGAAGCGATAGCTGAAAGTGCGCCGGCTGTGCCGGCAACCGCGTGGTCACCATTTTGGAGGCCGTCGGTCCCGAACGGTGCATTTACCGTCCACTGCCCACAAGCTGTATTTCCTGCAACTGCCTCTAGTTTTAATTTATTTGGCTCTAAAAATGTTACATTTATCGGTTGTGAAGCTGCTGCAGCTATGGACGATGAGCGCTCGGCTCGTTTTAGCGTGTAAGCTGTGAAATTGGACGCCGATGTGAAACAGCGATACACGGACAAAGTGGCACTCAGCGGTGGCGTTGACCCACTCATTCTGACGAGCAAGGAAACCTCATCGCGTTCGTACTGAAGACATAAAGGAGTACTTAGTGCACGCGACCAGTTTTGTGACGCATGAGCAACTGAAAGCCAAGAAATGTACGGAAGAGTGGATTTGTCCAGGAGCCCTCGCTGAATAGTTACGGCGACTGCGTCGTTGTGCGCACAAAGGTAAGACAATCTTTAGCGTTGAACTTATATTTCAGCTGCAAGCGCGAAAGGTGTGTTTACCAAACAATTTGATGTTAGTGCGATTCTCTACGAACTTGATTGAAGCAGCGGGGTTAACGGCGCTTACGAAGTAATGCATGCAAAAGCACCGTTACACGGGGGTGTACTTTCGAGTGCAGTCGAGTGCGAACGAGACTGAAATTTCGACGTGATTGGCTCACCCACAGCTTTGATCGATCGCAATGAAAAGTCGTCTTTAGGGCGTTAAATTATTTCACGAGACCAATGCTACAAATCACATATGCTTTGATGCAAGTGTACAAAAACTCGCAGCCAAAAGTCCACTTTAGCCAGAACAACAAGAGCGTGCGCGTCTCATTTTAGCTCGCAATGTACCGCTCATGTGTAAATATGGACAGTCCAACGTTGAGTACTTTACTGTGTCGTGCTTTTCGCAGACGTCTTCGCGATATAGTGCAATGCGGCAGAAACTGAATGCATTTACTGTGTCAATGCGATTTTTTTTTTTCGTGTTTCGTTCGCGTCTGATTAAATGACTTTCCTTCTTTTTGATACACAGCTGTCAAAATCTGAACTTAACTGATATTCCATTTGCAGGTAGACCACTCTCAGGCGCTTACCACACAACACAGCCTTTGAGCCCGGCGAAGGCGGCTGAACCTTTGGTCACAACGCTTCGCCGAAACCTCCAGAGTACGGCTACATTGTCCGCGAATAAAGTTCGCCAACGAATAAAATTTAACCGGTCTTGCGTTCTCACGTGTGTCGTATCCTTCGATTTTGTGCGATTGCTGCACACAAATACGGCTCAATTAACCTTGATATCGAATGGCGGGCGCAAAAAACGACTGAACTTAATATCACGCAGAGGCACACACAGGGGATGCGGCCATAGACATGGTGGCACAGAACAGAAGGAGTGGCTTCCCGGCATGCCGCGCGGGTATGGTGTGGGAGCGCAGGGTTGCTCGGGGGTGAATACCACCTATTAACTTTTTAACTATTAGCTTGCGGACCGTTGCTTACATGGAAGAGTTGTAGGGCGTGACAATGCATGGCATTCCCATTTTTCCCATGTCATTCCCATTTTTCCCATTCCCATGTCATAAATTGTCACGCCCTACAAGTCTCCCAATAAGTAACGGCCATCGAGCTAATATTTTAAAAAATAATTAGGGAATATTTGTTAATTACTTATTTGAATGTAACTTTAGGTGCGGCAAAATTTTTCCACCTCGACGTAGAGTTCGTGTGCGAAGACGACAGGGGCCTCACTGCCATAACATTTTTATAAAAAATCTGTATTGTCTAAAAAAAAGCACCTTGACAAAGAATTTGAGAGAGGCATGTATGTACGTAAAGTTACAGACCACGCATTATTTTAGTTCTTGAATATTCTTCTGTCTTGTGTTATTTTTTATTTTCGTCATTCTTATTGTTATTACTTTCATTTCCTTTTATTTTCTGCTCCGGCGGGGTGAAGTGCACTTACATACAGTGCTTTATTTTTATTTATTTTATTGCAATAGCGGTTATATAAACACTCGAGGCAAATTTTCGCCGTCACCGTGTACGTCATGTTCCATATAAAGTCCAAGTCGATAACGTCTCCCCGCGCGTCGTATGTTCGTTCTATGCGCGAGCGAAAGCTTGCGAAGGCTACAGACGGGCGCGGCTCAAGCAGAGATGAAACGCGCCTGCCGTCTCTGTCGGGTGAAGGAGCATGAAGGGGTGCCGGTGGGGTGCTGCATCGCTCGGGCAGTAACTGCGAACTTTGATGAAAAGGGCGTGGTCGCGCGCGATATCTCGGCAGACATCAGTACATGGCTCCTACCCTTGTACTTGCTGTACTCGCACCGCTTACTTCGCGTTGAAGTGACAGAGAGCAGAAAAACCGCTTCGCCTCCCTGGAGCGGCAATATTCCCTCACGCCAGCGTTATTTGGAGTTACGTGCGATCGGATCCTGAGGAGTCAGCGGCTAACCTTACCTTGCAAAACCTTCCAATTTGTTGCTATCGCCCTGATTGCTTTGCCCTTGCTGCGAAATGCGACTTTTTTATTTCTTAAATTTTGTTATCTCCGTTTTGTATTTCTGTCGTTTGTGTTTGTTTATTTTTATTTTCTGTTTCGGCGGCAAAAGTTTCAAAGCAATATAGGCGTCCTCGGCAATAGAAAGAGCGTCGCGTAGCTTTTAGCCCTTATCCACGCAGGTTTAGAAAAGCGAGGTATACTGAATAGGACACTCACCCTGTGCTTCTCCAGTTCTTCGGCAGGCCCAATTCCGGAGAGCATGAGCAGCTTGGGTGTGTTTATGGCGCCCGCAGATAAGATCACCTCTCGGCCAGCAGACACGTACGTCCAATTACCGTCCTTGATGAACCACACACCGATCGCTCGTTTCGTTTTGTCAAATATAATCTGGAAAGATGCAGAGAGTAAGCATCTTCAACAGCCTGGAAGCTGAACTTTGATTTACATCAACGCGTGCTTTTAGTTACTCAGCATGTTCAGAAACACAACATATATTCTAAAGAGCTCGCATCCATACATCACTTTCGTACGTTGTCGGCAATCCTCACAGGTGTTCAAAAGCTTTATTATCCGTTTTCTGGTTCATTTGCATAAAGCATACTTTTCATTTGCTTTTACAAACAATGCAAATTTTATACCACTTTCTCGTTATGTTTTTATATGCGACGTACGGGCTGCTAGTACTCAGTCTTGTATACCGTAAAATACCTCATTCATTCATTATAATTATTAGCCCTAAAGTGGATCGTTACACGCGGTGGAAGGCACAAATATTCATCACGCAAAAAGTTTGTTACAGTGTTCTGGTGATGTTTTACAGTGTTGTTGCGAAGAGCAGCAACATGACAGGCGTTCTTGCTTTTTGTTTTATCCTGAAGGACTTTCGCTGTTCGAACCCTGACACGTCTTACATAAAGCGATGGAAAAGGAAATGGGGTTGCTTTATAGACAGCACCATGTTTGACGTCTGCATCCCAGGTCAATGGGCATGGGCTGAAGATTGCCGTTGTGAGTGCTTCATGCCGCTTGAGTTACGTCGGCGAAAAGCTGGTGGAGATACAAAATTTCAACAAAATATTTCTCAAGTTAAAAAAATAATACCCTTTTGTAACTTTGCCTATTGTCAGGCTATGCATAGAGGTTTCAAATGAGGTGTCGTGCATATTTTTAGTTCGACCACCAAGGCAAGTTTTTTGATGCTGAATACAGAGCTTTTCTAAAAGAAAGTGAAATTCGCAAGTTTTTTCAGACGACCTGCTATACCTTCAGCGACTAAATTATTTTTCTTTTGTAGTATGTCAAACAGGCCACCAGTATATAACTCATTTCTACCCTTTGAGTTTGCCTTGTTCCTGGAAAAAAAGACCAAACTTTGCAACTTTATTCAATTTTGCTCGTGCGAAAATCTCGATGAATCGATACACATAAATAAGTCATTATTTTTACAGTTACATCACTTCATTAGCTTGCCGGAAATACCATTTTATCGAGTGCATCCCATAAGCGTCCTTTGAAAAAAAATGTTGTTTGATGCCCTTTAGCTCAGTCGGCGCAAAACTACAAACTCTCACAAATACGAGGGAAAATTTTTGGCAACAGAAATAAACGAGCAGAACGAGTTTTGAACTTCAAGAAAAATGTGGAAATTTTTTCAGCAATATTTGTGATGGTCGGAAAAACGCTGGATGATTTGGCATGGAATGACCCTAAAGTAAAAGAAATACAAATATCTCGCTTGTGTGCGCTGCCGTCTCAAAAAGCTACATGTAGAAAATGAAGGAGTATTTTATATATCTCACGCAGAAAATACGGACGCAATTGTGGGACTACATTTATTAGCGGTAGGATACGTGCATTGTGGCGCTGTATCTTTCCCTTCATTGCCAGAGAAAGTTGTCCCCGAGTATAGGAGTTAGTCTCCCAACCCTCACCGCTTCCGGGCCTCATCAATGACAGGATAAAGATTTTTCTTTCGTGCACGCTCCTTCAATCCTAGATGGAACCGTACGAGGTAGCCCAAACGGCGACCTTACGTTAGTCATTGTGTTGTCTGTATTGCGTGAGCGACTGTGGTATACTGAAACTTCAGACAATGAAAGCCTTTTGTTTTAGCGCGAACGATTTTTAAGAAATGAAGGCGATAGGACAGATCGCCCACTAACAATCAACAGGTGAAATAGCAGCTTAACCGCATATGCAAGAACGCATTTCATCTAAAAAGATACAAATATTTGTTGTATATGGGAACGTGCTGAGGGCACGGAGAAAGAAGTATTTGAGGAGGAGAATCTCTAGGCCGCGGCAGTGCGCAAGGGCGGCGCGATAGCTTCACTGCGGAATGCGGTTTACGCAGAAGCACGACAGATGACGCTTTCGGCCTGTTACAATTAGGAGAGCGTGGTGAGAGCGGTCCCTCACGACAGAGGGCGCGTGAGCGCTGTGCCCGATTCCGTGACTTTATTAGGACGCCCGAGCGAGCGCACATTCGCCTCCTCAAAACTTCTTGCTCCGTGGCTGAGGGTAACGTGCACGGAGGGAGCATCATCTGCTGTGCAAGTAGAAAAGCGAAAAAAAAAAAGCATTTTTTCTTCGAACAGCGCACTACCACGGCACCACCTTTACATGCGTCAGGTTTTTTGGTTAGCCAACCAAGATCACACATTATAACTTGAAATCAACATGAGAGACACGGCAAGGGGTTTTCTTACTTCCTCGAGGAATTCCACTCATTCATTTGAATTCAACGTTCACGAGGTCTATAAGATGGCGTAAACGATACAGTTCTCTCTGGTTCCACAGCACAGGACGGGGCGCAACCATAGTAACTATGGTCTTGTTACTGCAATCGCAGTCGTCGCTATGAACGCTTACTCTCTGCAAGCGATTGCTACTGGGTGAGTTAGGCGTTCAACTACTGAACAATGTTCCCATGTTCGGATCCCCCCTCTGGGTGTTTTAACAAGAAAATGTTTTATGCCGGGGTCTACCAAGACTTCAGTGACGTATTTCCGTCTCGAAAATGACGTCGAAAAAATTTACACAATCAGATGGTAAAGAAAAAAAGCTCCGTCAACGGGCATCGAACCCACGACCACTCGGCCTGCAACAACAGATGCCGGGCACGCTGTCCACTGCGCCACGGTCACAGACTCTGAGGCTTTACAGACGCGCCTTTTTTATCGACCACTCTCCCGGTCGGCGGGGTGGTGTTGCCCTGTGAGAGCGCTAAAGTAATTCGTCATTACTGTGGCCTCCGCGATTAGCATCTGCAACGCGTTACACGTCCGTCCCATTCGGCGCGTTTTCAATAGAAGTTCAATTTTGTCAATGCCTTAACACACCGCGAGGTGGCGACTTAGCCCAAGCGTCGTAAAAGCGTCGGCCTCGCTAATAGCATGACACTAATCCAAACCAAAGAACATTACGCCATTTCTCACTAAAGGGGACCATGAGGCGATGCGAAGCCGGAGCACTTGCACGATCGCGTTCCGTTGGCGTACGTTGGGCATGCTACCGACCTCGCGTCGTGGAACACGACGAGGAACGCTACGCGCGTCTTGTCTTCCCTCTAGCCTGGCCGTCATTTCTCACAGGGCGAGCGGGGAACGCGGTAGACAGGCGCGCGAGAGGGGGGCAGCGTTGGAGAGAAGAGGGAGGGGGAGGGGACGCGCATGCGCTGGCGCTCATCGCGGCGTTGCGCAGGAGATAATTTCGGCATGTCTAGCCCGCGTTTCATAGGAAGAGAGCGGAGAGGGGAGAGGGGAAGTGGAGAGGGGGAAAGGGGACAGGGAAATTGGAGAGGGGGAAAGGAAGAGGGGATGTGGAGAGGAGGTGTGTGGAGAGGGTATGCACATGCGCAGTAAGGGTGGTCACGCCGCACACCACCACCTGTTTGAACTCCGCTATAAGATGCTTCGCATCTAAAATAGCTCTGCGACGCGCGCCTGCCTCACCTGGCTGTAACTCCGCGTTCCTCACTCACGCGCTCGCCCCGAGAAAAATCGCGGGCGGGCTACCGGGGTGGCAGAACGCGCTTTGCGTTTCCCTTTAGTCCGGCCGTGGTGTTCAATCACATTTTAACATGCCGCGAAATCGCGACCAAGTTCTGCGTCCAATATGCGACGCTCTTCTGGCTATCACACCTCGTTCTCTGACTACGATTTCACCGTTAACTACTACAGCTACCACAAGGGTTTGTTTAATCATTTAACGTGGACGTTAGTCGTCGGGATGGAGATGTACCACCAATCATCAAAGTGGATAGATCCACGTAAACGGTGCTATAGCTGCTAGACATCAATATACATTGTGCAAACTCTCTTATATCAATTTACAGTAAACATTCAGTTACTTCTGTAAGGGCACGCTTTACTTTCGTGTTATTCCGATTCCTATGACGGAGGGATCAACCAAGTTTTTTTGGTAAGAAAACCGACCCACCAAGCCATTCCAGCGAATGGTAGCTGAAGAGTGCCTGCGCTTTGTTCAACGCCGCCTACGCTAGGGCCAAGCAGACGCCCCGCGCGGACGAAAGCTTACCGCTCCGTTAATGGGATCCCCGAGTGTAGCGACTTTCGATCCATATCGTGCTTGATCACTCGGTGCCGTTTATGAAAACAGGTTTTCCTTCAACGTCACTTGCATACATTCTAAAGTACTACGGTCACGCGCAGCTTCAGAACCGCATAATGCTGGCGCATGCGTAGTTGGAACGGTACTAGTAACACTAACACATTTGTTATCTGCCCCACGTTTAATGCGGAACGCAATGCATGATGTTAATATTCAGCAAGAGCATCGTTTACTCCCATCTTCTCCGCACACTGCTGACTTCCTCTCTAAATGTTGCGTCCATCGTCATATTTTGTTACCAAAACCTCTGTGTGGCCCTGATCTTCTTAAGCTACTCTGCTGGACTCGACGTTTCTGCAGAACCGGTTCAATGCACAATGTAACTTTTCCTTTGAAGTATAGCAGTAATTGTTTGGTCATGGCTTGTTAATCTTATTGGCCAGCAGCTTACTGCTGTGCTTCAATTTCCTCGAGGGGCTGCAATAGAATACAATTTTTTGCTTTCATGTGGGCGAAAGGCTTTACTAAATTTAAAATCTTACTGGTCAGCCAGCGAAGACAGCGCGTTAGGTTTCCCGGTGCTTGCGTCACATACGTTTGTAATGAATATAACAATGAAGTGACGGGAGGTATACGCTGTTCATACCTTAGCGGCAGTGCTTTTCGTAGACACGTGTAGGTGACCTTGACGTATGTTCCTCACGCTCTTCAGGAAGCACTTGTTTGCGCTCATTCTCACTCCAGCGGCAGTGTTGCTCTGCACCCTCGAATAACCTGCAGGTGAGAAGAAAAAAAATCTGGCATACTTTTCTGCATGCAATTCAAAACACTGATGGCCCTGAAGTCAAACCGAGTGCGTCGGCCCGTCCAATGCACCTGTTGAGGTCGGTACGCCTTCCCTGCATCTTTCGCAAACATCTGGGACACTTTCATATGCAAGTTCAGACTTGACAAGTTCTTCTTTCTACACATTTCGTCCAGATTTTTGCTACACTTGGAACGTTCTGGTGTGTTCGGTGCGTCGCGACGTGGTCAAAAGCGATGTGATGTCACTGCTCGCCGCTTTTTCGAGTAACTGAACGCACTCTGTGGAAATGTATCGACATCTTTAGATGCACACATCGAGAATAGCTGCCTGGAAGTTGTCGTGTCTTTCTCTCCTCCTGAAGTCTCACGAGTATTGCCTGACCTCAATGCTGCGGCGTAAAGGTTCGACACCTCAGCTTGCTGGATAGCACATTCGTGAAGTCTTGGTTCCTAGTACACTGTGCATAGATTTATTGGCCACGTTCTTGATCACCTCCTTGAACAAGCTATCACACAATGTCAAGAAAGTGGCCAATAAACATGGCATGCGCCTGGTGTTCTCGGCCCCGCGAAAGTTAAGCGGCCTATGCAGCCGCATCAAACGGCATGCGCAGCGAAGGGTTACATGTGGCACAAACCATGCTTCGAAGTTTGTGCCTTGCGCCACACGTGTGATCTATCACATCCCTTTATCGTGCGGCAAAGCATACATCGGCCAAACTGGCCGTTGTACTAACGATCGCCTCAGGAAGCACAGGGCCTCCCTTCCATGAGTAACGGTGCTCACCTGCCGAGCCGCTGCAAGCCAGTGCGGAGGCACTCCTGCTTTTGAAAGCACTAGTATTTTGTGCAGGGGTGGGACGAAGAACGAAAGGGAAATTTTAGAGGCTTCTTACATGAGAAACGGAGTAATGACTGTGTCAGTGACACGTCAGTGCATTTATCTGACAAAGAAACGATCTTTCTGAACGCGATTATTGCTAGCTAATTTTTCGATTATTTGTCGTTTTAGGCGAAGCTTGGTTGCTCACACATGCGCAATCAAGCGCGGCTTTCTCTTCAGTTGTAAGTGCCAGCTTGTCCCGTCGACTTCTTTTCGCTATATCCTGTGTTTTCCTTTATGCACAGGTCTTTTTTATCCTTTGTGCACAGGTCTAGGGGTGCGTCCGCCCCCCTCTCCCCCCTGTGCGCACGCCTATGTCAACGACGCATACAACAAAGAGTGTCTGCGCAGCGATGGGAGTCGAAGCGCTTCGGTGAATGGGGAGATGTGATAGCCTAGATGTGGTAACACGGCGTGTTGCGGCGCGTAGCTAGGCGTTCCGGAGGTTTCATGACGTGGGATACGGCGGCGACAGAAGCGCGCAAGACGGCAAGCAATACGACAGGCAAAGAAGATATTACTAAAACTTTAGCGCAAAACGAGCACGGCGGACAAAGAAACGACGAGACAGGTGTTTCTTTGTCCGCCGTGCTCGTTTTGCGCTAAAGTTTTAGTAATATGGAATACCAACTAGCCCGCTCTCACACCTTGCTAAAGAAGATATGCCGGTTACCGTATTGCGCCACGTCTCTGTGACGAAAGAACTGCGGTGACGACCCAGGCATCGGAGGCCGGACGCAGGAGCGCTGAGAAGGAAGCTTTTGGCCAATAAGTTTGTGGCACCATAGCCGCGTAGCTGAGTGGGCGGGGAGGGCAGCCGGTGTAGGATAGCGGCGCCGTCACATGAGGGAGTGGGTGTGCGACAGAAACTACAAGAAGGGCTCCAGGGGCCGAATTGACAAAGGTCTGCACTCGTAAGTAGTATTTTCTATTGGCTAGCTGCGTTTGCTAATAGTTTCCGGATCCAGACATCTACGTGCGGAAAACATGCTGTATCATCGGGGTCAAAGTAACCGCAGGCGGGCCACTTTGGGGCAGCAGCTAGAGTCGCCAAGCCACCTTCTTTCTAAACAAATATTTGATCTGATCAGACAGGAAGCATGGGTCGAAGAGGCCGTTTGAAACCTCGTGACAGTATATGCGTGCGGGGTGTTTTGGCGGGCGGTGGAACGTTGGCAGCGTAGCTCGTTGTGAATGCATAATACCAATGCCGCCCAGAAGTTAAAACCACCCCACTACCTGAAGCTGCGCGACCCTACGTCTTGAACAGGGCGCGAGTGAAGAAATGCTTTCCCGGTTGTCTGTGGTTGCGCCGGCATCCTATGATAGTCACGGAATAATTTGCGCCAGCCGGCAATGAGGGGCGTACAAGCGTAGTTGCTCTGATACATGTGCCCTGGGGCAGTACGAATGCACCGCAAACATATTGTAACGATGGTATGGATTTATTTACAGGGTGAGACTAGTGAGATATGCTTAGTGCAGCGCAAGGGACAGGACGGTCAGCCCCAGGGTTGCCAATGGTGGCTACTTTTCGCCAAATTGGCGAATTTTAGAGGCCCGTGGCGACCTAAAATTCTGAATGGCGACATGGCGAATTTTTGGCGATTTTCAGCTTAGGTCTCTACTGAGTTATGCATCCTAAGCTCAGCGCCTTCCCAACGAATGAGCGGCACTATTCTCTGTATTTTTCTCGCTTTTGAGGTGCACATTACGCGCCGTTCTGTATGTCCATCCTGTAACTCGTGTGTATCTCCTCAATTCATCTAGATGCTTCTAACTCAATTCATCTAGATTCATCTAGATGCTTCAGAGCTTCGCTAAAGTTTCGCTTCTGAAGGGGCTAGATGGCGGGTTGGTCGTGTGTTCCGGCCATTTGTTCCGCCAAAGCTCCAACTGTTCTGAATAGTTTGGCGACTTATTCACTGCTGCAGTATCCCCTAATCGACCTCGTAGAGCGAAGATGGGCGGATACGCTGGTGTTCGTGCAATAAAAAATTATTTATTCAGGCATTTTCTACTGTTCTCGGTGGACGTGTGCAATGAAAACAATTGCTATATAACATTATACAATGTCTACCTGTTCAATTATAACGCAGTGGATTGACGCGGGTAGATATAAGTGATTATCTATGAAAGGGACAGTGGCGTCCGGTATCATATTAGTTCACACTGAAAGGCATAAGAATCACTAATGAACGATACCTGTAAGAATTCTGTCTTGCTACTTTCAATAAACCTGTTAATTCTTTTTTTCATATGAGGGAATGTAAAGCTGTTTACAAACACCTTCGCGGCTTTCGCCTAAGGTTTACCACACTTTTACCTTTGA
This sequence comes from Rhipicephalus sanguineus, assembly GCF_013339695.2. Taxonomy (NCBI): domain Eukaryota; kingdom Metazoa; phylum Arthropoda; class Arachnida; order Ixodida; family Ixodidae; genus Rhipicephalus; species Rhipicephalus sanguineus. The sequence continues at coordinate 24,591,669 of NC_051182.1, forward strand.
AACGAGCGGACAGGGATGGAAGGATATCATGAGCGTTTTATCATTTCATACTTGCGCCTCCGCGCACATCTTGCGGCTAGTCGGAGAACCAGGTGCACCAAGCACTCCCATGGTGAAGGGGCGATGCGCCTGGCATTGAGAAATGTCAATATACTTTCAGGGCTTTGAATGGCACTGTATTCTACGTGTCTATACATCAGTGGAAATTCTTATTACTAGGATATGCCGCACATATCTGGAATGGCGACTTTTTTGGCGAAATTCGTAAAAAAATGGCGACTTTTGGCGACTTTCTGCTCGTCGTTTGGCGACATTTACTCGAAAGTCAGTGGCAACCCTGGTCAGCCCCACAACTGATCGCTGCTCGTGCGCCCTTCTGCCTCCTCTTCTTCTAGGCTCCAGCGAACTCATGCAGCGTGACAATTTCCCCGGGTGCAGACGAAGCTCTCCGAGCGAGTTACGTAGCCCGATGGCGGTAATGCTTCAGGCGGGCAACATGTACTGCTTGGGTTATACGTGACCGCCGGTTGTCAGAAGACACTTTGGCGATGACGAACGTGACGTCACTCAAACGTCTCAATATGACGTATGGACCGGTATACCTGCACAAAAACTTCGTGCATAATCCTTTTTTCCGCACAGGCGTCCAAAGCAAAACAAAGTCTCCAGGAGCAAATGTGACAGGCGTGTGTCGAGCGTCATAGCGAGTTTTGGCTCGGTCTTGTGACGAAATAGTCCTGAGGCGAGCCAGTCGACGAGCTTCTTCAGCGCGGCATAAAGTCCGGGCTACTGAGAAGTCTTCGTGTGGAGACCAGGGAAGTATCGTGTCGATAAAGCTTTGGGGATGGCGAGCGTACAGCAAGAAGAAAGGCGCATACCCGGTGACTTCGTGCTTCGCCGTGTTGTATGCGTACGTAACAAATGGCCAAACAGAGTCCCAATTCTTGTGGTCATTGGGCACATACATGGCAAGCATGTTGGTCAAGGTGCGATTAGTGCGCTCAGTCAGGCCGTTTGTTTGAGGGTGGTAGGGGGACGAGTGCCGGTAGTCAGACCCACAAAGGCGTAGTAGTTCTTCAACAACATCCGCTGTAAACTGTCGTCCTCGGTCACTAATCACAATACGCGGAGCACCGTGACGAAGAATGACAGAGTGGAGCAGGAAGAATGAGACGTCAGCTGCTGTAGCGGAAGTGAGCGCTGCCGTCTCAGTATATCGCGTCAGGTAGTCCACACACACTATAATCCAGCGACACCCAGCAGATGACTTAGGGAAGGGGCCAAGCAAGTCAACGCCGATCTTTTCAAAGGGAAGGGTTGGTGGCTTAATTCGCTGCAAGGCACCCACCGGAGGTGTTGTTGGTTGTTTGTGGCGTTGACAAATAGCACAGCTGGCAACGTACTGTTTTGTTGTCTTCCAGAGCTTGGGCCAGAAGAAACGCTGACGCACACGGTGCAGCGTCCGAGCAAAGCCTAGGTGACCTGATGTGATGTCATCGTGCATGGCACGAAGGATCTCGGGTCTAAGATTCTGGGGCACGACGAGAAGGAGTGGAGCCCCTTCAGCGGAATAGTTCTTCTTGTACAATAAGCCTGCGGATATGGTGAAAGGTGAACTCCATGCTGCTGACCGAGCGGCATCAAGAAGAGTCCTTACGGAAGGGTCTTGCTCCTGTTCACGCTTGAAGGCGGCGGCATCGGGAAACTGTGTGGATATTCCGAGAAGATATTCGTCCAAGTCATCCTCCCCATCTCGGGTACTTGCTGACGGAAGTCTAGATAAACAGTCAGCATCGGTGTGACAGCGACCGGTCTTGTATGTGACGGAAAAGTCGTATTCTTGCAGCCGTAATGACCAGCGAGCTAACCGGCTGGTGGGGTCGCGTAGTCCAACCAACCAGCAAAGTGAATGGTGGTCGGTAACTATCCTGAAGGGACGGCCGTACAAGTATGGTCGAAACTTCTGAATGGCGAACACTACCGCGAGGCATTCTATTTCGGTGACGGTATAATTACGTTCCGCCTTTGTGAGTGTACGGCTTGCATAGGCGATAACTTGTTGGCGTCCACTGTGTATCTGTACAAGTACCGCTCCAATGCCCACACCACTAGCATCGGTGTGAAACTCAGTTGGTGCCTCCGGATCAAAATGGCGTAAAATTGGAGCAGAGGTAAGTAAAAACTTTAGCTCACTGAACGCAGATTCGCACTCAGCAGTCCATGCGAAGGGTGTGTCCTTGTGAAGCAGAGACGTGAGTGGATGAGCTAGACGTGCAAAGTCCTTAATGAAACGGCGGAAATACGAGCACAGTCCAAGGAAGCTGCGGAGGTCTTTCACTGTCTTCGGTTGCTCGAATTCACGGACGGCGGCAAGCTTCTGAGGGTCGGGACGGATACCTTCCTTGTCGACAAGAAAACCAAGGACAAGCGTTCGACGCTCACCAAAGTGACACTTTTTCGAGTTAAGAATCAGTCCCGCACGGCGGATGCAGTCGAGAACAACTTCAAGGCGTTGGTTGTGCTCGTGGAATGTCTTACCGTAAATGACCACGTCGTCAAGGTAGCACATGCATATTTCCCATCGGAGGCCGCGAAGGATCGTGTCCATGAATCGCTCGAAGGTTGCCGGAGCATTACACAAGCCAAAGGGCATTACATTAAACTCAAAGAGGCCATCCGGCGTAATAAAAGCGGTCTTCTCTTTGTCTTGTGGGTTCATAGGTATTTGCCAGTAGCCTGAGCGCAAGTCGACAGATGAAGAATACGAAGCGGAATGTAGGCAGTCTATGGCATCGTCTATTCGTGGAAGCGGATAGACATCCTTTTTCGTTACTGCGTTTAGGCGTCTATAGTCGACGCAGAATCGCCACGAATCATCTTTTTTCTTGACCAGTATAACGGGAGCTGCCCAAGGACTAGAGGACTCTTGTATGGCACCTTTCTGTAGCATGTCCTTAACTTGGTCGTCGATCACCTTCCTCTCGGTGGGAGAGACGCGGTACGGCTTCAGTCGAATGGGGGCCGCGGCCCCAGTATTGATGCAGTGGTGCACGCGGGACTGCGGTGGTGAAGGCAGACGCTCAGGTTGTGCAAAGTCAAAGACGGAAGCATAGCGCACAAGAAGCTCGTGGAGCGCGCGTCGGTCGGTCGAGGGGAGCGACTTGTTGATCATGGCGTTGAACTATGACGAGTGGCCAGAGAGTGGCGAAGTTTCGTCGGTACTGACAGCAACTGCACGAATACTCACAGCGGTATCTTCTTCAAAGTACGCTAGCTTCAACCCAGCAGGTAAAATAACGGACTCGGAGGACACGTTCACCGTCCACACGTGAGTAGAACCGTCTACGAGTTGGACAAGTGAACGAGGGACTATAAGACTCTTCTTTAGCGTGTTAGAATAGTCCGGCTCAATCAGTCCACAGGACAAACCTTCACGTGGGCGAGATAAAGTAACCGGAACAAATTTTGCTGTTTGCGCAGGTAAAAGCACATCACTGGACACGGAAAATACCTCAACTCGATCAGATGGCATTTCGTCACAATCATGCGGTAGGATATCAGTTCTCAGGGATATTTCACCAGCTCTGCAGTCTAATGTCACTCCACAGTCTCGCAAAAAGTCGATGCCAAGAATTACGTCATGAGTAGCGCATGCTAGTACGGTGAATTCAGTTCGAAACGCCTGTTCACCCACGGTAACCAAAACTGAACAGACTCCAACAGGTCGCAACAGTTCGCCGCCAACTCCACGAAATGTGGACTTCCCGTCCCAGGCAAACATCACTTTCTGTCCTAGGCGATTCTTGAAAGAAAGGGACATCACAGACACGGAAGCACCAGTATCTACTAAGGCAACAGTACTAACACCCTCAATACAAACACACACTTTGTTCTTTGACATGACGACAGGCGGAGGAATTTGCGAAGATGACCGTCCTGCGACCTCACCTCCATCGGTCGCACCAGCTAGTTTCCCAGCTGGGGTGGTGTAGGCGGGCGGCGCGGTGATGGCGATCGACGCGTCCGGGTTGGTGGCGGAGTCAGGCTGCGGTCAGACACCGGAGACGAATTCCTGGGCATGTATTCCCGCGGTGGCAGACGAAAAGGGGTAGCTGGGGCAGATGGTTGCCAGGGTGCGGCGTCTTGCATGCGAAGCGGATACGCACGATCTCTTGCAGTGCGTTGCGGACGACGTCTGCAGTACCTCGAGATGTGTCCCTGAACACCGCAATTGAAGCAGACAGGTGGGTTGCGGTGGTTCTCATTGTTGTAGGACACAGGTCTCCTGGGCATTACGTACTCGGAAGACACTCGACGAGGCGGCACGTCCTGTCGACGCGTAAAAGTCGTCACTTGAGGCTGTGTCATGGTGCCCTCCATATGGACGTCATCGCGGTTGGTGTATGCAGGTCGTGACCAGGAGACCGGTACTTCCGGATAGCGCTCATCCAATGCACACTGGTGACACACGCGGTTGACATCTCCACCTTGAAAGTGAGCCAGTTCGTCTCTGACAACACGCCGTATCATAGCGGCGAGGTCGTCAGGGGAAGAGATGTCTACACTTGCTACATTCGTGACGTTGTCCAGTCGGCCGAACTTCGGAAGTACCCGCCGTGTTTTGAGAGCTTCAAAGGCACGACAGTGACGCCGCAAGTCGGATGGCGTCGTGACATCTTCCTTAGAGATAAGAAAATTATAAACATCTTCGGCAATTCCCTTGAGCAAATGTCCCACATTGTCCTCGTCCGACATGTTTGGATTCACAATACCACATAGCTTCAGGGTCTCTTCTATGTAGGTCGTGCACGTCTCTCCAGGTAGCTGTGCTCGCCGTGAAAGTGTCTGCTCGGCCTTTTTCTTTTTGGAGAGCGAATCACCGAAGCACTTCTTTATCTCGTCGACGAAGGTCTCCCAAGTTGTCAGCACATCCTCATTGTTGTCAAACCACAAAAGTGCAGTTCCGGCAAGGTACAGGACAACATGCGAGAGTTGTGCAGAGGCGCTCCACTCATTAAGACGGCTCACCCTCTTATAGTGCCGCAACCAGTCGTCGACGTCCTCATCTTCTCTTCCCGAGAATGTGCGCGGCTCCCGATAAGGAGTGCAGCCCACCTGTCTTGAACGAGCAGTCTCTTGTGCGATTCTTTCGTGGCCATCATCACGTCTGTCCGCGTCATTCATGGCAACGTCTCCCGGTGGTAGACCCGCCAACCGTTTACTGCGTCGAGGGGGCGGTAGAGCTCGGTCGTCCAGTGTTACGTACCCAGCACGTCCACCAAAACTGTAACGATGGTATGGATTTATTTACAGGGTGAGACTAGTGAGATATGCTTAGTGCAGCGCAAGGGACAGGACGGTCTTGTTTGTTTGTTTGTTTGCCCTGAGGAGACTGGACGGTCAGCCCCACAACTGGTCGCTGCTCGTGCGCCCTTCTGCCTCCTCTTCTTCTAGGCTCCAGCGAACTCATGCAGCGTGACAATATCATCCTAATTATTACGAACCTGATGAAGACAACCGACAATAAAGCCCAGGAAGCCAATGAGCTGCTATTTGTAGTTTTCAAACTAAAATTTAGCATGTGTTACATAACTGTCAATGAATTATATTGAGCACAAAAATTAATTTCCGTCAATAGGGACCGAACCCAAAACTTTCTAATTACGCGTCCAATACTCAACCGACTGAGCTACGGTGGCTGTCTTTTTCCCGCCCACTTTGTTGGGTATTTTGTGCGTGTACACCTGGCAGTGTTAACCAGTGGTTGTGGGTTCGGTCCACACCGACGGTACGTTGTTTTTCGTCCATTTTACTTTATTCCATTTTTGACATATTACTACAGTACAGTTCAAAGCTAAGTTAAAAACTACATATAATTCCCTATATGCATTCCTTACCTTCGTTAGTTTGTGTCTAACAAATAAACGAGCCCCTCGATCCATGCTCCTTCTTTCACTCTGTCATAGTGGAGGTCTCGCCTCACCAGACTTAATACGTGTACGTAGCACGCAAGGGTTTCTTGGTCAGTTGCGAGCTCCTAAATCTATCACGCGCAACGTGACACTAGCTGGCAAAAAAAAAAAAAAAAGACGGCAGATCCCACTCATTGTGGGAATCGATGTAATGCGAAGCAGCCAGCAAAGAGCTGCATACATCGTCTTGTATGTCTTTGAGGAAAATGCGTGTCATCGTTTTCATGTTAACTCCTATTATTTATGTTCGTCACACAGTAACGTCGCGAAATACCAACTGCGGGGATCAAGCTAGCGAACGGCCGCCAGCGCACCATGAGCGTGGCACGTAAGTCATGCTGTACATGACATGCGTGTCATGATTTTCATGTTAACTCGCGTTATTTATGTTCGTTGCACAGTCACGTCGCAAGATACCAATTTTGGTGTATATCAAGCTAGCGAAACGGCCGCCAGCGCGCCATGAGCGTGGCACGTAAGTCATGCTGTACATGACATGCGTGTCGTGATTTTCATGTTAACTCGTGTGTTATATATGTTCCTCACACAGTCACGTCGTGCAATACCAATTTTGGTGTATATCAAGCTAGCGAAACGGCCGCCAGCGCCCCATGAGCGTGGCACGTAAGTCATGCTGTACGTGACATGCATGTCATGATTTTCATGTTAATTCGTGTTATTTAGGTTCGTTACACAGTCACGTCGCAAGATACCAATTTTGGTGTATATCAAGCTAGCGAAACGGCCGCCGGCGCGCCATGAGCGTGGCACGTAAGTCATGCTGTACATGACATGTGTGTCATGATTTTCGTGTTAACTCGTGTGTTATCTATGTTCCTCACACAGTCACGTCGCAAGACACCAATTTTGGTGTATATAAAGCTAGCGAAACGGCCGCCAGCGCGCCATGAGCGTGGCACGTAAGTCATGCTGTACATGACATGCGTGTCATGATTTTCATGTTAACTCGTGTGCTATTTATGTTCGTCACACAGTCACGTCACTCAATACCAATTTCGGGGTAGATCAAGCTAGCGAGACGGCCGCCAGCGCACCATGAGCGTGGCACGTAAGTCATGCTGTACATGACGTGCGTGTCATGATTTTCATGTTATGACTTATCATTTATGTTCGTCATACAGTCATGTTACACCATACCAATTTTGGTGTACATTCGATTAACCAAGCGACCAGGAGAGCACAAAGTCGTAGGCGGCTAGATAGATAGATAGATAGATAGATAGATAGATAGATAGATAGATAGATAGATAGATAGATAGATAGATAGATAGATAGATAGATAGATAGATAGATAGATAGATAGATAGATAGATAGATAGATAGATAGATAGATAGATACGCTCAAAGTCGCAGAAGTTCGCTAAGAAATGCTTCGCATTTAAAATGCGGAAAGTTTCCACTAAGTTGCGCAAAGCTTGGGACGGCGAAGCTGGTTGGTCCTCAGCTCGTCGTGCTGCAGCACGGGAATCACAAAGCCGGCGGTGATTGGATCCAGCGTGCTTGGTCGAAGAAGCGGCAGCCAAGAGACGGCGACGGGCGGATGCGGAATACGCGCAAAGCTTGCCACTATGAATGTGTAGAAATCGCTGTCCCTGAGCCACGGTGTAAGAAACTGTGGCGGCTGCTTGGCTATTTTTAGCACAGGTTGCGCGCAGCTGTGCCGGTTGCTATGGCAACGGCGCAGCAGGTTTTTTTTTTTTTTTTGTTAACGGCCGTCTTAGTGCCAGCTATGACAGCTTCGCTGCACTCAGCGCCATGGCTACGAGTGGTGCTTGCTCACACTCCCAGGATTACACGCGCAGAAATGCCCAACAAACTCAACATACCACGAGGACAGTCGTTTTCAATCCCCTGCCTTACCATACATAAAGACGGTTCAGAAGTCGCAGCACTTACTAAACGTTCCATGTGACACACCTCATTAAAAGAGTTGCTAACCAACGACACTGCCTCAAAAAAAAAAAAAACAACAAACACTGCGTGTCGTACAGACGCTCATCACAAGCGGATCGCGTAGGACACTTTAACTGACCCTGAAAAAATGCAGAGATGTGAGAAACTAAACGTACTGATTAGTAAAGCTATAATGATTGAATTGGCAATTCGAGGCATGCAGCACGATTGCTCCATCTCGGCCTTCACAGCACGTGGGAGTAGTTGGCAGATGCACCCAAAGCGAGCGATATTGACAGTCTCAAATTGACTCCTGGCAGGAGATGCTTGCTACTTAAGCTTGGCTACGATGTGGAAGTAACGGCAGGTGGTGTTGGGTTGAACGACAAATTGACTCTCAACACACGTACGAGCATCAGTCTCAGTGGCACCAGCACTCTGCAGCGCATACCCAGGCTTTCGCAAGTAAAGAAGACAGGCAAGAGCTCGAGCACTTCAACTCAAATATTCTACAGAACCTATAGCACAAGATACAAAGATGCCGTAACCAAAAACCACGAACGCATACTTTCGCGATCAAGACACTTAATAGCCGCGACAAAGAAAACGCCACTGCTACAACATTCGCGAAGTCTTAAACGCGTTACGAAACAAGGTGTCAGCTGGAGGTTGCTGTGACTATCTGGGAACATGTCGAAAGACGGGACTTGTATACAGTGTCTTTTTCACACCATTGCGGGGATTCGGAATGATTTTTAACAGTTATATTTCGAGTTTACCGGGATTTTTTTAATGAAAAAATCTGTTTGTGGCGAGAAATTTCGCAAGTCTTACCTGTATACCTGTCGCCGTTGTAGTCAACGTACTGGTAGTGTAACTCGCTGCAGGCGTTGAGGAAGTGATAGCTGAGCGGCGTTCTGTAGCGGGGGTAATTGATCGGCGTCTCCCCTCTCGTTCCGTGGTAGTATGACTCTGCGCAGAGTTAACAATTTTGCGTGCAAGCGCCTCATGAAACGGAGTCGTCGACTGCGGATTCTTTAGTTCATGCTGTCTAAAAGACGGAGGTGAAAATACAGTGGGCGCAAATGAAATAGGGTGGGGGGAGGAGTCGGAATGAGGGAGGGGAAGCAAAGTCCCAGCTTGATGAGACTGTTTCGACTAACTTAAAAAGTGTACTTTCCGCTCACAGTTTTAAAATTCACCCAGTTCCACGGCGTGAAAACCGTTGGACGACGAAGCTGTCGCCCCTTTCGTCAGGCATTACATTTTCCTCGTAAGTTTCGGCACAGTTTTCTCTAAGCATTGTATGCACCCCCTAGTTGACTCGTGATAAGTATCTGTCCGCGTAAACTCGTGTTCGCACCGGCGAAACGACCGGCAGCGTCGTCGCCATCGTCTCGTCGCTAGCGCTCGGCGTCTCGGGCTCAGCACGGCCGTTCAACGAACGTGGCAACGTCGGAGCTAGAATGCAAACGAGCGCATGATCCGCTGAGAAAGGGGAGGGGCGCGTGGCCCACGCGGCCGCTCCCCTCTCGCATTCGTAAGCGTCTCATAAATTCATGTTGGGCAAGCGTGGGTGTATGGTCCAGTGGTCATGACACCTGCCTTAGCACCGTGAGGACCCGGATTCACACCCTGCCTCAGCAAGGAAATTTATTTTGTTTATATTTAATTCTTCATTTTCTCCCCCCTTCAGTCACACCTCAACACCGTGGTCGATCTCGTGAGTTTTAACGAGCGTCATGGATGGGGAGCGACGACGACACCGACATAGGGTCCGCAAAGATAGCTTCGCTGTACAGCTTTCTGCGCGATGATATTACACGAAATAGCTTCGTTTTTCAACAAGTAGTGTAAACTTTAGCCATGTAGTGCAATAAGGTAATATTGCACAACGACCTCATTCTTCCGTTATTATATATTTCATCTCGTTTAGATCATTCTCAAAAGGTGGGAATAATATCATGCTTAATTCATACACAGTCATTTGTTCCCTGCACCCCACAGGACTGAAACAACCTTCGAGAATCAATCACGTCTATTCTTCTTCATTTCCACTCTCATAACGTTTTAAATACGAGTGTACTAACATGTAATGTAGTTTTTTTGTCGAATTGATTTATTTTTCTTTGTGTTCCGGGTTGTACTTATACTTCTTATCCTTTCAGCTAACATTGCATCAGCAGGACAAAGCTTGTACCATGAGTTTTTTCTGAATGTTCCACTACCCTCCGGGGTTAATGCCTCTGGCCCTGAGTGTAATCAAACAAGCGAATAAATACAGATACGTAGGATGGTTTTAGGGTCATTGTAAGAAACAAATAAATTTATTAACCTATTTTCCCCTCCAAGGAAGCTCACTTTCTTGCTTCTAGAGTGCAAACAAGAACTCGGAGGTCTAAAAATACGAAAGAGCATAGAGATTGTTGATACTGTTTCTAATCGGTTAATAATTAATCATTAACAAGTTTAGCCTCTAGTTGATTATTCACCATTTATTAACGTGTTTCATCAAGTAATCGTTATTTGCGCGATATTTCCGGCGCTTTTAAAAATCGTAAAACGTAGTTACCTGCGCATGTATAATTTGTTTGTTTCTGAGCTGGAGCAAGGATGAAAAATAAAAGAAACAAATGTGTGAATCTTTCATAAAGGATAACCTTTAAATTGTTAAAGACTCTATATAGCTGGTGCTAGTGACTGTAAACGGACAGACAGCATATGTTGTCATAAGGCACATATTAGAAAAACACGGAAAAACTGAACTATAAATAGGAAAGTTGATACAAGTAAATGGTGAGGTCCAATTAAAATATGGAAGAAATTCCAATATGTAAATTACAACCTGCATATAATATATGTTGTAAGTTTCATCATTGTGCAGGCAGCACATGGACGCCCATGTATCTCACTAGAACTGATGACGAAGAACGCTGAAAATGTCTTGCGTATAACTAGGTAGACTCGGTGTCCTTATGTATACGCTGTCCATTAGAACATCAAGTCTTCTTTGTAATAAAATTCCATGTTTGCCTCAACTGCACTATTAAAAGCACTCAACAACACCAGGACATGGCCTGCCATTACATGTTACATGCATTGCATCTGAGTCTTATGCCAATTATATAGGATAAAAATAAAATACGCTACTGGTAACGCAAAAGAGAAACACACAATCTGATTACTTTTCGTGGAACTGTTTGTGTTTACAACTGCGTTGAATACCAGGTTAGTGAAGCGATGCGCTCTATTTACTGTATATATATAGGTTACGACAGCCGTGACCAGTGCAACTGTAAATTTGTGTTTCACTGTAAATAATTTACCTCTCTTTCGTCCGACCCTCCCCACAAACTAGTCGTCGCTGAGGACACAGATATACCCCCAAACACGTGGACCGTTGTAGCACTGACCTGTACGACGGCACCAGACGGAACAGCACTTTTTGCCCCGTCGGACGTATTTCTACGTCGTCGCGGCTTACGACTGCCCTTTGCAGTACTATCGATTAATGCTGGCGCTACGATAATGCTTGTTGCCAACTCGCTGACGTCCTCCGTTACCTTGCTTCGCGGGGAATCTTTGGGCCACGTACAAGACGTCGACCTCTTGCGTTCACTGGACTTCTCTGAGGACCAACACCACCTTCAGCTGAACGCCATGACGTCCCCTGTTCCCAACTCTTCAGCCCCAGATAATTTCCGCCCTTCAATCGCCGACGATCTACCGCCATCGCATCGCAGCCAACTCCTCGCCCTTCTGCAAGACTTCCGCTCGTCCTTCGATTGTGTCCAGCCAACCTTGGGCCGCACGACGAGCGTCGCACACCACATCGACACCGGTTCACATGCTCCCTTACGCCAACGACCCTATCGAGTTTCCGCGGCAGAACGGCAAATCATCAACGAACAAGTCGACGACATGCTTAAACGCGCAGTGATACAGCCGTCCCAGAGCCCCTGGTCCTCTCCTGTCGTACTTGTGCGCAAGAAGGATGGATCAATAAGGTTCTGCGTTGACTATCGCCGCCTCAATAAGATTACTCGAAAGGATGTGTACCCGTTGCCACGCATCGATGACGCCCTCGATTGCTTACAAGGGGCAGAATATTTCTCGTCTTTAGATTTACGCTCGGGTTATTGGCAAGTACCGATGGATGTCACCGATCGTGCGAAGACTGCTTTCGTCACTCCTGATGGACTCTACGAGTTTAACGTCATGCCGTTCGGATTGTGCAATGCCCCAGCTACCTTCGAACGAATGATGGACAACATCCTTCGCGGCTACAAGTGGAACACCTGCCTTTGCTACCTCGACGACATCGTAGTCTTTTCTAGGGATTTCCCTACTCACCTTGTGCGCCTACGTGAGATTTTGACGTGCCTCGCCTCAGCTGCTCTTCAACTCAACATCAAAAAGTGTCATTTTGCGGCGCGCCAGTTGACGATACTGGGTCACGTCGTCTGCAAGGAAGGCGTTCTTCCGGACCCAGCGAAACTCCGGGCCGTTGCCGAATACCCCAAGCCCACTTGCATGAAGACGCTTCGAAGTTTCATTGGGCTGTGTTCCTATTTTCGCCGATTTGTCCGCGACTTTGCTTCCATCATCGCCCCTCTTACCAATCTTTTGACAACTTCTAATGGCCTGTCTGCTTGGTCAAGAGAGTGCGACACATCTTTCGAAACGCTACGGCGCTTACTGACATCGCCTCCAATACTTCGGCACTTTGACCCTGATGCGCCAACGGAAATCCATACTGACGCCAGCGGCGTCGGCCTTGGTGCAGTACTGGCTCAAAAGAAACCGGGATACGAAGAATACGTCGTCGCTTACGCGAGTCGAACTCTCAAGAAAGCGGAGTGCAATTATTCGGTTACTGAGAAGGAATGCCTTGCCATAATTTGGGCTTTGGCTAAGTTTCGCCCGTACCTCTATGGCCGCCCCTTCGACGTCGTCACGGACCACCATGCTCTATGTTGGCTCTCGTCACTGAAAGATCCGTCGGGACGCCTCGGTCGTTGGGCGCTTCGGCTGCAAGAGTATGACATTCGTGTTGTGTACCGATCGGGCCGCAAGCACTCTGATGCTGATGCGCTCTCCCGCTCACCGCTAGCGTCCGACACCGCTTCTCCATCAGCTTCCTTGTCGCCAATCGACGTCGCAGACATGTCGTTGGAGCAACGCAAGGATGCGTGGGTTTGCCACATGCTCGACTTTCTTGCTGATGCATCAGCTTACCCCGCTTCAAGAACTCTTCGTCGCCAAGCGCCCCATTTCGCTATTCGAGATGGTCTTCTCTATCGGCGGAATTACGCGTCTGATGGTCGGAGGTGGCTCCTTGTGATACCTCGCCACATGCGCATGGAAATGTGCGCTGCTTTTCACACCGACCCGCAAAGCGCTCACGCCGGCGTTCTCAAGACCTACAACCGCCTGCGTCAGCGATACTATTGGCGCGGACTGTATTCATTTGTGTGCAAGTATATCCGCACTTGTACCGCCTGTCAGCGACGAAAGGCTCCACCCCAACGACCAGCCGGTACGCTTCAGCCTCTCCCGTGCCCGGCGCGTCCCTTTGACCGCGTTGGTATTGATTTATACGGCCCGCTGCCCTCGACCACTTCTGGGAACAGATGGATTATTGTCGGCGTAGACCACCTCACGCGTTACGCAGAGACTGCAGCTTTGGCCACAGCAACAGCCAGAGAAGTTGCGTTTTTCATTCTACGCAACTTCGTCTTGCGCCACGGCGCCCCGCGCGAACTTTTGAGCGACAGAGGACGTGTTTTCCTCTCCGAAGCTATTGAAGCATTGCTCGTTCAGTGCAATATCGTTCACCGCATGACGACCGCATATCATCCACAAACCAATGGCCTAACCGAAAGATTTAATCGCACTCTCGGTGATATGCTGACGATGTACACCGCATCCGACCAGACCAACTGGGACACCGTTCTTCCTTTCGTGACATACGCGTACAACACTGCTACGCAAGCCACCACAGGATTCTCACCGTTCTTTCTTTTATACGGACGAGAGCCATCATGCATGCTGGACACCATGCTTCCTTACACACCTGACGCATGTGAGTACAGCCCAATTTCCGACTTTGCCATCTACGCAGAAGATTGCCGACAGTTGGCCCGTTCATTCACGACAGAAGACCAAGGTCGCCAGAAGCTTAGGCGCGACGACGACGGACCTCTTGCTGCTTTCAAGAAAGGTGCTCTCGTCTGGCTTTGGGTACCGCCGAACACTCCTGGACTTTCCTCCAAGCTACTAGCCCGATACCACGGCCCCTACCGCATTCTTGCTCAGACTTCTCCCGTCAATTACGAGGTCGAGCCCCTGACACCATCTGACGACTTGCGCCGTCGCGGCCGAGAAATCGTCCACGTGTCTCGCATCAAGCCATATTATGACCCCGCCATCTTGTCAACGCCTTAAGTCGCCAGGATGGCTCCGCTATTCCCCGGGGGCCAATGTAGTGAAGAGAGGACGACGAAGAAACACACGAGCAAGCTAGCAAGCAAGCAAGCCGCAGTGTCAACAGTAGCAGGAGACTCCAGCTCGCGCTTGCCCGGATTTTGGCTGCTTGACGCCCGCCGCTCTCCGACGCCCTACTCTAGACGCTTGCTGACATTACCTGAAGACGCGTCAATAAATCACGTCACACGTGCAGATTAGCTTTTTCTTTTCATTTTTTTTCTTTTGTGATGGCAAGGGTGGCTTCAGGGTTCTCCACTTGAGAGAAAGGGGGGGGGGGTGCTTACATTACAACTTCACGAACTAAACAAGAATGTTCACAAATCCGTAATTCTATACCAAAATATAAGTAGTATCACAGCAGTGTACGGCGAAATATACGTCGTTTTACACCATAGACGAAATTGTTGCAATGCTTTCCAAGGGCTTCCCGGTGTTCCTTTAAATACTCCTTTACCTGATACACACGTCTTTTGTCCTTTCTGTTGCTACAATATTGAATACATTAGAAAAAAACATTGGCGACATAAACGAAAAAACTATCTTCTACGGTGGGAAGATTTTGCAACAGCTATTATAAATTCGGTGCCGTGAATTCCGCACGAGCCATTGTCACTATCTTTGTATTTCACCAAGGGCTGCTGAGGTAATGCTTCATCTGCGTAGATTATATTGCTATAAAAGCATACAATTCAAAACTTTTCCCGCTATAAGGAATTGTACGCTAATGAGGTCATTCTAAAAGTGAGCGACCCTGCACATGAGCGAAAAACCTGGATGCGGGCAGTATGGAATCTAACGGTTATACGCAAATTCGTTCGAAGCATGAGCCAAAAGACGTTTTACACCTTGCCAGTTACGGTCCATCTCCACCACCACCTCCCAGGATTTAAAATAAAAGGCAATTGCGCCAGAAGTGTTCGTAAGTGTGCCAGCCATTTGTGACTTTGTTGGAAATGATATTAGTGACAGTGGTAGACAGGCGGCAAACAGCAGTTACGAAGGAACGAAGCACTCTGAGAACCCTTATCAAGAAGCTTGCTTTGCGAACTGCTTCCGTCAGCGCGGATTCACAACTATTCGTTTGTTAGTTTAAAGGCAAGAGGCCATCAGTGATAGCATGGCCACCATATATGTTGATTGCTACTTCCTCTTACGTATGGTTCTGGCGTACAATCTTTACAGTATTTAATGCGCTGAATGCCACTCACAAGGCTTTTCATTTATAAGGGGTACTTTCCATTGGGCCGCACGCTTCGTTAAATATATGTCTGGTGTGAGGATTGACTGAAATATTTTGGGAAGAAGATTTACAGCGTGACAATTCTTTTTTCTCTTATAATAAGAGAGAGTTGAGCCTGCGATGCGGCGGTTAGGCTAGGTCTAACTGTCCCCACGTGGGAGCGGCCCGCGGTGTCACCCTAAGGGGTGGCACTTCTCCGGATCTTTTAATAAAGTTCTTCGTACCGTACCGTACCGTTGAGCTATTTGGTAGGCATTTATGATAAAGAGGCAGGGCGTGCAAACACGGACCCAAGGGAAAAGTCATGACACCATAAACGCGGATGCTGGAGATGCGGCCGCTATTTGTAAACTTATCACCGCGATAGCACTTAAACCGAAACGCCTAGGTAGTCTTCTTTCTAATTCTTTTGGTGGTATCCCCTGAAAAGACTACTTGACTCACTGACGTGTTCAGGCACATCGCTCACGTTGAATGTCTCGATGGCTTTGAAGTGGGGCAACACGCTCGAGTAGTTCCATCCGGTCGCTCCGAAACGTCTCTCCCATCGGTTAAAGTCTCTTTTGCTTCCACGCACGAATGACATGGAGTTGATGGAACTGGTGCCACCCAGTATTTTCCCCTGGTTGATGGTCGCCCTCTGCGTCGACAGGTATGAAAGAAATTCATTTGCATAATGCCTCGAAAAAAACATTGCGGTTAAAGGCTTTGTACTCAATATCTAAGTTTTAATAACTGGTCATGTGAGCAACATTAGGAAATACCAGGCCAGGATTAACTTACATGCTAAATTTTTAAGTAGAAAACCTTACATACACCTATGTTTCAAGCTCGTGTGAGGTTCATTGTGGTAAAAAAATTGAGTACGCCAGCTTCGCGTCTACTTCGTTCACTTCGTCTTTGCGTTGTTTGCGCGAATAGCAGTACAGTAAGGCCGTGAAGAAGGGTGAGACGTGTTCTCCATACCGGTTCTGCGGCGATAGCTTTGCCAAGCATGCACGTTTTAGACGGGGTACATGCGCCAGTCGCGTTCGCTTCTATACTCGCGGACAACTTTTGTTAGCAATGAAGGAAAGAGCCGACCTACGCTTGTGCTACTGCTGAAGAATGTAGTCCCACAATGGCGTCCCTGTTTTCTGCGTGAGAATAGAGAGAGAGAAAAACGTTTATTAGGTGGCCAGTAAGTGAATGTGGAAGGGTCCCTCATTCCAGGAACCCTCTGGTCTGGACCGCCTGCCGGATCCGCGCGTCGAGTTGGCGCTGGTCTACCAGGTCCGGCTTGGAGATCGCAGCCTCCCACGCTTCACCAAGGAGGTTTGGGTTTGCAACTGTTGCTGCTGCTTGTAAGGCTGGGTTGCTGCCTTTGCATTGCAGCAGAAGGTGTGCTAGGGTGTCTCCCACATTACAGTGTGGGTATATGTAGTCGTATAACGTTGGTTTTATGTGATACAATAGAACGCCGTGCGTGCGTAAATGTGTTGCTTTGAAGTCGTATGTATATAGTCCGTGCCTTCGTCTCTTGAAAATTTGGGATGAGGCGGAGGGTAGAACCTCCATTCAAGTCGATAGTGTTGCAGCAATTCGTGGTAGGTTAAAGGTACTGATACGGTTTCTTCTACCGGTGTTCTTGTGTGGGAGGTGCCTCGAGTTTCGTGTGCGGAAGTCCGGTTGATGCATTCGCGGGTCGTGGCGTGTGCCGCGTCATTCCCCTCGAGGCCCTCGTGATCCGGAACCCAGACAATGCAGGTGTAGGGGGGAGGAGTGTCGATGAGTTTCAGTATTTTTACCGCTCTTGTGGAGATCCTTCCTTTCAGGTAGTTGCGTGCCGAGTCGGTAAAGACCACTACGGGATCCTCGCTCGTTTGGATGGCGAGTGCTATAGCGGCCTGTTTGGCTGTATCCGCGCGTTTGGCCAGAATAGTCGCCGTCGTCAGTGCCGTCTCCTTGTGGTCTGTGAATCAAATCGCGAAGGCGCTACGTCCCGGATACTTGGCAGCGTCCACGTATCGCGCGTGCGGGCCATTACGGTGGTTGTTCCTGACGTTGTTTGCCCTGGCGAGCCGACTTCCTCGGTGATGTTCAGGATGCATGTTGCGGGTGATCAGCTGAACTTCCAGGCATTCTCGGAGCTGAGACAATATCTTGCCCTTATATTCGTCGTCGGGTTCTAGGACGGTTGCGTATCCTGTGCGTGAGAGGACTGCTCGGCCAGTGGGTGAGAGCTTGAGTCTCTCGACCGGGCTGATGAGGTGTGCTTCGGCGAGTTCTTCCCATGTGTTGTGAACCCCCATGCGAAGCAAGCGGTCCGTTGAATCATTTGGTGGCAGTCCTAGGGGCAAGCTTCGTGGCCTTTCGTATAAGTAAATTTAGTTTTTGTTTCTAAAAAAATGGAACGCATCTCCACGAAGTGAATGATGACGAGTGGGCGAAGCTAGGTCCTAAGGTCCATAATGTCTGCGTTGTAGTCGCCGACTAGTATAAAGGGTTCGTGCTTGTAGGAGTTGTATATTGTTCTGTCACAATTATGATTGATATTAGTGTACTGTTCAACCTTTTTTTTGTGTCTCACATATGCTGTTACCCGAGCGTTGCCCTATGTAATGTAAATTAAGTGACATAGAGAGTCGACAGCACAGCTCTGTCCTAAGGTCCATAATGTGTACGCTGAAGCCGCCGACGAGTATAAAGGGTTTGTGCTTGTAGGTGTTTTATATTCCTTCGTCACAATTATGATTGTCGTTCGTCTATTGTGAACCTTTTTTTATTCACATACACACATATGTTTCGACTAGAGCAACGGTTTTCTAACAACCATGACAGCGGACAGTGAGCGTCGACGACAAAGCTAAGTCCTAAGGTCCATAATGTCTACGTTAAAATCGCCGAGTTGTATGAAGGGTTTGTGCTTCTAGGTGTTTTATATTGTTCTATCGCAATTATGACTGATATTAGTCTATTGTTAAACCTTTTCAGGGGATTTTACACGGTGCTGTGCTGTGAGCACGGACACCACACAACGGGCAAGCCTAGACCCTAAGGTGCTTCGCCCCTAGAACAACATTACTTTTAGGGGTAAGTACACACTAAATTCGAAACGCGCGCCGAACTAGACTACTACGCGGAGCAGTACATGTGCAGTAGCTCCGCCCCCGTAGCCTTTCCTTCAATGCCATGAACAGTTGTCCGCGAGTATAGTCGGGACTGGGCTTAATATGGCTGCTTCTGCTCCGTGGGTTCTTGCGCTGCTTTCGCTTTTCGAAAACTTCATTGCACGGTGCCTATACATCGCCGCGTGGCCTTAGAGCTTCATTTCACATCGCTATGGGCGCAACTAGGCTTTCGCCTTAGCATCCCCCTTAATTTTTTTACTCTCGCTCAGTGGGACAGACTGTCATTTGAGCAAGTTGTGCAGCGTGAAGGAAGACGTATATTCATAAGCAGTGTAATCACCCTTTTGTAACGTCGTCGGTCTAAGTGGGGAAATATCCGAATAAACATAAAGAATTGACAGCAATGATAATAAATATGTTAAATCACAGGACCTGTAAGGTTTTCGCGGCTTCTAATGCTGTAGTACAATCAATGTACGTAAATACGATCAAGCTGTCACATACACACTGCTGTGATATGGTAGAAGTACTATAAAAATCATCACAGTGAAAAAGACGCCATAGAAATTAAATAAACAATCACTGCGCTGGCTATGGCATCCGTTTTGTTTGTGCGACAACATTCTGCATAGCAACTCAATTTTCAATTCACGGCAAAACACTTCGTGAGTCATGGCCAATACAGGACTCACGAATCGTCCTTTTTTTAATGTAACGACTTCTATGAGCAGTTGCCCGTGATAACCGCGTCATGTCGCCGCAAATCTGGCTGCTAAAGGTCGCTCTGTGTCTGAAATAAGTAAATGAATCAAAAATAAATAAATCAAATGTTTGCTCTGATGTGAGTATTCGAGTCAAACTTACGCCGATATGACGGGAACTGTAGACGCTGTAAATGATAGTACGCATGCATTTCGCAGCCCTACGTTCTAGCGTCTCAATCTGTGAGTACTGTACATTACGTTAATTGCTAATGCTACTACACATGTAGCGAAATAAAATACACAATCCGCCGTCAGACGGCTTCAACTTGGCAGGTCCAGTTCGTTTACGCAGCTGAGGAACAATCCGTTTTGCGACTGTGTTGAGAAATTTCTAAACGGGGAACGTGGCTGTAGCCAACGCTTGGACAGTCACCTCGTCAGGGCGGTGACCAGGAAAGTCTTGTCAAAACGCTGGCTCCAGCCACAATCCCCGTTCAACAAAGCCTCATCACTTCAAGCCTCCAACTTCACCAACATAGTCTGTCTTGTTGAAACTTGAGATTTTGCAACCTAGTGCTCAAATATTCATCAGGGATCAGGGGAAATATATCGACCGCATCTGTTTCTCTCTTTGGCGATGAATAGTGGCCAGATGAGTTTTGTATGATGTGTAATATTCCTTAACGTGTGTCGTGTACGAATCCAAACCATGCTTTCTGGTATAGGCTGGCATGTACCGAGCAATCAATGTTGGTCGTAGCTTTGGACAGTAGACATTTACTTCCCCTCTTCTTCACAGTTAGCGTGAATAACTGAGGACGTATTCGCGTCTGTGTTAATATAGACGATGAATTAATTGCAACGGTATGCCGTTGTTTCCAACCGTTGCTGTTGTTTGTCTTGTTTTTATTGAAATGCCAAACCATTGCAACGCAGGAAGCGTTGGAGTCTATCGAACCTATTGAAATTATTACTCAATTAAATTGTTGTTGTTGTCGTCGTCGTCATCGTCGTTTTTACGACGTATAGATAGTGTCAGGCACAATATTTCACTGCTGCAGTAACTTTTAGACGTAGAATAGGTAGTCCTGATATGTGCTTTCAGACCACTTCAAAAAGCAAATCATCAATACGTTTCACGACCTTCTCAGGAAGGCAAGCTTACGTCCAGCTAACATGCACAATAAACATATCGGCAAGTAACTCACGCGTCCTGGAAAGGAACGGCAGGAATACTTTTGCGGCACGGTCAAGAACTGCCAGCTGTTGTTGCTGTTGGCCGCAAAGGGTGCCGTGAAAGGAACCATGAGGTCCGGCGTCTCTTCGCCTCCCGCTTCAAGGAGCAACACGGTGTAGTTACCGCTCTCCGAGAGCCTATTGGCCACCACGCTTCCTGCTGAACCAGCACCCACTGCGCATGCGTGAGGAGCAGTGATTGAACCGCAGTGAGTTAGACTGACGGGCAGCTATTTATTCAAAAAGGCAACGCAAAAATTCAGAGACACAGCAGTACAATCTACCATAACGTAAATGTCGGCAACAGTGTAAGCCACCAACCTAGAATTATTTGTAGCCGTGTAAGATGATTTTTACGTGTTTATTTGTTTGTCGCAACTGCACTTATCTGCTAGCTTGTAAAGAAATAAACATAATCGGAAATTTCTGAAACATATTTCGCCTGTCGCGGCACCTTTAAGCCATAGTGACGTCTGTTCATTTTGTATATTTCTTTTATTCTGCGTCATTTTAACGCTAGCCTGAGAATTTTCATTCAATTTAATTAATAAATGTTTAACTGCACAAGTGCTCCTTGGTTGCCGTCGCTAACATATAATGCCAGGCATCGAGCGTGGCAGAAATCATTTCGTTTTTAATAGTTTATTGACTGCGCACACTTGCGGAGTTAAGCTGCATCATGGCGGGCTATCTCCGTAGACATTTGAGAAATTTTGATTTTTCCAGTCTTTCATAAATACTCATGCAGGCCTGCCATGAACAACAAACATAATAAATGTAGAAAAATAATGTTCAAAAACTGAGTAACAATACCGTCATTCCATATCAAGTGGGTCTGTTGATTTTTCGACCACCTCGAATCTTGCTGAAAAGAAAATCATAGTAGTTTATATGAATGTAAGTGGTAGTTATTGAGGCGTAATTTTTCGGGCCAAAATTTCCCGATGCCTAGAAGGCGCTTCGAACTTTGCGCACGGAAGTACAACTACATGTGTCACGCTAAATAATTTATATAAAATTACTAGTTTGAGTCATTACCATGGAACAGCTTCTTAATCTGAAGGCGCCGCTATTTCATGATTATGATAGTTTATTCATTTTTGTCTTTATTTTCGTTATTTTGGCAATGACAATACATCCCAAAATGCAGCATGTTTAACGCTTTTTAGAAAAAGCACAGATTTATTTGCGAGTAATATATTCGCATTGTGGGATTTAGAGCTTCATATAATAAATGATAAGGATACTGTGAGAACGAATAAAGCAAAAACGTTGTGACAAAATATTTGACAAAGTTGGCAAAAAAAAAAAAGCATTCTGACTAATTATCAGAAAACACGGTGTTATAGAACTGTATTGCAGGCCGTCCGCTTGGTACATTATAATTCTGCCCCCTTTGGACTATTAACAGTTGAACATTACCTGCCCCATGATGGTCCAAGAGGGAAGATACTTTGCCATCATTTTAGTACTATTGAAGTTGTATACGGCGGTATTGCTTAAATAAGTGACAAGCAGTTGTATACGACTTGCATTAGTCGCTACGAAAAGGCGCCCGTTGGAATCCTGCGCTGACGTGCTATGCAGCAAAGGCGAAGCAAAGAGAAACTTCGCACAACCTTGTGGTAGTTCATTTCCATTTCTTTTTATTGCTTAAAACAACAATTACTCGCTTGAAAAATTCTCTGTATAATACCAACAAGGCATACTACGCAACGATGTAGAAGACGTACTTTCATTTGTACATCTATACTGTGAAAATGGAGCAGCAATATGTGTCAAAATGCCATTTCTCCCAACTTCGACAAAATTTTATCACAACGTTTCTTCTTCATTCGTTGCAGGAGTATATTTATTATGTATTATATGGACGTATATAGTCCGAAATGTGAATATATTACTCGCAAAAAAAGACCTGTGCTTTTTCTAAAAAAACGTTAACAGGGTGTCTATCGAGTTGACATTTCTAAATTCACTGAGTTTTCCAGGTTTTCCCTGAGTGTTTTTGCTAAAATTCCCTGAGTGAAACAGAACTTTGTTTTATGTCAAGATGGGTAGAGACCATATCGCTCGGTGATGTCACTCTCTAATACGCATGTTAGAAAATGAAAACAACTTAATCCCATTTGAATAGTACATAGAACAGATAAACCTCAATATAGCGAAGTTGGTAAAAACGGCAACTCACTTCGTTATACTATCGAAACTTCGTTAAAGTGAAATTCGACCTTTCATGCAAGGCATAGTTACTGAATGATTAATTTTAAACTGAAAATGCCACAAGAATGCTAGACTAATATGGCAACATGAAAAAACTTTTTTTTTTTATTTTTTTGCGTGAAAAAAAAATGTCACAGTTTCGCCGCAAGGGTGAAGCAATGAATGCGATAGCAAGAAACTAATGCTATACGAAGTGAGGCTCGCCAATGGATACTCTCAGTTTGAACAGCGCTCCTGTTGCAAAGGCGGCCGAAGCAGCGACGCAAAATAGCGTGCTTCAAGTGTCGAGCTGTGACACTTGACAGTTCGCGCCCATCTTCTGTTTGTTCGTTTAGCGGCGTCCCTTGAGCTCGAATGACTTTCGTACGCTCCGTAACATGAGCGCGGACATCATGGTGAAAGCTCGAAACATCCCTCTTCCCCTCACCACGAGAAAACCGCGCGAGCAGACAGCGGAACGGCAAGGTTCTCCCTGCGCAAATAGAAGAAGAAGCGAGCGAGTTCGCCGACGACTTTTAAATGCGCCCGTCGCGCTCTTTGCGCCATCTCGCCGGTAATGAAGAAACGCTTATAAGCGCCGGCCGTCTCTGAGCCCGTCCAGCGGTAAAGGGTGTGTATATAACGGTCGCCGTAAGCTACGTGGAGGATCTGCGTTTCGTGGCGTAGTAGTTAGCGCCACTCGCTGCGGAGCAAGAGGTCCCTGGTTCGATTCCGCGCTTCGGAAGCATTTTTCCGAATTATTTTTCTTTGGGGCTTTTTTATATATATATATATATATACATATAGGGTGCATGACGGCGACGGCAAAATCCAGCCGAGACTGTCAATATAATTGCTATCGCAATAAAAATCAATTTTGTTGAGCCTGAGATGCAGCAATCGCAGTTAGATGCCTTGCCAGATTGTCACATGTAAAGACGAAACAAATGCGGGTTTAATGCACTGTGGCATTGCGCTTGTTCTGCTGCTGCGGGTTGTTGTCAAATCCTCGCGCGTTGCCCACAGCAATGCAATGCCTCATGTTGCCCAACCGAACCATTTGCTCTCCACAAACGCACAACATTGAAAACCATACCACGTTAGAAAAAAAGAGTCACAGCTTCACCGCGAGAGCAAAATAGTAAATCCGTTAGCAACAAATGAATTTTATATGAATATAGGCTAGCAGCTTGCTCCTTCAAGAAACGCAGCTGCTGCACTAACACAAGTGCCCTATCTATGGCTCAGGGGCGGATTCAGGTACATATTGGGGGGGGGGGGGGGGGAGTTACAAAGGCTGAAGCCAACGCTCAGCAGTGCATTTTAGTGGGTCACGCATATTTACAACAGCCCAGAGGGGATTATGGCGGTGCCTAAGAAGCCTTCGTTGGAAATGTGCATAGGGAAGCAGGAAAGGGTAGAGCAATGAGAGGCAGAGAGCAGGGACAAGATTCTATTTACTCCTTTTGGACAGTGGCAGGCAAAGCAACCTGACAAAGGGGGCAAACTCGACAAGCAGCCTGACAAAGGAGGTGGACGACAGGCACTGAAGGGAGGGGGCGGGGGCTGGCTTAGGGGGGGGGGGGGGGTCGATCGCCGATACCCCACCCCTGGGATCTGCCACTGCTATGGCTTCAACGGAAGTTTTGGAATTAGAGCACAACACCTACAAAGTTATGAGCCGTCTGCTGGTCCCCACTAAAGATACCGCGGCGCACGCGACCACGCCCGCTGGTACAAAGTACGCACTTCCTGACGGACTCAGGCAGCCTCCCCCCCCCCCACCTTCCCAACGCGCCGGCTCCTATCTCCATGTGCCCATCGCGCGAATGAGACGGTCGGCTCGTTTCATCTCTGCTTAAGCCTCGTTCGTGGGCAGCGCTCGCGCACTTTCACTCGCACATGGAGCATACGACGCGCAGGGTGATGTAATCGCGATTTGGACTTGATAAGGAAGATCATGGCGAAGGCAAAAAAGTCGCGTTGGAGTGTCTATATAATTGCTATCGCAAAAAAAAAGCAATATAGTTGCGGGCTAAGATCGCATGAGAGCACGGCAACAGCCTGAATTACGGCACATCCGATTATGGTGGAAACGTTACTATTTTCCGACATCGCGCGCCGAATCGAGCATGTGGGACCCGTGCCGGTGTCGCGAATTTCGGTCGCTGCTATGCCATGGCTATGAAAAGTTTTGTAATTCGGCTTTTTAGCAAACATCCACGAAATTTCAGTCGACCGCCTAAAACTTGTTTCAGCAGTGCCCTCATCGGGGAAAAAAAGAAAGAAAAAAGCTTTCACTTGCTGTGAATGGGCCCGTTAGTTACGCTAGCTCTCGCCTGGAAACTTATTATATTCTTCACGGAGTCCTAAATAGCATCTTTGAAGCTCGGGATCCGAGCGAGTGAGCTGTCCGATAACAGCCAACAAGCGTCTTTTTTCTCGCCGATCGGGATGGCTTGCCAGATACGAGCCTTGTCGAAGACATCCGCTTCCTGCACGATCGCGATCGCTTGCAAGATAACTCAAGCTCGTTACATCTACTGCTACCGCTTCTGCAACTAATCATGCTTGTTACTTGACACGCGGCGATAACAAAAACACCATATCCGGCGCTAACGCACAGCACGCGCGAGAAAGATGACAGAACTACACCGCGTACTCACAGAACACCCTGACAACATTGCGCGATACGATGTGTCGTGGTTCGCGGTTCCCGCACGCCACGCATTAGCCGGATTCTCTCCCACTTCACCGCTCCGAAGGCGATGACAGCATCGAGGTGCGCCACTTCCCCGCAGCCGCAGAGGCCGTTTGATTTGAAAAATGCGTTCACAAAATATCGAGCAAGCGCTATCCCGACTTTCGTCGCCTTTCAATAAAGTTACTGTGGATTTTCCCTGATGGGAGCACAATTTCCTTGAGTTTTCCCTGAGAATTTCCAGACTACCCAAAATCCCTGAGAATTCCCGGTTTTCCCGGTTTTCCCGGTCGGTAGACACCCTGGTTAAACCCGCAGCACTTTTCGACGTTTCGTCATGGCCAAAATTAATCACAACTGATACATGAATAATATACTATCATGGTCATGGAAGACCACAGCTTTCAGGTTCAGAAGAAAATTGTTTCGTAGTAAAGGTTCAAAGGAGTAATTTTGTGAAAATTACTTTGCGCGACAAAGTTTGACTTGCGTGCGAAAAGCTTAAAGAGCCTCAGAGATCTTTTTCCCGGAAAATGACACCTCGATAACTACTACTCGCCCGCGTATATACTAACACGATTTTTTTCAGCATGATTGAAGATGGTCGAAAAATAACCGAGCCCACTTGATATGGAATGACACAATAAAAAGAAAAATTCACCCTTAAGCCCCCACCATCAATAAAGTTCACTTATTCTGTTCAGTGAAAACGGTATTATACATAGAACGGTGTTATGCCAATTTTCAAGTATAGTCGTAACGTGACACACTTTATTTACAATTTACAGAGTGTATAAGAATCTACAAATCGGATTATACGCTTTATTTTATTGTCTAATAATAGATTCTGTTATTAGACATTGCTGTCTAATAAGACAAATTCTTTCGGCTAGCGCTAACCTGGGCTTGCCCTTTTATATTGGGGCTTAACCCCAGCCCAAATAATTTCTACTTCGCAGACAAATGCCATTTCTATTTTTGAAAAATGGCAGCATAATAGCGTACTGTAATTCCTCTTTTTTTTGTCTTTTGTTAAAGCAGTTTAGGCATTTTACAAATCGAGCCACATTGCTCCTCTTCACTGACGTTTGAGCAAGGCTGTCTGGAGCCAGAAATATAAGTTATTAGTCTTGAAAATGCTATATATCTCTTAAATATATGCCACATAATTTGTATTGTAAGCGCACACAGCTGGGTGAGGGAAAGACGATTACCTATTACGTAATCGTAACAGCTGAGTAGAGCTGTGCCGTTCCTCTCCTTGCATCCCGAGGCCCCTCCTTTGGTGTCGGCAGATGCGTGACATAGCGACAGCCCCACTACAGCGAAGGTTGCTACTGCGAGCATTGGGAACGCCATGGCAAATACCAGAGGGCGCTGCACTCCGAGCTATCTGAAACCGAATAATGCACGCGGTAATCACGAGACTACATCAAAAAGAAAATAATATAATGCACGTGCTAACAAGCAGCAGTGAACCAAAAATCTTGTTAATAATAATTTCGGTGGCGTGCCAAAACCACGATATGATTATGAGGCTCGCCGTAGCGAAGGGCTCCGGAAACGTTGACCGTCTGGTGTTTAACGAGCACTGGCATCGCACAGTACATTGTCCTCTAGCAGAGCATTTCGCCTCCATCGAAATAATACCACCGATACCGGGATCGAACACGCCACTTTCGGGTGAGCAGCCGAGCACCGTAAGCACTGTATCACCGCGGCGGACAAACTAAAAAACTTGTTGATGGGTTATTTTGTTGTAGCATTATTTTAAAAAGTTACAGTGACGTTGCACTCCGTGAACGCAAGCGACGCGCAAGCGAATTGGTGCTATCCCCTGGTGGATTGCTCTTGCGTATTGCCCTTATAATTTGCTAGAGATTGGTCAACGGTAATTGAACTCTTTTTTTTAATTAACATTCAATAAAGAAAACAAAAAAACACTAATATTCTCGCTTGCCTACAAATTATGTTTTTTTGCATTTTCTTTTTTATTTTATTTTTACAAATTCTACTGCCGCACGATTCATGGCCGATCCCCCGTGGTGTATTAAGCCATTCCTCTAGGAACCAAGCAATCAACTTCATTTCTTGGAAGATCTGTGCTACCACAGAGAATTTAAGAAAAGCACAATTCCGCGTATGGTATTGTTTTTAAAAATTAGTAAGTTTCCACACAATAACGTTTTCTCGAAACAGCAACGACAGCTGTGGAAGACTACTTCATCAGCATTCGTACGTTCTTATAACCGTCGCATCGGAATATGCATTGCACTAGTTATGGTACCTTGCGTTTCAAAAATAAGCTCCCGTAGCTTGCAAGTTGCGATTAATAAATAAAGTGCCATTCGACGCATCGATGTATCCTGCTATATACTCATAGGACATCATGAAAGCGGGTAAAGCATGCAGACACACGGACACAAGAGAACCATACAACACGAGCGAACAATATCGGTTGAAGAAACGCACTTTGGCCAAAAAGCAAGGTAGATACAAAAGTTCCGCACAAACTTATCCGCATATGCTTGCGCAGATAAATTTGTGCCTGCCTTATTTTACGTCATAGTCGCGTTTTACAACACATATGGATTTAAACGTGAAATTAATGGCTAATTAATGAACCTAGTTTCATTTCCAGCATCTACACTATGTGCCATACCGTCGTAACTCTTTGACCAGAAGACATACATCAGAGCCAATGTTATCTTCAGCGTTGGCTCTTTTCAGCGTTTACATTTTCAGCGACATGACGCGGTTATCTCGAGCAGTTAGTCGTTATACTAAAAAAAAATAATGTCGGTTTCAACCTGTGAATATTGTGCGCTTCAGGAAAAAAAAATGATTGTCTTTCTCACTTTCTGGTGAGTCCTAACTTGCACATAATTATCTTTGAAGGGACACTAAAGAGGAAAATGAGTTTTTTCACATCAGTAAATTTCTCTTTCACGATTCAATGTCACAACGCTTGGCGCGATAAGACGCGTGGAAAGCGAGAAAACCTGCAACAAGAAAATGCGGGTGGCGACTCCACATTGATGTTCCTGCACCAAACGCCATGACGTCACAGATTTCGACGGCGTCTACTAGGTCCTACGTAGTTCCTAATAGGTAAATATGAAGTACATTGCCCTCGGAGAATGCCAAAGACTTAATATACCAAGTTTCGGAAAATTTCGTTGAGCCGATGTCACCAAAATACGAAAAATAATCTTTAAGATCTATGACGTCACGCGCGTGGATTTCGACGCGAAATTTAAATGCGAAACTTGGCTGTTTAAAGCATCCCCCACACCTGAAACATACAGAAATGACACCAACGCACACGTTGGAGCAGTGGGAGGCGCGACCGTCCACCTCTGACCTGGCCGACCAGCAAGCGCTGATCGACCAGGTTGAACGGGCGGCTCTAGGGCCAGTGGGGCCCTCAACTAGCGCTCCTCCCTTTAAGGTAACTTGTTTTCAATTAAAGGTTTTTCTGTTCCGTTCTTGATTTTCTCCTCTATTAATAAACCTATGATGGTGAAATTAACGGTATTAGCGCTTTCAGAGTACAGTTTATCAATCTAAACCGATTCATTGTTTCACATTCGTGTCCCTTCAAAGATACACAATAAATCTTTTAAATGCGAAGCATTTCTTAGCCAACTTCTGCGACTTTGAGCTATCTATCTAGCCGCCTACGACTTTGTGCTCTCCTGGCCGTTTCGTTAATAGGATGTACACCAAAATTGGTTTGGCGTAACATGACCTTATGACGCACATTAATGAGAGGTCATAACATGACAATCATGATATCCATGTCATGAACGACATGATTTACATGCCACTGTTTTGGTGCTCTTGCGGCCGTTTCATTAGTTTGATATATACCGAAATTTGTATGGCGTGACAAAAGTGTATGACGAACATAAGTGACAGGTCCTAACGTGCAAATCATGACCGCATGTCATGTACAGCATGACTTACGTGCCACGCTCATGGTGAGCTGGCGGTCGTTGCGCTAGCTTGATATACACCAAAATTGGTGCCTCGCGACGTGACTGTGTGACGAACATAAAAACACGAGTTAACATGAAAATCATGACACGCATGTCATGTACAGCATGACTTACGTGCCACGCTTATGGTGCGCTGGCGGCCGTTTCGCTAGCTGGATATACACCAAAATTGGTATAGCGGGTCGTGATTATGTGATGAACACAAATAACAGATGGTAACATGACAGTCATGACACACATGTCATGTACAGCATGACTTACGTGCCACGCTCATGGTGCGCTGGCGGCCGTTTCGCTAGCTTGATATACACCAAAATTGGTATCGCGTGACGTGATTGTGTGACGAACATGAATAACGGGAGTTAATGTGAAAATCATGACACGCATGTCATGCACAGCATGACTTACGTGCCACGCTCATTGTGCGCTGGTGGCCGTTTCGCTAGCTGGATATACTCCAAAATTGGTATAGCGGGTCGTGACTGTGTGACGAACACAAATAACAGATGGTAACATGACAGTCATGACACACATGTCATGTACAGCATGACTTACGTGCCACGCTCATGGTGCGCTGGCGGCCGTTTCGCTAGCTTGATATACACCAAAATTGGTGCCTCGCGACGTGACTGTGTGACGAACATAAAAACACGAGTTAACATGAAAATCATGACACGCATGTCATGTACAGCATGACTTACGTGCCACGCTCATTGTGCGCTGGTGGCCGTTTCGCTAGCTGGATATACTCCAAAATTGGTATAGCGGGTCGTGACTATGTGACGAACACAAATAACAGATGGTAACATGAAAATCATGACACGCATGTCATGTACAGCATGACTTACGTGCCACGCTGATGGTGCGCTGGCGGCCGTTTCGCTAGCTGGATATACACCAAAATTGGTATAGCGGGTCGTGACTATGTGACGAACACAAATAACAGATGGTAACATGACAATTATGACACACATGCCATGTACAGTATGACTTACGTGCCACGCTCATGGTGCGCTGGCGGCCGTTTCGCTGGCTGGATATACACCAAAATTGGTATAGCGGGTCGTGACTATGTGACGAACACAAATAACAGATGGTAACATAAAAATCATGACACGCATGTCATGTACAGCATGACTTACGTGCCACGCTCATGGTGCGCTGGCGGCCGTTTCGCTAGCTTGATATACACCAACATTGGTATAGCGGGTCGTGACTATGTGACGAACACAAATAACAGATGGTAACATGACAATTATGACACACATGTCATGTACAGCATGACTTACGTGCCACGCTCATGGTGCGCTGGCGGCCGTTTCGCTAGCTGGATATACACCAAAATTGGTATTGCGCGACGTGACTGTGTGACGAACACAAATAACAGGTGGTAACATGAAAATCATGACACGCATGTCATGCACAGCATGACTTACGTGCCATGCTCATGGTACGCTGGCGGCCGTTTCGCTAGATTGATATACACCAAAATTTGTATCTTGCGCCGTGACTGTGTGACGAACATAAATAACAGGAGTTAATATGAAAATCATGACACGCATGCCATGTACAGCATGACTTACGTGCCACGATCATGGTGTCTGGCGTCCGTTTCGCTAGCTTGGTATACATCGAAATTGGTATTGCGCAACGTGACTGTGTGACGAACATAAATAACAGGTGGCAACTCGAAAATCATAAAATGCGCGTCATGTAGGGTATGATTTAGACGCCACGCTCATGGTGCACTCGCGGGCATTTTGTTAAATGGATATATGCTGAAATTGGTATAGCATGACAAGAGTACGTGACGAACATAAATAGCAGGTAACGCATTGTATATATGTAGCAGAATAGATGTTTCATTAGCGTGGCATATACCAGTTTTTACACGCATGCATGTATGACAATCTCGCGATATATAGCGAACTAGATGTCACGACATGAATGACTTAATTAGCCTCAGTTACAAACAAGACGATGTATGTAGCTCTATGCTGGCTGCTTCGCATTACATCGATTCCCACACTGCGTGGGATCTGCCGATTTTTTTTTTTTTTTTTTTTTAGAGCAAAGCTCTTAGGCGCCCGTTCCTGCGTTAAGCGGCGTCGCCGTCGCCGTAGGTGGCGCAACCGATACACATGAAAAACTAACCGATAGACATGAAAAAACAAAATGAGAAAAAAATTCAGCAGATCCCACGTACCGTGGGAATCGATGTTATGCGAAGCATGCGCGAGATGGTGACTGTGGCGTAATTTTTCACATTGAGCGAAACGTTACGGAATGACGCTAGATAAATGTGGAAGTGGTATGCGCACACTCATATGTTGAAGAGTCGCATATTTATTATACAACCAGTCGTTTACAGTTGCGTAACGATGCCAACAACAACATGGGTGTTACCAACACCATACGCGGCAACCTGATTATGTAGTGCTTGTATTCTTCAATACTGGATAGCGCGTATCCGAACAGGACAAAGAAGGAACACAGATGCACAGGACAGGCGTTACTCGCAACTAAGCTTCATTCAGGAAAGTTTCCCTAGATTTATACACAGCCGAGTGGTACGCGCATGCGTACTGCACGTACGTTACAGTCACAGTTACAGTTGTTATGCTTGTACGTTATGATGGAGAACGCACGCACGTTTCACGAACCCGTGTGTATGTGTAGAAGGGGTTCTTGACAGTTCTTGAACCAGGTCATCATCACCGTGGTCAGTGAGCACAAGCAGTTGGAGTGGACTTGTTAAGAGGATCCGTTCGTGATCGTGGCTATGAGGAGTGAAGTGCGAGTGTAGTGAAGTGCGAGGTATAGTGCAGCTGGTGGAAATCTTGGATGCCTCTTACGATGAAATGATGTAAGTTGCCTCGTGTCGTGGACATGGCAGCGAGGTATTTTGATGCCCTGTCCACATCCAAGCCGTCTTTCACGCAGTATGAGCACCAAGCGTTGTTGGGTCTTGATAAATCAATGTTGAAGCCACCGCTAATCATGAGGGACATGGTCCTCTGGGCAGAGTTATTGTAGGAAGCATTGACACCGATTTTTGCGCAATCCACGTCATCCACGTTTCGGACCACGTGGATGAGTGGATGGTAGTTGAGCGTCATCCAGGGGTGTTCTGTTTTCAACTTCCTCACTTTCCTTGCGTCCGCCGCGGTGGTGTAGAGGTTACGGTGCTCGGCTGCTGACCCGAAGGTCGCGGGTTCGATCCCGGCCGCGGTGGTCGCATTACGATAGAGGCGAAATGCTAGATGCCCATGTACTGTGCGATCTCGGTACACGTTAAAGAATACCCGATGGTCAAAATTTCCGGAGCCCTTCGCTACGGCGTCTCTCATAATCATATCGTAGTCTTGGGACATAAAACCTCAACAATTATTGTTATTATCACTCTCCTTGCGTGTCAATGTGTGTGTTCGCGGTTACTGTGTTGAGACTTTGCATCACCTGTGGCACATTCCCGCATAACATGAACTCTGGTATACGGGTATGTGCCACACGTGACTGAGAGAAAGGGTTTCATGACGTACGCGACAGGTGTTTTGCGTTATTCTTGTCCTGACCACTGAATCGTGTTCGTCATACACTGATCCCCTGGTATGCCAATTTTGGTATATGACAAGTTATGGGGGCGACCAAGAGTGCGCCCAGACGTAGGCGGATAGATAGATAGATAGATAGATAGATAGATAGATAGATAGATAGATAGATAGATAGATAGATAGATAGATAGATAGCTGGGCTCAGTATTCGCATTAGTCAGTATCGTAATCGTCGGTAAACTTTTTGGACAGTCGTGCCTCATAAAAAAGAGAGGTAAAACTCTCCAAAGGACAGTTAACGTGTATCTTGAAAGGTACTCAGTACTACTCATCGGGTAGTCAGGACTGTCGCCTCTGTACGCCTTATTTTTCCTTTTATTGATTCCCCACTCGCTAGCTCATCTTTTTTTTCTCGTTCTAAACTCAACACAATCAAAACACAACGACGAAAGAGTGCTATAAAATAATGTTACGCTCACAAGCCACGGAAGCAACGAGACATGACTCACAGCATATAGGATCGAGTGCAGCCTTCGGGAAACTCGAAAACATCCGCGAGCTCACTGCGTGCTAGTGGTGGGACAAAAGCATTCTCTACGAAAGACAATGCACAGCCGACAAGGCGGCAGTGTCGCAAGCTTGTTTCACTTTGTTTTATACATATGTTCTGCAGGCTTGAATATCGTGTGCAAGAGCGTCACCAGCGCAGTGCGTTGATTCAAGGAGGTGGGACAAAAGCAGCGACAGAATATCATATCAGATTGCAGCGTCTTCGAAAAAGTGGATTCCATATATGCCACATGTTATAAAAGCGTAAGCCTTTCTATGTCCACTCCCCGAGAAAAGTGTCCACTCGACCGTCTGTTACTTCAGCCCCGAGGGTCACCGCTATAAAGAAATAAATGAAAAAAGATGTTCACTCCGGTGGTCAGGTTTGAAGCCGGGCCCCCACGCTCCGCAGGCGAGTGTCTTAAAGGGGTACTGACACGAAAATGTTTCGTAGTTTTTCTTTTTGCGTCAAATGAAAGGCTAAGCCCTCAAGAGCCTAGACAATGCACTGCTAAGCATGCGTGCGCCCTGAAAAAGTATTTACATAACGTTTTTAAACGCTTGTTTTGGTTCCTACTGCACCCTGACGTCACAACACGGTATGAGCTTCTCGTTACGTGCTCGCGCAAGATATCCTGACGTTTCCACCGTGGCTCCGCTGGCGACGCAAGAGCGGCCATTTTGGAAGTTTTGCTACTTGACGTCATCAAAACCAACCAGACTGCGTGAAGTCACCAGAATTAGTACTGTAGCCTGACGTCAAGCTAGTGTCGATGTCGGTAGGTGCGCCATGGGAAAGTTGACTTTGATATCAAAATAAAATATCTTATCAGCATTAGCTGAGCTTCACACTTGCTCGGAGCCGTCTCTGTATACAGGAGATTTGTATGGCAGAGTAAACTAGCCTTCGAAAAACGGTGCTAGTACCCCTTTAACCGCTATGCCTTCACCCATTCTTTTCTTCGTTCTTGACTAGGTCATCACTCATGCTTGCAAAATATGGATATGTGAGTCCTACATGAAAGCGTTCTATCCGCGGTGCAAAGCAAATGTAGAAGGATAATATTTTCTGTAAAGGCTTTGCTGAATTTTCGTGGAAGTGGAATAAAAGCCCATTGCAGGACAAGACGCAAAGCCGGCAGGGAGCACTCTACACGTCAGGAAATAATAAACCTCGCGAAATTTCGACGTTAAACACGCGTTTCGGTGGTCGCGGGTTGCGCGTGCCACGGGGCCACGATTGCTGTCGAGAAGATGAAAGACGCGATGCCGAAACAGTGTTGCAAAGACAGCCGCTGCCTACAATAAGAAACGCTTACGCATCACTGAGACAATTCCAAAAGGAGCTTCTGCGTGGCACTTTCTTTTATAAGGGCGAAGCACCTTAGGGTCTCGACGTGTCGGCGTGCATCGTCGTCTCCTGTCGTGACGGTCCATTTGCTTGAGCGCAAGAGAGGGCGCCACCGCCTCAGCGCTCGCCGTGTGGCGAGAGAGAGCGAACGGCGCGCGTTGGCCATGGAAACGCTCTTCCTGCGATGAACGGTGAACTACGATTCAGAGCCTGAATGTCCAACGAGACGGAATGTACAACGAGACTGAATGTCCAATGGGTCACGTGACCGGCGAGACTGAATGTCCAACGAGACGGAATGTCCAAAAGAGACGGAATGTCCACCGAGACTGAATGTCCAACGAGACGGAATGTACAACCGAGACGGAATGTCCAACGAGACGGAATGTCCAACGAGACGGAATGTACAACCGAGACGGAATGTCCAACGAGACTGAATGTCCAACGAGACGGAATGTCCAATTTAGAAGAGAAAAACATGCCCTCGTTTGAAATTTCTCAGACAACTGATTCATTGGGTTACAGTTAAAGCTGAAATTTGGGCTAGTTGGTCTTCACTTAAATACATAATATAGCGGAACAAAACAAGGACAGAGAAAGAAGCACACAGGACGACCGCTAGATCATTGGGTTAAGATAGCCTAACGGAAGGTCGATTTTTTTTTTCTGCGTTTTGCAAATATTGACTGTCTGTGGCGTCGGGCGTCGTATTTTTGTTTCCGTATTCGCTTTACTGCATTTATCATAATTTCAAGTTTTGTTAGTTTTATTTCTATTTTGTATATATAGTTTTCATATGTATGTTGAATATGTTACTTTATTGCTTTATTTTGTTTGTTTGCATACTTTGCTGTTCCTGTTTATCTTTGTCATAAATCGGACATCACAGCCACTTAAAAGATTACAAGAGGGGGCGCTCCCTCGTCCACTCTGTACGGTATCTATCTGCGTTTAATCCCTGAGAGTGTTACCAGCGCCACTCGTAGCTAAGGCGGCGAGTGTGAAGCACTATTTTTGCCAGAAAGCGTCACGAGGCAGGACGAAGCCCTTGCTATGAAAGTGCGAAAGAAGAATAGTTCGAGCCAACAGCCAATTAAGCCAAATAAAACATTGGGGACATTGTTTGTTGCTTTTTTTAACTGCGATGTAATAATTATAACCCATAGTCAAAGGATTCCAAGTAGACGAAAAAACACCCTTTTCATCGGTGGGATCCGAACCCGCAACCTTATAATTACGGCGACGATTTGCGCTTGCTAACACTCCCAGGGATCAAGCTCACGGAAATACCCAACAAAGTGGACGAGGGAGCGCCCTCCGTCGTAGCTTAATTGTTAGAGCATCAGACGAGTAATGCGAAAGTTGTGGGTTCGAATCCCACCGAAAGAAAGTGTGCTTTTTCGTGCCTTTAAGTCCTTTCAATTTAGGTCATATTCGTTACACTACAGTTAAAAAACATCAACAAATAACGTACCTATGCTTTCCTTGGCTTCATTGTTGGCTTTCTACGAGCCCCTAGAACAATTCTTTCCTCTTAAAGAATGCGGGTCGAAGCAGCTAGGGAGGAAACTTTCCTTTAAAATTAAATTCTTGGGTTTTACGCGCCAGAACCACGAAATGATTATGAAGCATGCTGAGTGTGGGATATCAGTTTTAGTTTTGACTACATTGATGGAAACATGTCATGGCATTTCGGCTACAAGAGAACTGCAGGCCGCTCTAGGAAAGACCATGCAGTTAAAGAGGTGGTGTCACCAAATTTTGAGGCTATAAAAGCCTGCTGTTGGCTTTCTCTGTAAGCAAGGACGCTCAGCACGAAGTATTGCACGCAGCAAACGTTTAGAATATATTTTAATTCACTTCCAAAGTCTGTATAAATGCTCATTCTCGCGATCGAGACCCATCGCTAGCGCGACTGACCCCGAAGTCACTGTGTAGGAAGCGTAACGAAAGTTTTAGTGACGTCACACGACATTAGAGTGACGTGCAATGAGCGGTGACCTACAGCTCCGCTGCACTGGGCCAGTCAAGAGAGGATCAGGTCATCCGCTGCGAACTGCTCATTTTTTCTGAGCTTATTGCCGAAGTAGCCAATCTTTCTCGCGTTTTGCAAAGTGCTTCGCGTGAATAATTTTTCATTACAACACATAGCATACAGGTAATCGTTGGCGACAATAAAACCGTTTTTATGATGCTTAAAATCATTTGAGGACTTTTCAGAACCGGCCTGAACACGAGCTTTTCTATTACTCTTCCAATGACGTCGATATTAGTACTGTGAAGCTCAAGTGAAAACAAAAAAAAAAAAACTGGGTCGGGAACAGACTTGTACGCATTACAGTGAAAGAGCGTCAGCGATTACAATTACTTTTTAAAAGACTAACGGATTACGGAGAAAAAACTGAAAGCTAATCGATTACTCAACAAGGTGAGGTACCGGGCTATTTGGTTTTGCATAATTGTTAAACTGTACTAAAGTTACAGGTACATATTTTTAGGGAGGACGCACATAACAAAAGCATGAAAAGCGCAAACTTTCAACTCGATTTGTTGAAAAGGCATCAAGTTATATGAACACGAGCAAACGGGTGCAAAAGGGAGTTCTTCAAATGTTTTTTTCTTATTTTTAAATACTTCTTTTTTGCGTCGTGTGCCCTTATTTTATTCCCTCGTGTCTTTGCGCTCGCTCTCTCTCTCTCTCTCTCTCTCTCTCTCTCTCTCTCTCTATATATATATATATATATATATATATATATATATATATATATATATATATATATATATATATATATATATATATATATATCCCTGCCATTTGTACAAGACTGGGTATCGAGCAGTATTACGCGCCGTGCGTAATACGCAGTCTCAGCGCCACGTGCTATCACGACGAAACGAATTTTCACGCACGTCGCAAATGTTAGGGCACATTCGGAAAATTTTCACAGCAAATATTGGGATGTGTGGAACGAAAACGGAAAAGTGAAATTTGTGACCGGGACGGAATGTCCAACGAGACGGAATGTCCAACCGAGACTGAATGTCCAACGAGACTGTATGTCCAACGAGACTGAATGTCCAACCGAGACGGAATGTCCAACGAGACTGTATGTCCAATGAGACTGAATGTCCAACCGAGACGGAATGTCCAACGAGACGAAATGTCCAACGAGACTGAATGTCCACTATTGGACATTCAGTCTCGTTGTACATTCCGTCTCGATGGACATTCAGGCCGCAAGCGTGAACTACCAGCTCGCAAGGAACGAGAACGCGCCCTCGCCTGCGAGAGACAACGCCGACGCAGGCAGCGTCTGCTAGCGAGTTTCTTTATTGAAAAAACTGACTACTCTGCACAACCGTTCACCAGCCACCCCGTATATATAGGCACTGAATCTTGACCTGCAATGTAGTGCCGGTGGGAGATTTCTCTTGTGTGTAGTTGAACAATGAAGATTCGCAGCGTGCACGTTAACAAAAGCGGACTGCGGGTCTCTGTGTCTAATCTTTCTTCTATCTCTCATTGCCCATTAGCAGTGATTTTGCTGTGGGAAACACCGACGCGCAGCCCACGTGAAAATGGGATGTGAATTCCCAGCTGGAAATCTGGTTTCCAGCCTGGTTTTCAGCTGGAAATGGCTCTTCAGGCTGGAAATTTTCCATTCCCAGCTGGAAATACAATTTCCAGCTGGGAATGAAACCCATTCCAGGCTGGAAATGGTATTTCCAGCATGGATATGGAAATCATTCCCGACTGGAAAGCCATTTCCAGCTTGACGTTTCCAGTTCCAGTTGGGAAGTTATATTTCCAGCTGGAAATTTTTCTAGCTTCAGTTGGGAAATAATTTGCTCAGCATGAAATTTTCTTGTTTGAGCGAGGAAGTGGTGTAGTTGACAAAAGGAATCCCAGCTGCCCAAAGATTGATCTGCATACAATTAAGTGATAGCAGATTAAGTGTATAATGCAGACCGTGCATTTAGACATGACTTAGAACAGTGGTTCTCAAATGGGGGTCCGCGAGGTCATTCTTCGGGGTCTGCAACACCCAATTAAGCTTGCAAAAAAAGAGAGAGTTTTTTGAAGGCCCACTATGTCCCGTGACAGCGGCCCCTTCTGGTTTTTGGTATGCTTCACTGCATTAAATTTGTGCAGTGCGACGGAGCTGACTTATGTTTCTCCTTCATGAGGTGGCTGTAAAGTTTCTGTTGCAGTTTTCTACGACATATGCGAGCATGCTTTTTCCAGGCTTGCATATTTGAAAAACAAACATCGCGATAAAGAGGTTGAATGTGGCTCCAGGCCAGAGAACTTATTGACAAGTCGTTCAGATCGAATTGACGTGGCACTTTTGCCTGACCATTCTTTGCCACGTAGAAATAAAAGGCACCTATTTCACACGCTGCATATTGCGTATAACCCACCGACCCCCTCTTCCTCTGACTGCAAGGGGTCCCCCTGAAACATCCATGTCTGAGAACCACATTGAATATTCATCACATGGCACATAGGATACATTTTACAACCGTGATCTTCCGCGCCCCGTACGGCTGTGTTGCAAAAAAATTGAAAAATATGTATGGCTGGGGTAACACGCACTTTTATTTGACCTTTTCAGTAGTCGTGCGCCCGGTCGACACGGCATTACAAATATGTTTGCTTGCTCAGTTCATCATTGAGCCGTTGCGCCAATAGCTAGTGTTTAAACAATAGTAGTTACTTCCTTGTGAAAAGGGGAATTATTTTTGCCACGATCGAATAGCAGTGAACTTTGCTAACTTGCTCCCTCCGACGCCGCGGCCATGAAAAACGCCGCACTGCCGCGATGTTTGTTGGCGTCTCAGTAGCTCTATTCTCGTATCATTTCTCGGTGACTTATGACGTTAATGCTAAATAATAACCTACTCTGTAATATAAATACAGCGTACAAAATTTATGTTTCTTTTTTTAAGGTTAACACCATTAAAGACAGTGGTCCGATAGACCGCATAAATTATTATGTCGCCGCAGTCAGCCACAGTTTCGTACAGCACATGGCGGCTAGTCGTGGTGATATTGGTGATATCTGTGCGTGTGTGTGCTCGGTGTTCGCTACTCTAGGGAGTTTCCTTGATGAATATCTGTGCGACAGTTACATGGAATAGTTCTTTGTGGTCAGGTTTATCTCTGGAAAGTGTTACGAGTGATGACCAGCATGTTCGAGCGGTTTTTATTGCTGTACTGTGTGCGATGTCTTGGATACACCAGCGCCGATCAAGGGACAGCGATTTTCTCAGCTCTAACTGTTCCATTTGGAGGTAAGTTGCACTTACATATTTCAAATATAAGTGAACGTTTGTCTCAAATGTTTGTGGGCTTCGTTATCACGATGTCATGTTACCTGGCTGCGTGTAATGTTTACATATGCGCGAAGTACACTACAGGCCGGTTTGTGTAAGCAGCCTTTGTCTCCAGTAGCACTGTGCCGTGCAATGCTTGTGCCTACTGGTGCGCATGCGTCTATGCAACAAACGCGAGTAATTACATATGTTCGAGTGAACTCATTGGACGCCTATTCGGAGTAGTTTAAGGTCGATATAAATAATCGTTACATAGCACCTACAGTATGAACCGCAGTGCTCATCAGATCTTGCTCACCTTTGCTTTGCACTGCATTGACTTTGTATTGTGGTACTGCTTTTTAAAGCTGTATTGATGCTGTTCATGTGATTTGGTAAAACTATACTTTTGCTAGAATTGCGTTTTATGGGTCATTGTGGTTTTGATGTTTGCTCATTATGTATATTTTTTTTTTCAGGTGATGTACGAGGATATGAGCAAACTCATTCTACATCTCGAGATATGTTTTAACACTTGTTACAAGCGTTCAAATAAATGCTGTTAAATTTCACCACCATGTTCTTTGACTGCGTGCAGTTCACTGGACGAACAGGTCCTGTAGGAACCATGCTAAGACGCATGCGATAGCCGCGAGGTCAAATCTGGAAACTCTTCCATTTCCAGCTGGGAATGAAGGATTCCAACTAGAAATTTTGCCATTTCCTGCTGGAAATATTTTCTGGAAATATTTCCATTCCCAACTGGAAATATTTCCATTCCCAGCTGGGTTATGGAACCTGGAAATTTTTCCAGGCTGGAAGTTTTCCCATTTCCAGCTGGGAAATTTTCCAGCCTGGAAAGATTTCCAGGTTTCATAACCCAGCTGGGAATGGGAATCATTTTCACCTGGGAGTGCATGCTTCGCCTCTCCACAGGTTTCACTTTAGTGGAGCTGAAACACCCTTCCCTACATGCTTCGCCCCTCTCCAATTTTTTTCGAATACAAGTTGCCCTGTCGAAATGTTGGCTCCAGTGGCATCCCCTGTTCAACGGTTTGTTTATTGTTAATTCATTTTATGTATACATATGTTATAAAAAGCTGGTCGCGCTACAGAATGCGATTGCACAAGCGGTTGAGTTGAATATTATTGGCACGGAAAAACACCATGCGCACTAAGAAAGGGCATTGCAACGAACGCTAGCTTAGCTACGTTAGGGCGTGCTTTTCCAACTTGCAATGTCCTGCCCACTTCGTTCTGTCCGCGCGCATATCTTAGCGTGCATCCTGCGACCAGCAGTCTTGCGCTTTCCGTCCGTCAAGATAGTTCAGTATAGTTGTAGTGCGCGTTCGATTAGCGTGATGTCATAGGTTCGCTTACTGGCCTCTGCGGTTGTCTTTTGATGAAGGTGTAATGCAAGAAAGTTCGTCAAGCAAAGGTTTATTGCACTAAGGAAACGCCCAACCGGTCAAAACTAATTGATAGTTGCTCACTGCATTGGTTATCGGCTTATATACTGGCGTGTAGCCTCGACCCCACCTCCACCCACTTGCTTAGCCCATGCCTTCATGTAGTTTCAAGGCAATCTCCCTTCATTCAACAAGTCAGTCAAATACATTGTGAAATTCGCTGCCGTACTGCGCACTTTTGGTCCGCAGTGCCCAACGCTCGTGCATGTTTTACGAAAAAAAGCCTACACGGAACTTGAATATTTCGTAACTCGGTGTGGTATTTTTTGGAGCCTATTGTATCTGCAAGGTTTATTTTCAGACGCATACAATAGCCCGAACGATGTAAAGCGACGGCGAACGCGAACTAAAGTTCCGTGGCCGACAAAAATAGCGCCTGCATTACAACTATACTTTCTCGGCGAGCACCTCTGGCTAATGTTTTGGGGCATTGTCAAAAGTATCTTTCGGCAACTGAAATGCTGGCACCATTTTTTCCTCGTTCCGCTTTACATTCTATTGTACGCATATGCATATTTCATCTGACGCTCTCTAAGGCGTCCGACGGTCGACATGCAGGATGAAGAAAGGAAAAAAAAAAGCTTTTA
Organism: Rhipicephalus sanguineus; assembly: GCF_013339695.2. Classification (NCBI taxonomy): domain Eukaryota; kingdom Metazoa; phylum Arthropoda; class Arachnida; order Ixodida; family Ixodidae; genus Rhipicephalus; species Rhipicephalus sanguineus. Next base: position 24,634,061 of record NC_051182.1, read on the forward strand.
TCATTTTCAACGGAGTCCGAGATTCTAGTCGTGGCATCTTCTACTCAACGAAACACCACATCTCCTAACCTCACACCCTACTTGAGACGCATCGGCGTCGGTTCCTGCTTCCTTATCGGTACCGTGGTCCTGCAATAGAGAAATATCGAAGTACCCTGGCAGTATCTGCACTCCAAAAATTTCTTAGTGAGTGCAACCTATTGTTTGTGAAGTCTGGACCTATTTTCTGATCACTTACCTTCTCAATCAATGCTTATTCTCCCAGAAGCCATGGCCATTTGGCGCTTAACGGCGCCTTCCATATTGCTTAGTTTTCTTGAGTGTTGATTATAATGTCACAACTAAAAGCTAGCAAGACAATAGAGGACAAATGGGTGAGCAACACGAGATTCACTCGTTTACCTTTAGAATAAACTGTGTGGCCAATCAGGAGGCATTAGCCAGTTTCTCTAGGAGACAAGACGAAGTAAAATGAAACCGCAGTTCCTCAGAAGAAAAATCCGACGCGTTTCCCCTTCTGGGCTCTGAATACAGAAGTCGTCTTTCATTATCGCACCGTGGTCATGTTTGCTCTTCCTTTACTCGTTGCGGCAATATTTGTTTTCAACTGACATTCACAATTTTCCATCCTATTCTTAGTCATTTGCCTGTCGTGAGTAAGTAGCAGTATCAAAGGAAGAATAATGAACGATAACAAACACACTTACAAACTAGCTCTAATGACCCTCGATGCAAGAGTGTCTCACCATTAAAACGACTGGGCAGCGGTGGTAGCAAAGGCAGTTCAGTGCAATCAGTGAGTCCATGGATAAGTATTCAACAGTACTATTTTGCCAGCACAGATAGTTGGGCCAATGTGGGTGCAATCAGTGAGTCAATGGATAAGTATTCAACAGTACTATTTTGCCAGCAAAGGTAGTTGGGCGGCCAATGTGGGGTGAAGATTCTTTGTAATTGTAGTGAAGAGTTTGACGAAAGTTCGTCTGGTCAGGTATCATGACGAGGACGAAGAAGGTTAGTGTGATCAAGAAAGCCGTACGGGTCCCGAAACTTCTATGTCTTTTGCACCTTGAATTGGTCAGTGATCGCATCTTCATCCTCTTCTTTGCAGTTGTTGCACTAATGGCTCACCGTTAAGCGTTACTGCCTGAAGTACAGGACCAAGTCACAGCGTTACTTGGAATACACTATCCTCTTACAGCAGCGGCTCTCGTGGGGCCTTGCTTGACTCGGACGTATTTTCCCACATTTGTAATTGTAGCCGTCCAGGAGAAAATGCGCTAGTGTCCGGTTCAACTCTGCCCACGCTTTCCGTAGTTCCACGCAAGGACATTCCAGCTAGCCCACTGCCAGGTTTATTGGGAGAAGGTCGTAAAAGAATGTCCAGGAGACTCGCGGTGATCAGTGAGTGTCAGATGGAAGCCATAAAAATGTTGCACCAACGACGTACCGGCCGTGACGCTACCATCATTACGTTTTGCAACGTGTCGCTGTAGTCATTCGTTGCCTTATCGCCGCTGTCATCATCGTGCCTTTGTCGGCGTTTCTTGTGCCAATGACGTCATTGTCATTTTTTATCCTCTTCGTTCTCAAGCGGCCCTGCTTCTACTGATACGACTGACAGTCGAAGCTTCTACATTCGTGATATTTTATAACTATGCGTTTCTTTTAGTGCAATGTGCAGCAACGCCGAAGTTTAGCAGGTAAAACGGCAGCATTTCACTTAGAGCATCGCAGTGAGTTTTAGAACACTAAACCAACACACAAATGGTAGAGAAATGCATAGAAGAAATACGTACCAGCACGCGTGATATCTCTCTAGCGCATTCGCAGTGCTGCGGGTCAGCGTCGTCCAGTGACGACGCAACGACTGAGCGATTTTGTCATACGCGTGCAGCCCGAAAACAATACGACAATAGCATACTCCATCTTCCGAGAGCGTGGCTACATCTTCAAGTTCTTGTTTTTAAATAGCTTTCTTTTTATGTTCCTCTTGGCGACCTCTGTTTATATTAAACCCAGTGGTTCGTTTCGTGCTTTGCCGCAATTTTTCCTGTTCCATTTCCTATATGGAACGGTGCGTATTTATTTAAATTTTGTCAACTGTCTTTGTCCTGTGATCCATAAGAAGAATATTGCAAAATGATATATGTGAACGCAGGCATTATTTTCATTTCGTAAAACTTAAATGCATGCGCAAATACTTCAACAGCAGGCCGCATGTATGACACAACACGCCAACTTGAATAAGTGTCGTCCTCGATGCAATCACAGTAATAGAGTCATCCTATAAACGATTTATCAAAATGTCACACAAGTGCTAGCGTACCGGGAGTGATACTGTTACGGGGAGATGTTAGAAGATATGCTTAATACAATATTTACACTGAGAAAGCGGACAGCGCCACCGCAACAAAAAAACTTGGATTATACACTTGAGCTTCGCCTTCAAAAGTAGCGTAATCGGGCCCCGTTCGCATCGCCTTCTCAATCGCTAGCCTCGCTTCACTCCTTGGTGGACACCTCAGTCATGCCGCAAAGAAAGCAACGTGTGTGCGCGTAACACCGACCGTTTCAAGCTATCCTAGAATGTCTATTGCGGAGTGTCCAATATACGCCATACTTCTTCCTTTTGCGAGTTGGCGAAGTAACCATTACGCGTCCATAAGGCAGCACGCGCACCTGGGCTGGAGTGTACTAGAATATTTTCTAGTACACTCTACCTGGGCAGTTGTACACATCCTTGATGCAGTTGATGATGATATGGTGCTTAATTATGTCTGTGTTTTGTAATGAGCGAGCCTTTAAACCACGCAGTCGTTGCGCAATTCACATTTTTTGACGCCTGGTGCGATTCTACGATTCTGCCACGCAATATTTCATGCGTTCACTCTCTTCGGACAACATGCCATTCATGCAGGTTTTAGGGGCGAAGCTCCTTAGGGTCGAGCCATGTCCCTCCCTCGTTGTGACACGCTAGTACTGGGAGCGCTCGTTCTCGCGCTCGCGCCAAAGAGAAGCCTTCTTCCTCTTGTTCTTCGAGCGCCTGTATGATGATGCCAATCAGGAAAATTTCAGAATCACAGCATATCCACGAAGTGAATGATGACGAGTGGGCGTAGCTCCGCTCGCGCCAAAGAGAAGTCTTCTTCCTCTTGTTCTTCTAGCACCTTGATGATGATGCCAATGAGGAAAATTTCAGAATCACAGCATATCCACGAAGTGCATGATGAGGAGTGGGTGCAGGCAAAACCACACACAAAAACTGAAAAAAAAGGAAGCAAGCGAGAAATAGAGAGAAAGAAATAAAAAATAGAAAAGATAAAAAGAGTGTAGGAAAAAAAGAGAAAACGGAAGAGCAAGAAAGAAGGCTGCCCAGCTCCGCACTTGCTTCAGGCTCAATCGGAGGGACTTGCATTGACCTCGTCTTCTAAAATTTTCGGTTGGATCTTATACAAGAACCTTTGGCTTTAAATTTCACCGATCATAAGGCTGTCATAATGAAAGGAAAACGCCGCCCACATCTCAACACCATATACGCAGTATGATTAATAAAGAACTTTGTATATACTGTACACTCGTGTTGTCGCGTCTTTGCACGATCGAGTGGACAATTTACGGGAAGATTAACGCTTAATGATCCCCCGGAGCTTCGCCCACTCGTGATCCTTCACTTCCTGGATATGCTGTGATTTTTTTATTGCGACAGCAATTATATGGACACACTCGCCGGATTTTTTTCCGTTGCCGTCGCCGTCATGTCCCTGATATGTATATTTATGTATATATAAATAAAAACCACAAATAAATATAATTGAGAAGAAAATATTCCGAAGTGCTCGACTGGGGTTTTGAACCTGCGACCTCTCGCTCCGCAGCGCGCTGCCTTAGAAAATTACGCCATGCCTCATTCGTTCCCCAGGATGCTAACCACAGAATACAAACGCACGCGGCGTTGGCTGAAACGCACGGGACGCCACACGTAGCGAAATTAAAGTTATGCACGGCGCGGGTCATGCTGCATCGTTGCCCGCGTTGCGTTTGCATCATATCGCTGGCGACCCACGCTGATTTTCCATTTTAAGGTTGTAGTGCCACGCCACTCGTGGCCAGTCGGCAGGGGAAAAAAAGATGGCTGATTCCTCTGTCATAGGAATCGGTATAACACGAAAATGAAACTTGTCGTCACAGAAGTAGTTGATTGTTTATAGTGCATTGGTATATGAGATTTTGTACAATGTCTACTGTTTGGCAGATATAGCACTGCTTGATGGTGGACGCACTCACGCTGACGCCTAGTGGCGCATCTCCGCACCGACGACTAACGCCCATGATCATGATTTAACCCTCGCGGTAGCTGAAGTTCCTCGTATGATGAATGCCAAGCAAATACGGCAACACTGATACTCGATATGCACTCCTTCAAAGCATCGCGGAACGCGAAGAGAAACGCTACGCGCCTCGTGCTTTCCACAGGGCGAGCGGGGAACGCGGTGCGACAGCCAGGCGAGCGTCGGAGACCTATTTTTCGATATGGATGGATACTATGAGCGAGACTTTGGCTAAAGCCACCACCTCGCGTTGTGCTATTGACGAAAAACGCGCTGAATGGGACGGTCGTATCAACGGCGTGTTTTTTGTTTGTTTGTTTTTCGAGCCTGGTGGCACACATGCGACCGCCCCGTTATAAAAGGGACGCTCATAACATCCATCCATCCATCCAAGAGCAGTGCGAGAGGAAAGTGTGAAAGATCAAATGCGCGTTCATGTAGCCTCCGTTATGTGTTTGGCGGTAGCTCAGTGTGCTAAACGCCCGTCTGCTATCGTCGCGGACCAAGAGGTCGTGGGTTCGAGTCCTGTCAGCGGTGCTCGTTCTTTTAGTTTTTTTTTCTTTGCCATTTGATGGCGGTCATTTCGCTGACGTGTTTCCGTGACAGAAATGCGTCATGGAAGTCTTGGTGTACCCCGGCATAAAACACTTTCGTGTTAAAAGAACGTCCGGTGGCTCAGGGTCGCGAAACCTAGTGGGAACGCTTTGGCTGTTGTAGGCTTATGCCAGGGAAGAAACGAGGCAGCTGAACCAGAATCACAGTATATATGTTACGCTGTGACCAGAATCCTGAGGTAAAAAACAGCGCAAACGCACAAGACAGCCACGAAGAAAAGAAACGCACGACACAAGCGCTGACTAACAACGTCTTTATTCTTTCATATGCCGATACATATATAAAAACGAGGCAACCTTACCGCACATGCGCACACAACAATAGCTCTAAAACAAAGCGTGTAACAAGGATCATAGTGTATTAGATACGCGAAAACATGAAATCATATTCAAATGGGTGCAGGGACAAAGAAGTCAAGAAGTAGGAAGGACAAAGAAGACATTCAAATTTCTTGCTATCGCATTCATTGCATCACCCTTGAGGTGAAACTGTGACTTTTTTTTTTTTCGAAGGAATTTCGAGCACTGCATGGCTTTGGAGTAGAACACCTACTTGCAACGCAGAATGCCTGGGTCCGTTTCCCAGTTCAACTCAAGTATTTATTTTATTTATTTATTTGCATCTATCTAGATTTTCGGTCATGGACAACGCTGATTTTTCGCTCACAACCGCCGACGTCGACACGGGAATTGCTGCGAAACGAGCTCCTTAAAGGCCGAGACAGACGGTACGATTTTCCATGCGATGCGGCGTCCGACACGGCGGTGGGAAAACCGGAATGGTGACCTTTCATAGCATCGGACAGCCACCATTCCCTCTCCCCCACCGCCGTGTCGGACGCCGCATCGCACGGAAAATCGTACCGTCTGTCTCGGCCTTAACGCTACCGCGTTCAAGTGGCAAAGCAGGGAGCATCTGTAGTCCTCCACCATCTTAGAAAGGTTAAAGCGCACACTGACGGTGACGAAGTGTTTCTTTTTCTTCCTCACTTTGTACCCGTCTGTGTTTGCTGTAACTTTTCCAAGGTGCAATGCCAACTGACAACCAAGTCATCTTTGTGCCCCATACCACCCGAACAAAGACAGTATACGGAAAGATTTCACTACAGATAGGAATCAGCGGTGTTCGGTACGTAATAGGCCTTCATGCGGTTTTATGTGCCAAAACCACGATATGATTGCTGAAACGCTGAAACTCTTCACCACGCAGTAGTGAAGAGTTCCGGCAATTCCGACCACCTGAGGCTCTTTAACTGGACCTGAATTTGAGTACACGGGCCTCTAGCATTTCGCCTCCGTCGAACTGCAACCACCACAGCCAGGATCGAACCCGCAACTTTCGGGTCAACAGATGAGCACCGTAACCACAGTACCATCCCGCGGCTGCGAGATTGAGCCGACGGAGACGAAGACAACGAGTGGTTTCGCAGATTACGGCGGACACTTTGTGGCATGCACGGAAGGGCCAGGGTACGGAGAACAGCGGCTGTTCGAAGAGACTGACACGGCGTTCTGGGGCCATAGAAGGATGAGAGATCCCGTAGGAATGTGGGTCTTTCTGTGTCGGCTATCATAAAGAGATTGTTTGTGCACTTCGGAGTCGGAAGACTGAGCAAGCGCAACTTTACGTGCATAGTCGGCACGAAGAATGCTATACTAAGTATGCTATACAATGATACTAAGTTGTGGGGCACGCGGAAGAAGAGATCAGCGTGTCCATAGGCAACGTTGAATTTCGGCCGATTTAAAGAATGAAAGACGAAAGCAAGCGATCTGGCGTCAAGACGTTGTTGCGACCGGGTATTTGGATCAATCCCACCGCTGACTCCAGTTGTCGTGCCGGTGTGTTTGGATCCGTCCCTTCTCGACAACCATGCTGTTGCTACGAGAGGGCAGCGTCGTACCCGGACTCCGTTTGGTAGCGTAGTCGAGTCTCCGGGTTGAGGAACTGATGCTAGCAAGTTGGGAAAACAATAACAAGTTTACTGACACTTTTCGTACACTCAATTACATCGTTACAAGGAAAGAGTTCAGTGACGAGCGCATTGGATGAGCCTGTTACCGAGGGCTCAGAGCCCCATTTCTCACTCAGCACCGTCGTTTTAACCCCTCAGTTTGGCTCCTCCCTCGTGATGACCACCAATCACACACATGACACCTCCCACCATGGCACAGTCCATTTCACTGTCGCGGAGGGGTCATGGCACACTTGAAGCGGCAAGAGTCCTGCGGTTGTCGACACGCAGGTGGGGGAGAAGCAGAACAGGTTCCTCGTGCTTGCCCATGCAGATCTTTTCCCGACGCAGCGAAAGGGTTGCGGAGACTCCCGTCCAAACATACCCGTCAGGTGGCTTCGGCAGCGTACCAAGCCAAGCCCAGGTGGTCCATTGTCTCCGGCATCGCCGTCCCAGACTTTGAGGCCGAGATTCTGCCCATTGTTGGTCACTCGCCGTCCCAGGAATTTCGTTTCCAGGAAGGATACAGGTGTTCTGGCAGCGGGAGAACACCTCGTCCGCCGATTCTCTTGGTCAGTGCTTCGCCACCGACAGCCGGTCATAACAGCCTCCTCCCTCGCCAGTGGAGAAACGGAGGGTAGCAGCCATCGCTGCTGCTCGAAGGGTCGACGAAATTCGCCACCGTTGAATGTCCAAAGCTCGTCTTCGCTTGAAGCATTGTCTGGTCAGTTGCAACCCAAATTCAGCGGCCTCTCTGAAACTCAACCACATGCAGAGCAAGCACTCGGCCGCCTCCGAGCAAACCAGGCCAAAAGAGGGTTGGTAAACAAATTTTCATTATTAGCTTTATACGAAAGCTGACACTCAAAACTCTCAGGACTTACTTATGCTGAGGAACCGAACGTGCTACTTTACTCAAACAATCAAATAGTTGCACGGAAAAAAAAACGCATATATCAATTTCAAGACATTGGGAAGAGCACCCCAGACTCGCTTAGAAAGAGCGGCTAAGCGCGTCAGCGTTTCCACTCAAATTTTGCCCTTCTTATCCTCAATGTCGAAAAGATATTACCTAAAAATCAAGCTCCACCTCAGAAGGTGACTGTTCTTAGATGTCGCGGTTTGCAGCCAGGCAAGGGGATAACGGTCCGTATCTACGCTGAATTTGACGCCTCCGAGATTACACTGCAACTAATGAATGGCCTACACAATGTAAGCGCACTCCCTTTCTGAAGCGCAGTACGCCATCTCTCGAGAACTCAATTTTCGGCTCTAGTAGAGCACGGAATGTTCATTACCTTCGTCATCCCTCTAAGATTGAATGGCACCTAGGCCTCGATCGCTCACATAACTCTGGACCGTGAACTCTTGGTCGAAATCCTGAGCTCGCAAAACCGGACGGTTAATCACTACCGCCTTCACGCTTAAGAAGGCAGCCTCCTTCTTTTCATCTTAGACTACTTTCGCCTGTTCTATCCCGCGAAGAACATCGGTCAAGGGGTGGCCAACGATGAATAAACTCCCGATGCAAAGACTGCATTCCAGCGAGCCCCAAAACGCCCCTTCGTCCTTCTTTGTTTTGGGCCGTGGATAGTCTGCTACTCCTGAGCTCTTAAGCTCATTAGGTTTCCTAAAACCTAGGCCTACGCCGTGACCTAAATAGTCCACGATTGCTCTTTAAAACCGACCTTCTCATCCTTTACAGTCAGAACCCCAACGAAAGGTTCGACCGCGTCTCATTCCCCTGAACGATCGCTAACATCTCAACGTCAGGAAAAGCTTAATGATCCGCTCCAGTGATCACCTGATAACTTATTCCTTCACAAGAAAAAGAACAAAACATAACGGGATAAACACTGTCTTCTAACAGGTTCATTCTGTTAAAGCTACTTGCCCATGCCAACGCCTCTGATAAAAACCACTGTGCTCTCCTGAGCGCCTCAATTACTCTCAATCCTATAGCGTTGCAAAAGACAAAGTACAACTAACCCTTCACCTAATCCCTCTAAGTTCTTCTAAAACCTGATCCTTACGTTACGTTACAACGCACATTGTACAACAACAACAAAAAAATAACCCCAGGTGCAATACACTTCAAAAGCACCTCAAACATTTGCATTGGTTTTATGCTAAAACCTTGCACCAAATGCCTGTCAATTCCGATAGCGCGTAACGAAAACTGCACTGCTCAGTGCCAAACTCATTTCGGAAACTGATGCAGATATCTCTCCTCAAATGCTTATTCACGCCAAATCGACATGAAAGTGAACGCATACGATATCGCACATAAACCTTTCAAAACTAGTTCAATTACAGTTTTCGCGCTAAAAACACCTTCATCAGAAGTTCATCCTAATGATTAAAGAAAAAGAACTTCGATACTCTTTTCAGCCTTTACTACTGCGCGGTTTTTCTTCTTAAAACTTTGCACCACGTCTCGTAATACACAAAATTAAACTGGCTGAATTCTACATTCCTCACAAAACAATAAGTAACCCTAGTTTGCACGCACCTGCAAAATTACTCGAACTGACCGTTCCCCTTTTCTCAATTAGATTCGCTTGAATCGTACCCGATGGGGCCGCGGTCTAGCCGACTTTCTAGCTCGCCAGAGGCTACAACATGCACGAGCCAACAGCGGCATTCCACAGTCACGCTTCATTCGGCACTTCGGCCGGCTCCCTTCTGGAAGGCGAATGGAATGCCAGAAACGGCGAAGAAACAGTGTCCGTTCTCCCTTTGTGCTCGCCTCCGCGCGGTGCTTTGTTACCCGCCGTACACTGGCCTTTCGGCTTTGACGCTTCGGACACACCTGCTTTCCCGACGCTGTCCTCAACCTCGCCTTCCGTCGTGGGAGCGCACCTTGCTTTCTCCCTCTGCGCCCCTCTCGCTGCTTGCGGCTGAATGAACGCCTCAATTTACGTTTCCGCAAACCGTCCTGTGGCCTACCCTTTTGTCTTTTTCGCGCCGGGTTGGGACCTTTCTTAAGCTTACTCTGTGCCGAATGCTTCAGCCGCTTTCTTTTTCTGCGATGTCGGCGAACATCCTTTCCCACGTCGCCTTCATCATCGCTTGGGGTCGCGACATGCGGAGTTGCGCAGCTCGTTGGTGTTTCTGCTACACCTTCTATCTCGCTCACACCTCTCGAATTTTCCGCTACGTCGGACTGTCGGGCCAAATTATCCGCGTCAACGCCGATAAAATCTAATGCTGTGCCCTCACCGACGGTATCGCTGCACCCCTGAACAGTCTCGTCTTTGCTATGGTCGGCCGCCCCGCTAACCGTGTCTACCTTTGACGGTTCCGAAACGTCCGCCGAACGCTTTCGCCTCTTTCTTTTCTTGCGCTTTCGGCAAACAACCCTTCCCACGACGCCTCCATCCTCGCTTCGGGTCGCGACATGCGGAGCCATGCAGCTCGTTGGTGTTTCCGCTACACCTTCCATCTCGCTCACACCTCTTGAATTCTCCGCCGCGTCGGACTGTCGGGCCAAATTATCTGCGTCAGCGCTGATAAAATCTGAACCTGGGCCCTCACCGACGGTATCGCCTAACCCTTGAAGCGTCGCGTCCTTGCTATGGTTAGCCACCACGCTAAACGGGTCTACGTTTGACGATTCCGAAACGTCCTTTCGAGGCACGAGGAAGGTTTCCAGCTTCTCCTTGAGCCCATCAGGGCGGCTGGTACCAATCTCGTCCACGGAAGGAACGTCTTTCGGAATTGTCCCTAACTCTAGATCGGCCAAGGCCTCATTCTCAACCTGCTCTGCTTTCATGCTCTTTTGAAACGTCGGGCCTTTCTCTGGCGCGATCTCGCCAACGGCGACCTGTCGCTCGTTGTTCTCAGGAGAAGGATCCCTTAGCATGCTTCTTTTGCTTTCCTCTCTCCTACCAGCTATTCCGAATCTCCGGAATAAAGATGCCTTAATTACATCGTAGTTGTCTGCGTCCTTCTCACTGAGTCGCGTAACAACCTCAACTGCCTCACTGGGCAGAACTGACAATAACCCCTGAGACCAAGTGTCTCGCTCAAAAGACAGTTCTTCACACATTTGTTCAAATTCAGCAAGATATAGGCCGATATCCCCTGATACCACATATGGCTGCATATACCTTGACATCTTGAACTCTGCCTTCTTGTTGAGAAGAGGTACCACTCGCTGGGGACAATTGCCCGACCTCTTACTCAACTCCCGGAGTTCTACCTTGACTTCTAGTTTGCGGAGCTCAATCTCTTGCTTACGCCACCCTTCCTCTCTTTCACGCTCACGCCTCTTTTCTTCCCTTTCTCGCTGTCTGAGCTGCTCTTCCTTTTTTTGGTTGACGACCTCCCACTCTTCACAGAGCTCCTCATCATCGGCCCCCAAATCGATAATCGCCTGTATGAGTAGGGGTTTTCGTGTCAGACCCTTTGTATCGATCGACAATTCCTGACATAATAGCAACAAGTCCGACTTCTGCAGCTTCCGTAAATCCATGATCGTTCTGAGTGCCCGCTACTTCCAAAATAACTATCCGAGAGTACGTAACCTTGAGTCTCTCGGCAAAGTTATCTACCAGTTCTAAAACCCTCGTTTAGAACCTGGTCCACATCAAAGGAAAAGCCAAGCACTCACCCACACGTGATCGATGTTTCCAGACAGCTGCAATCCCTTAGGCCGACTGTTGTTGTCGCTTGTAGCTTCAGATCCCACCGCTGCCACCAGTTGTTGCGACCGGGTATTTGGATCAACCTCACCGCTGACTCCAGTTGTCATGCCGGTGTGTTTGGATCCGTCCCTTCTCGACAACCATGCTGTTGCTACGAGAGGGCAGCGTCGTACCCGGACTCCGTTTGGTAGCGTAGTCGAGTCTCCGGGTTGAGGAACTGATGCTAGCAAGTTGGGAAAACAATAACAAGTTTACTGACACTTTTCGTACACTCAATTACATCGTTACAAGGAAAGAGTTCAGTGACGAGCGAATTGGATGAGCCTGTTACCGAGGGCTCAGAGCCCCATTTCTCACTCAGCACCGTCGTTTTAACCCCTCAGTTTGGCTCCTCCCTCGTGATGACCACCAATCACACACATGACACCTCCCACCATGGCACAGTCCATTTCACTGTCGCGGAGGGGTCATGGCACACTTGAAGCGGCAAGAGTCCTGCGGTTGTCGACACGCAGGTGGGGGAGAAGCAGAACAGGTTCCTCGTGCTTGCCCATGCAGATCTTTTCCCGACGCAGCGAAAGGGTTGCGGAGACTCCCGTCCAAACATACCCGTCAGGTGGCTTCGGCAGCGTACCAAGCCAAGCCCAGGTGGTCCATTGTCTCCGGCATCGCCGTCCCAGACTTTGAGGCCGAGATTCTGCCCATTGTTGGTCACTCGCCGTCCCAGGAATTTCGTTTCCAGGAAGGATACAGGTGTTCTGGCAGCGGGAGAACACCTCGTCCGCCGATTCTCTTGGTCAGTGCTTCGCCACCGACAGCCGGTCATAACAACGTGTTATACGCGAATGCCGGTGATCGGTGGACCGGGGCGTAGCCAGGGGAGGGGGGGTTGGACTCCCCGCCCCCGAAATTTTTCGATTTTGCATGTACGTATATACACGCACACATACGAACGCACGCACAAACATACAAAAAGGATGGTTGATGCAACCCCCCCCCCCCCCCGAAAAAAATTTCTGGCTACGCTTCTGTCGGCGGACACATACAGTCGAGCGCGATTTGAACGTTATCGCGCGAGCGTCGACTAAGAACTACAACAGCGCCACAGCCCGGAAGCGTGTATCCGAAACATAACCCCTAGGATGACGGACACACGCTGATCAGCGCAGTTCGGCGAAAACGGAATGTTTGAACCACGAGCGCCGTTCCCCATGGCAACGCCAAAGAGGTTCTGTTTTCCAGGAATCAAACAGAAACGAACAAGCAGCATTTTATTACGTATCTCGATGAACGGAAGGTTCTTTTTTTTATTGCAGCTAGTTTGATTACGAGTGGTTAATTGTAGTCGAACTCTCTCACGTCATCGGGATCATTTCCAAAATGTGCCTCTCGTGGCGCTCATCGTGTGATACACTTACCTTAATTTCTCGGTAAGTAGGGCGCTGCTCTTGATAATATTGTCGTTTTAGACGTTGTCAAACATTGAGCTTTCACACTGACATAAATTGTTATTTGCCTTTAGTGTCCCTTTAAGCTTCGCCTTCAAGGGAAGAACGCGATAGCCTAATCGGACGCTGTTCGCGTCGCCTTCTCAATCGCTATAGCCTTGCTTCGCTTCTCGGCGGACACCTAAACCGAGCAGCAAGGAAAGAAACGTCAACGTCTGTGTGCCTGTTAATTGGCCCTTTGAAACTATTCTAGAATGCCTCCTGCCAGTAAAGTAAAACACTCGTCCCTTCTATGTGCGCTGTGTCTACTTCTTGCGCTGAGCAGTTCAATATTGGAATAACAACAAACCCGATGCCACGCTTTAATTCAGTGCAAGAAGAGTTGCGAAGTGTCCACTACGACATAGTTGTTCCTTTTGGTAGTTGGCGAGGTACAACACGTGCACTTGCGCAACTGCACACGTTATTGATGCTGTTGTTGATAATGATGACTATGCTTGTGTGCTTTGCAATTGGTGGGCCTTTGAAGCAAGCACTCGTTGCGCAGTTCGCATGTTTTGACGCCTGGTGCAATGCTACGCTTCTGCCACGCAACATTACACGTGGTAATGACACTCCTCGAACTACGTAACATTGATATAGTGTTTTTTTTTTTTCGAAGCAATTTCGAGCATAGCTGTGGCTCCGTGCTAGAACGCCTTATTGCCACGCAGAAGTCCTGGTTTCGATTCGCACTCGAACCGAATACTTTCGTATTATTTCTTTATTTGCATTTATCTCGAATTTTCGCTCACGGACAACGCCGATTTTTGGCTCACAACCAATGACGCCGACACTGACACCGACACCGGAATATCTGCGAAACGAGTTCTTTAACGCCTGCTCGTTAAAAAGTTCATGTCCCATGATGGTGTATCGCCTCTGAGGTCACACTTGGCAATTAGAGTATTCAGCTATCTGCTGAAGCATATTTCTGCTCACTATGTAAAAGACCATTTTGTAGTATCTAAGCATGTCATACTGTTGACTAAGCATGCCATATTTTGACTCGGTAAGTAGGGCACTGCTGCTGATAATATTGCCGTTTTAGACGTTGTCATATGGAGATTTCACTCTGACATACATTGTTATTTGCCTTTAGTGTTCTTTTAAAGCATAGTGACTCCGACTTCAACGTGAACGAAATAGCTGAGGTTTAATGTATATTTAATTATAAAGGTACTGAGCGCATTTACTTGCGCGTAGTAACATATTGATTTCGCGACATACATCTCGGGATAATATGAGTCGGACAATTATGCAGTAATGATTCTCCGGAAATAGTCTCAGATACGCATGATTTATTACTCAAATCACTCGTTTAAAAAAACCCTGTTTTATGTTACTGATATTAACACTCGTTGTATTTATTTTGCTTTAAATATGTGTGCATTTTTGCCCCCCTCTGTAATGCCTTCGGCCTTGAGGGGTAAAAGAACTGAATAATAAATAAAAAATTGGCCGCGTATCTGCGTGCTTCGCTGCAAATGTCGCCGAAAGACGATAGTCGTCTGCCTGCCGTACTACATGTGTCCTCTTCCTCTATGTTGAATCGCCGCATCTGGCTCATAGCGTCGCATTTGCAGCGCAGCCCGGAAAATACTAGCATTTTCCACGCAGCCTAAGAAACACTGCGGTCTTTAGAATTACGTATCGATGTATTATCTAGTAAAAGAACACACCATCTAATACTTATATATTGATGTAGCGCCTCAGATATGCGTAACATTTGCTTTTTGATCGACTATGTTCCCAAGTATGAACGGCGGTACCAGTTCAAGATGGCTGGGCATTCCGCAAGTGGTTAAACTTTGGCCGGGTGGCTGAATCGGGTGACAGACAGACAAACAGAAAGACGTGAATGCTCTGTTGCGGGCTGGTAGTGCCGGCGCAGCAGCAGGCGAAGACCGGCGGTGACCAACGCGACCGGCGGGGACGCCAGCCAGCCCGAACACGCGGTTTGGCGCGAAGCGCCGAAGCACAAGAAACGTCCGCACTCAACGAGTACTCTCCACACACTCTTCTATATTCACGTCGCCTGGGTAAAGCAGGAATGCCAGAGCGGCGCCCCATGGCATTCGTACAGTGCAATACTGAACCGAAACCGAAACACAACAATGAGCTCGTGCAGAGGGCACGGAGGAAGCCAAGTTTCGGCGCAGTCGCATTTTAAGCGCAGCTTAAGAAACTAGGGTCTCTAGAATTACGTATCTATGTATTTTCTATTAAAGGAACACACCACCTAATAGTTACCTAGTGATGTTGCGCCTCAGATATGCGTAATGTTTGCTTTTTGATCAACAATGTACACAAGTATGAACCTAGTCAGCCGTTCACGATGGCTGGGCCTTGGACAAGTGGTTCAACTTTGGCCGAGTGGCTGAATCGAGGGACGTGCCGACAAACAGAAAGACAGACCAAAATTTCTGCGTTTAGGATTTCCCCGGCGAGTAAAGGTGTGGTGGAGAGAGCAACCGAGGAAGAGCTAAGGCTGAAGGAGAAATTCCAAAGCGCACTGCCGCGGGTTTAGATGGGATTCCCGTTAGCCTCATTAACGAACTAGGAAATAGCACTAAAGAAGCACTGCTGAAAGCTGTAGAAAAATGCTTAAAGGCATAGGCGTGCGCACAGGGGGGGCAGGGGGAGGGCGGTCGCCCCCCCTAATCACCTAAGAGGGGGCCGCAAAATCTGCCCCGTACATTGACCCTTCTAGTCACCTAAGAGGGGGGGGGGGCGCTGCGACGACCCTTTGCCTTTGCCCCCTAAAGCCCGAACCATATAGAGCGTTTTTGCCGGCGTTTCCTGGCGTTGCGTCCCTCGGCGTCGTCGCATCAACGCCGTCAGAGAGGGCGGCAAACCATATGAAGAGCGTTAGCTCAGCGTCACACAGTGTGACCAGAGGGAATGAACCTGACACCTCGTAAAGCAGTGTACAGTTTCCGTCAATGGACCAACAAGATATATTCCTGATTATAGCTTTTATGTCTCATTAGCAGTTCTGTGGTGCAGAAAACGAGTCGCAGTGACACAACGCCACCGAAAAGTCTATTTTTTTTTATTTGGCTTGTAGCGCCAGCTATTGGCATTAAGAAGAAGCACAAACTTGTAATATATGGCCTCTGAGCTTGAAGCTGCCGTATATCTTTGAGGCCACGTATTCGGCCAATACACTCATTCCTGCTAAGCCTACCGATGAACTTGAGTACGGCACTCGGAAAGACTTCAAAGATATCACGATTCCTTTGCTGTCGAAGCTTCTAGGGAACAAGCTAAGTCAAATACAAGCATCAGTTGAGAACTTAAGGGCCACACAGTGCACGGCGACGACTTATTAGATCCGAGGCGTGCGGCAGCCATTTTGGCAGCACCGACGACGCCGTTACGTAGCGGAAGTCGCTGCCAGCCGCACGCTGATTGGTTCTGCGTCCATCGAACTGCTTCCGGCGTCGACGCTGCCGCCCGTGATGTCTGAACCGTCCAGAGGTGGACGTTTCGGCCACCGTCACCGGTAGCGTCGACGTCGAGGGACGCCGGCGTACGAAACGCCGGGAAAACGCCGGCAAAAACGCTCTATATGGTTCGGCCTTTAAGCTGTATTCACACGACGGACGAAATCGCGATTCGAGCCTGCGGATTGCGTAACTATTCTGTGGTCCAGACCACAGAATAGAGTGCAGCTTTATTCTGTGGACCAGACCACAGAATAGAGTGCAGCTTTATTCTGTGGACCACACAATAAACTTTCGCGCTGTGGGCTGTGCTGAAATGTTCTGTAGCCCAAGCAGCCCACCTCTCTTGACGACGGTTTCTGCGCACCAGACCACAGAATAGAGTCCCAATCTATTCTGTGGACCAGACCACAGGGTAAACTGCAGCTTTGTTCTGTGAACTAGACCACAAAATAAAGTGCAGCTTTATTTTGTGGACCACACCAAAGAGACTTGTTAGAGCCACCCTAGACTTGTGCTGTGGACCGTGCGCACCAGACATCGCTGTAGCCCAAACAGCCCACCTCTCTTGATGACGGGTTTCTCTCACATATTGGTAGGGTTTATTCTGTGGTCTAATTCACAGAATAAGCACTGCGCCCTCCTCTCTTGACGACAGCTTCCCTCGCGAATCGCAATATTCGCTCACAGCTTTGTGAATAAGTCCGGACCAAGGAGGCCATTTCCGGGCATAGTACGCGAGATGGAAGACGCTTATGCGTGAAAGGTTCGAAATACGAAGGCGAAGCCCACCTTTGGCATGCTTGCTGGTCTGACATGCCAAAGCAGGTAAACTTGTCGTGAATTGAAGCAGCAAAAAGAAGGCGTATAATAACAAATGACAGCGGTTCTAAAAAATCACAGCATATCCACGGGGTGAATGATGATGAGTGGGGCGAAGCTACGGAGGGAATCATCTGTAAACCGTGAAACTCTTCCGTGAAATGCGCCCAGTACATAATATAAAGAGTGTGAGACATCGTGTATATATTAAACATCAAACTTTTATTGTACTGTTGGTTTACGTGGTCCCTTCATTATCACTTGTGATCGGTGAAATGCAAGGAAGAAGTCCGCTCCCGAGCGAAAGAGCGCCAAGAGCGACCGCATTCCCCGCTCGCCCTGTGCGAATTAAAGGCAAGGCTAGAGGGAAGACAGGACGCGCGTTCCACGACGCGAGGTCGGTAGCATGCCCAACGAAAGCCAACGGAACGCGATCGTGCAAGTGCTCCGGCTTCGCATCGCCTCATGGTTCCATTTAGCGTCCCAAAACCAAACATATTGCTCAAGGTGTGCCTTGCGTTTTTCGTAGAAATAATTTCTTTATCTTGTACATTAAGACGAAAAGTTGAAAGCTCACTAGAGTGTATCGCCCGCAAAGTATGTCTTTTAGTGTGATTTAACTCTCGTACGGCAGGGTCCTCGCGCCGTTGCCGGTCCACCTCGCCCGTTGACGATCGGGCGAGGTGGCTACATACAAGTACTACTACTACACTTTAAGAAAAACATCTGGCGTTCTTTCGTTCTGCTTTTACAAAACATCTGGCGTCTTTCGTTGGTTTATTTCATCAATCAACGGCGTTTTGAACAAAATTTTTATTGTTTAATCACGCACAGGAGAAATCTCACCAGGCACTACCTTGGAGGTAAACAATGGCTGCTAATGGCAATGAGAGACAGAAGAAGTCGGCTTTTAGCTAACACTTACACTTCTACTTCTACTAACGTTTCCTACTGGAACATGCCAATGGCTGCTAATGGGGAATGAGAGACAGAAGAATTCGGCTTTTAGTTAACGCGCACGCTGCGAATTTTTTATTGTTCAACAACGCACAGGAGAAATCTCCCACCGGCACCACCTTGGAGGTCAAAGCGTAAGACTTGTTACTCACTACTACGACCACGACGACTACGAGGGACGAACGGGTGCCGCCTTAAGGAGCTTCGCCCCTAAAATTTCTGGACCTGATCTATCGAAAGCGGAACACTTAAGTCACTTTCACCACAGTACATCTGTGTCATGCAAAAAGAAAATGTGCACTAAGATCTGCACGGGAGTCTCAAATTTTGAGCGATCCCCCCGATTGTGCGAACACAGCCACAGATCTCCTTAAGAACAGCGTCAACGCCACCGCGAGAAGGGAATCATAACGACAGAGGGCGACACTACTAAAATAGTCTGGCCCTGATCTCTCGCGTCAGGACACACTTTAGTCACTTTCACCGCAGTGCACTAATGTCGTGCAAAAAAAGTGCACTGAGATTGGCAAGGGGCTATTTTAGCTGTTTCTGTAAAGTTTTCAGACGTTGACGATCATACAAGTACTCGTAATTATACGGCGCATGCAAGTGTATCTAATTAAGTGACAAAGTGTGCTGTGTCCAGTGACAACTAGTCGGTTCTCGCCAATCTTACTGCGCTTTTTTTTTGCTTGACACAGGTGTACTGCGGCGAAAGTGGCTTAAGCGTTGCGTACTCGATGGATCAAGGCAGGGGCGTAGCCAGAAATTTTTTTCGGGGGGGGTTCAACCATATTTTATGTATGTTCGTGCGTGCGTTTGTATGTGTGCGTGCCTATATACGCAAGCAAAATTGAAAAATTTCGGGGGGGGTTTGAACCCCCCCCCCCCCTTGGCTACGCCCCTGGATCAAGGCCAGAAAATTTTATACACGCTGTCATTTGTTATTATTGTTTTCTTTTCGCGGTGGCATTAGCGTTCTTTTACGGGTGATTTATGGCCGCGCCCATTCAGAAGGATTGCTCAAAGTTCGAGTATCCCGTGCAAATGTTTGTGCACTTTTTCACATGACACAAATGTACTGTGGTGAAAGTGACTTTAGTGTTCCGCACGCGATAGATCAGGTTCACGAAATTTTAGAACCGTTGTCATTTGTTATCATTATAGGCATTCGTTTTGCTGCTTCCGTTCACAATAACAAGTTTATCTGCGGCTGATATCAATACTGGCATATGTCAAAACATGGGAATCTTTCACGCATACGCGTCTTCAATAGCGATTCACAAAACGGCGAGCACATACTGAGATTCGCGAGAGAAGCTGTCGTCAAGGGAGCTAGAGCGTTGGCAAATCGAAGTCTTCATGGGGTGGGCTCAGTTCCTTCTGAGGGCATTAACAGCGCCTGTTCTGTGGACCAGACCACAGAATGAACCCTTGCAATTTGTGACAGAAAACCGTCGTCAAGAGAGGTGGGCTGCTTGGGCTACAGAACATTTCCGCACAACCCACAGCGCGCAAGTTTATTGTGTGGACCACAGAATAAAGCTGCACTCTATTCTGTGGTCTGGTCCACAGAATAAAGCTGCACTCTATTCTGTGGTCTGGACCACAGAATAGTCACTGCGTACTACGTCACCATACGTCAGCCGTTCCCGCGTCCCCGCTTCGGTCCGCGCGGAGCGATTCGTGAAACGACGGAGGCCCAAATCACAGTTGGGATCCTCGGGGATCAATGCCGAAATCCTCGCTTGTAGCGTGAATTCTCGCCTGTCGTGTGAATGCTGGCTGCGGAGAGATCCGAATCGCGTCACGTGTCACGTGACTGATCCGTCCGCGATCACGTCCGTCGTGAGAATACAGCTTAATGGGGAACCCTGCGCACGCCTATGCTTAAAGGACAGGCAAATACCGGATAGTTGGCGAAAAGGTAGAATGAACTTAATCTATAAAGGCAAGGGAGAAAAGGATAACATTCGCTCGTATAGACCACTAACCATTACATCGGTACTATACAGGTTGACGATGCAAGCAGTAAAAATGAAAATAGAAAAGTAGGCAGAAGAAGATAATTTGGGACAACTCCAGAATGGATTTCGAGTCGACAGGCGGTTAGACGATAACCTGTTTGTTCTCACTCAGTGTATAAAAAAAATTAGACCATCTCCCGCTAAAGGGGACCATGAGGCGATGCGAAGCCGGAGCACTTGCACGATCGCGTTCCGTTGGCGATCGCTGGGCATGCTACCGACCTCGCGTCGTGGAACGCGAAGAGGGACGCTACGCGCGTCGTATCTTCCATCTAGCCTGGCCGTTAATTCTCACAGGGCGAGCGGGGAACGCGGTCGACAGGCGGGCGAGAGGGGGGCAGCGTAGGAGAGGAGAGAGACGGGGAGGGGACGCGCATGCGCTCGAGCTCACCGCGGCGTTGCGCAGGAGAGAATTTCGGCATGTCTAGCCCGCGTTTCAGAGGAAGAGTGGAAAGGGGGAGGGGAGAGGGAAAGTGGAGAGGGTGAGTGAAGAGGAGGTGTGTGGAGAGGGTATGCGCATGCGCAGTAAGGGTGGTCACGCCGCACACCACCACCACCGGATTAAGCTCCGCCTTAAGATACTTCGCATCTAATATCTAAAATAGAAAATAGGCCCTTGTACATGGCTTTTCTAGACATCACTGGGGCGTACGACAACGTTAATCAGGAAATTTTGTGGGATATATTGAAAGGAATGGGCATAGGCGACGACTGTATACAGCTTTTGAGGGAGATATACCGAGAAAATACAGTTTGCATAGAATGGGAAGGAATGAGTAGCAAAGAGAACGTTGAGATTAGCAAGGGGCTGAGACAGGGATGTTCTTTGTCCCCGCTGTTATTCATGCTGTACATGGTGAATATGGAAAAAGCGCTAGAAGGTAGCAACTTTGGTTTTAATCTGTCACGCAAACAGGGCGGCGTGATGATTGAGCAGAAGCTTCCAGGATCATTTTATGCTGACGATATTGTCTTATTTGCTGACAGTCGAGAGGATATACAGCAGCTGGCGGATATATGCGGAAGGGAAGGGGAAGCTCTAGGACTAGGATTTAGTGCAACAAAATGTGGATTGATGGTATTCGATGACCCTTGTGATCAGGCGGTGTCACTACAGGGCCAAGAAATACCGAGGGTGAGCGAATACAAGTACCTCGGAGTATGGATAAATGAGGGTGACAGGTACATGGAGGTACAGGAAAAAACCTCAGCAGCAAAAGGAAAGAGGAATGCTGCAATAATGAAGCACAGAGCATTGTGGGGATACAATAGGTACGAGGTGCTTCGAGGTCTGTGGAAAGGTGTAATGGTTCCGGGGCTTACTTTTGGGAACTCAGTGGTGTGCATGAGGGCAGAGGTGCAATCGGGAATGGATATAAATCAAAAGACTGTGGTACGCCTCGCGTTGGGTGCTCACGGGAAGACGACAAATGAGGCTGTAAAGGGCGATATGGGATGGGCAGGTTTTGAGGCGAGGGAGGCTCAGAGCAAAATAAGGTTCGAAGAAAGGCTAAGGAATATGAAAGATAGTAGATGAGCAGAGAAGGTGTTCCGTTATTTGTATAGGAAGAGCGTGGACACACAGTGGAGAAAAAGAACTAGGAGGCTCACTAGTAAAATATACGGCTGGTAGTGTAAGCAGTATGTCAACAAAGAGCGTTAAGCGAAAAGTCAGAGAGCCGGAGAGGATTTACTGGACGGTAGCCATGGAGAAAAAACCGACTTGGAGTAACTACCGAAAGGGCAAAAATGAAATAAAGAGGGAGGTATTTTACGATAATTCAAGGGGAAGCGCTTTACTGTTTGAAGCGAGATCGGGTTGCCTTAGAGCGGGTAGTTATAAAGCGAGATTCAGTAAAGAAGAAGAACAATGCACATGCTGTGGGGAAGATAAGGAAACTGCGGAGCATGTTCTGATCGAATGTGGAGATATCCACCCAGGTGTACGTTTGGGCACGAGCCTACATGAAGCCTTGGGTTTTAGGGACAACAATGGAAAGCTGAACACACCCGCGATTGAAATAAGTATGAGACTGTTAGAGTATTGGTGGCATAAAATTAGAGAGAAAGGACAAAAATAAATTTTGGAAAAAAAAATAAGGTCAGTCTGCCGTCAAGGGCAGAGAACTGGGCTGAGAAATAGCTAAAGGAAAGAGATTTTTTTGTTGAGCCAGGTGGCACACTTGCCACCGCCCCGTTATAAAGGGGACGCTCGTAGCATCCATCCATCCGTTGCAGATGCGTGCTCTAGACTGGTATAGTGTATGCCATCCAGTCATCACCATGAACAGGCACACATATGCGCAATGCTGCCAAGCCAGAAGTGCGCGCCTGTCCATGGTGATGACTGGAGGGAGCACACTAAACCATTGAGAACGCTTGCCGCTGTTCAGGTTTCATTTGACACTGATAGTACATGGTTATGTGAAAGAAGAAAGAGAGATCTGCAGCCCTTGTATGAACTTTTATTAGACTAAATCCATAACAAGGAATACTGCTAAACCACGTATGCTGAGATTCGTGCTTTTAACGTTACATTGCACAAAAAGAAATGCAAGAGAAACTTACATTGCCCTAACACATTCAAAAGATGAATCGATGCAATAAATAACAAGGCAACACACTGCCACAAAGTGAACATGCACACGTGTGCAATGTTTTTGGCATAAAATGCAAGGTAAATGACAAAACACATAGTCTCCTTGGAAATATGCAAATAACCCAGTATGCAAGTAGAAACAGTAGTGCGAAGTAAATGGCAATGATGGTGACAATTTAAACAGTTTGCTCCCATGACTTCAAAAATGAAGCCATCGTACAACAAGACCTCTGTCAAACATATCCGACATAACATCAACATACTTTTAACATTACCAGCCTTCGTACAACCAAACACGAGTTTGAGAGACACGGGATCCATAACAAAATGTGAATTTCCACTCTTCAGCTAAAATAATTGCGCAAGGCCCAAAAACTTTCAGTACAACAGACTGAAAGTTTTGAATCTGATGCTGCAAGCTTAGCAGGATTCGCACTTCGCTGCCAATTCCATGTCTTTCAAACTTTTGTGAGATTGTACATAGTGCGGCAAATGTGAACGCACACTGCACAGACTTACACAATTCATTTCTTGGTTTCGGACAAGATAGCACTAGCAGAATCTAGCACTCTGCCCCTAAACCAAAACACCCAGTGACCAAAACACAATCAGAACGTACAAGAAAGTACTAAACGTGACAAGCAAGACACTGAACGTGTTAAAAATCTCAAAATGTGCACAGCACGAAATGCTGCGCACGGTGCATAAATACATTTGGTTGTGCAATGTGCATGCGTTGTCTCGACGAGCAACAGTGCACAGGAACTTGCAGCGTTATTGGCACATATATTAAATATAAAGACTTCACACAACAACGAAGTCCAACACAATAATTGATTTTGCTCTCGCTGCATAGGGCATGGACTGATTCCTACGCAGCTTATTGAATTATAGTAAATTTAGCTAACCTGCGAAAAAAATAAAACGCAATGAAATGGAAAACCAAAATGAATGTCCAGGTTAGTATGATGTACTAAAGAATTAAAACAGTACAAGACCAGCGCCGTAAAAATTTTAAGCTAGCACAATTGGCTCAATACCTATATACAGCTACTAGAAAGAAAATATCAACTTGAAGTTGGGACTTTAGCACAAAAAATGCACTTATTTTCCACTGTAAAACTACATTTCCAATTGAAAGGTCTTTACAATCAGCGCCCATGTATGAACATCTTTAAATTGTGATGGGGCGACAGTTTTAAAAACTTCAAAATCGTGGACTTTATAAAGTGCGCTGGAACAAAGAAGGCATGTTGAATTCATTCATGGTACTACAGAAGTGATCTGTCCCCTACTCCATCGATTACAATTTGCTTGTAGCATACCGGCTTACAGATACTACTAGCAACCAAGGCCTATGAAAAGGTGCATGTGTACTGTATCACGTTCAATATGAATGTGCAGAGGAACTTTTATGTGTGAACACTCCTCGATGCTCATCAGTATTTACCAGTGCACATGCAACCCAGACATAGGCAACACCCTCACATCATTAAAAATTTCACAAATGCACGGTAGTTCGAGGACTGTGAAGGTGGCGTTTTCTTAAGAAAAAAAGAAAATACGATGGGAGAGGTTTAAAGGCACGTGAAGGTTCAAGAGTGCAATCCAAATTGCTCGCAAGTGCAGATAGCTCTTGTTATTTCTTGCACGGAACACTACAGACTGGAGAGGCTAAGTATGCTCATTTTTCTTGGCTACGTAAAAGAAACTGGAACAAAAAACATGCAGCCAGGATGCAGAAAATTTCCTGTACTTGGAAGAGGAAGGCGAAGCTAGCACCAGCTCATGTGTGCAAGCGCTCGCACACAAAGCGTGGTTGCCAGTGAATGAAAGCCCTGCCTCACTCATCCTCATCCGTCGATTTTTCCCAATTCCCTTGCGGGCAAGCCAAGGCAATCCACTATACAAGTCCACAGGCCGAGCACTCTGCGGACAGACACACCGACGCAGGCTTCACACCGCCACTCGAACGGCCAGCGGAGACGCAACGGTGGGAGCGGCCAAAAGCTCTTCTTCGGCATCCTCCACAGCCACAGGTTCGGACAAACGGATCGCGAGAGTCCGGCTTTCCTCGCGACCAGAGCCGACGACTTCTATCCGGTCGTGAAAGACAGAGACCGTGGAGAATGCCACACTCTCGGGCTCGGTCTCGATGATTCCCGCCAGTGCCATGTAGTGTGTGCCTCGGGCATCCGTGGCGTAGCCGCAGCGGTGTGTATGCCCGCACAGGTAGAGAGCCACGCACGGGTGTGCCTCGAACAAGTCCATTACGTCCCTGTAGTTCCACAGGAGGCAGTCGGCGTTGGCACTTGCGGGAGATATAGCCAGATGGCCTGAAAGTACAACAGTCATTAATTACAATTACACTTTAAGTATACCAGTGCTTAAAAAATGCAGTTGTGACAAAACGCCGAACGAATCTCCCAGTGTGGAATGCATTCGCAGGCATGGACAAGCCATAGTGGCTTGACTAATGCCTACCAGCATTCACGCCATTCGCGCCACACCACGCTGACTCAGAGTGTGGCTTGGCTTGGCCTGTGGTTTGACCGTAGTAGCTATTTCATGAATATTTGACTGGCTAAAGCCAAAAGACAACCATTACGCAATGGCCAACAAACAAAGACTTCGAGATCGACAATTGCAAGTTCTGCGTGGATTTTACCATTAACACATAGCCAGTGCAACCTTACAGTGCTGGCAACATAGCAAAAATATTGTAAACATCGCTGACAGCTTATCATGGCATTTGACATCGCACCCGACCAGCCAGGTGGAATCGGAAAAAACGAACAGTGCACTGTGGGACGCCTGAATTTTAAATCGAGAGTTACATTACTTAAATGAGACAGGTGGTGGTGCTGCAAAGGTGTCCGGATAAACGAGCATGTCGGAATTTTCAGTGTCCAAATAAATGGTCGGCGACTGTATGACTTATTGCTCACAAACCTATAACAATAAGCATTTTCAGCTATCAGCTCAGCACAGTGTTTGGCTTAGCACTACTGTAAGCATGTTTTTATTAGGTGACAATCTAAACATGCTGCCTTTTGCTATCACCTCCTTGTACGGGGCCGCTTTCAAGTGTGTGTCACTTAGTGGAAACAAAAGCAGCTCATGTTGCAGGGTGAAAGAATAAAAACAACGCTTAAAAAACAGGGACAAGTGAAGGATGACATGTTGCAGAGCTGGTTACACAAGGTGCTCACCACATTCATGCCTGATCGGGAGTAGCGCGGCTGTCGAAAAACCTCACTGCATCGGCACTACCACAGCAAATGCACATGTACGGTACAGCAAGCATAGAGCTGTTGTTAGGGTACTGCATGCTTTCATTAGGTCACAACCTAAACCTGCTTCATTGCTGTTCATTGCCACCTTTTTGTGTAGGACTGCTAGTGCACTGCAGGCACACTGTCGCTTGCAGGAAGCTCACTGTAACCATACCGGCTCAACAAGATAATCACACACCCATGCATGGTCAGAAATGGAGCGCATACGAGGAACACTCTCACGTGTGGTACAGCAAGCTTTCTGGCACAGACGTGCAAGCAGAGTGAGTGAAGCACGGCACGCAATGAGCCAAGAATGATCAGATCCACATGGCAGCAGGTACCAGTTTTCGAGTTTTCGCTCAGTAGCAGACTACAGTGCAGATGCACACACGTGGGAAAAGCCGATACACGTGTTTGTTTGCTCTGTCAGCTGCTGTGCAATCAGAACCCCGCAAGAGTTTTGAAATGCCCCTTGGCAACAGCACTGCGTGCTACTGGAAAGACGTGCGACAGAGCCACAATATTTGCTGCATTTTAGTAGAGAGAAAGAAAGGCCTTGCAGTGCATACTCCAGGCAGCGTCTAAGCCCCAACCAGACATATGCATTGGAACACAGCTGTGCACAGTAAGCACACAGATCAAATAAAAGTTTAAAAGAAACAATGTTTCGGCTTCCATACGGAAGCCTCGTTCACAATGAGGCCACACAAATTTAAGTGTTCAACTGTATATAGGTTTCAGCAGGTGAGTGAGCTGCACTTACGCCGCACTTACGTTCGGCTCACTCGCAACCAGGGCCGTAGCTAAGGGGGGGTTGAGGGGGTTCTGACACCCCCTGCAATTTTCTGCTGGGCCAACGCCTACTTCTTGATGGTACACGTTTCGCATTGAGTCGCTGATGCATTTATTTAAGAACTAGCACAGGTGAAGCGACTAGGAGCCCGAAACGGAGCAAGCACGAGCACCAACAACCATCCTCGCCTTCGTCTTTCGATGGCGCTCCTGTCTGCGCCCTATTCATTCTGCATTCCGTTTCGATAAGGTCATCTACAAGCAAGTTCACGGTGCACCTATGGGTGCCTCTGTCTCGGTCACTGCTGCAAATCTGAAAATCAAGCTCTCACTTCTTTCAGCCCATCACCGAGAATTCTCCTACGTTATGTTGACAATTGTTTTTGTGTCATCAGGTGCTCTGCTTTAGGAGCATTGAAGACACATCTAAACAATCAAGCAAACTCCATTCACTTCGCCGTGAAATTGGAAGCTGACCAGAGGCTACCTTTTTTTTTGGATGTTCTCGTTAAAAGGAACAACGGAGCACTATCCTTCAGAGTTTACAGAAAAGGCACACATACTGGCAGGTACCTGAACTTCCGGTCCGTTGATCCTGACACTCATAAGAGGTCAGTGGTTGCCTCCATGTTAGGCCGTGCGAATCGCATTTGCATGAATCCCGAAGACCTGACCGCTGCTGTGAAGACAGTTCAGGAGGTTAACCGCCAGCATTCATTAATGCCGTGGAACATAGTTTGTCTGCTCCCTCCCAGCCTGCCAGTGTCACACAGAAGAAATGCACTCGTGTTCCTTATGTGCCCGGGATAAGCGAAACATTACAACGCATTCTGCGTAGTTACGACGTTGAAGTTGCCTACGTGACTGTACGCAAGTTAAGGCACGCTCTTGTAAGTGGGAAGAATAAGCTTCCAAAGGAAGCCTTTCCTGGCGTTGTGTACAAGATCCCCTGTGCGAATTGCGAAAGTGTTTACATCGGGGAGAGGGGCAACTTTAGACAGCGCCTGCACCCGCATCAGAGTGATGTGGAAAAGAAGAAAGTGGCGTCTAATGCACTGGCAGAGCATGCTGCTATGACTTATCACACCATAGACTAGATGAATGCAATATTACTGGGAAAGAAAGAAACTCAAAACCACGCCTGCATGTTGAGTCGCTTGAGATACAATCTACAGGGCACACATTGAATTGTAATGATGGAAACCTTCCCTCATTCTACGCGCGGTGCTTGCATCACATGCTGAAACCCTACATAGTGAGATGCTTCATTTGGCCCCATTGTGAACAAGGCTTCCGTATGGAAGCTGAAACGTCGTTTCTTATGAACTTTTGTTTGGTCGGTGTACTTCCTTTTTTTCCCCATCATGTTTCAGCCCGACCAGACGGGTTTCCCTCGAACTCTCAATTTCATTTCAGCGCACAGTGCTCCACATCAGTGTCAGTCAAATTGGTCAGACTACACATGTTGATGTGTGCCGGAAACTCCTGCGGGTTCACCCAATGTGAACATGGCAAGCCGAGGTCATTTCCAGAAAGACTTTTGATGTGACACCAGTTTCACTAAGCCATGTACATGTGACTGGCTGGATGTGCAAGTGCTTGCGGTCATGGCACCCACAGCACTGCTTAGTCATAGCAGCTGCATATATGTAAACTAGGGGTGTGCGAATATTCGAAATTTCGAATATTTTTCGAATAGTGTTTGCTATTCGATTCGATTCGCACTTGAATTTTACTATTCAAACAATTCGAACTTCCCAAAGACAAATACAGTTAACGTCAGATTGAAAGTTACCCCTACAGATTTTCAATATGCTTCTCCTCATTACACTCTCGTATTGCGGCAAAGTTGTCTTTCAAGCTCCATTAGTCGAACTTAGCCAAGACACAGTCATTGTCCGAATAGAAGTGGTCCCTAGATTTTCAATATGCTTCACCTCATCACACCCCCGTATCGCGGCAAAGCTGCCTTTCAAGCCCCCCCCACTACCGTCGCAAATGTATCAACTCAAGAAAACGTTGGTTCCAACATGGAGATGAAAGATGTGGCAGAGGTGGGGGCTCAATTAATGCTGTTTTGGACCTTTGGGCAGGAAGTCCAAAAAATCGGACGCCGAAGCTTTTTAGCATCCAAAATTTCAGATGTTCTTGAATATCGACGTGTACGAGGCAGATCTGGAACTCCAGACTTGAAGGGAGCACACTTTTGTCCGCCACATCAGTTGGGCTTCCACAGAAGTTGAAAGAGGAGGAGAGGCTGAGGAAATGGCATCTTTGCCTATCACGTGTAAAGTGTTGTCGGCAACACTTTGGTTTCACCGAATTATGTACATAAATAGAATTCGGCCTCTACTTTTGCCTCATTCTTGATAAGACAACTATGAAACACCACCCCACCAGTGCTTCATCAACCTAGCGAAAAGAAACACTTTCATGTTGCTATCTCATAAGAATATGCTTAGGAATCCTCTCCAACTTTTTTTTCTGCAATTTCACTTCAAAGTATTAGAAAAATATTCAAAAAATATTCAAGAAATATTCGAAAAATATTCGATTCGATTCGCACTCACACTTCAATATTTGAATTTGCTTCGCATCCAATATTTTGCTATTCGCACAGCTCTAATATAAACTGCAAACTTTTGGTCACCGCAGTGCAAAGTCGTACACCATTGTGGATGGCTTATAATGCAATCGGAAATGTTAGCACAGCTGGACATGGGCGATACTGTGCCGATACCGCCGTAGTAACTGCACGCAGTTTCAGCAAGCTTAAAATCAACTGTATACAAGCACTAAACACATGGTACAATTCAACATTCAATCCAATGAGCAGCGCAGCATGATCCAGCATATCAAAAATTCTGCACACACAGGATGAATAAGCGAGCAGTGCCTAGGCTCCACCCAGATCCTGTGTTTTAGTATGTACGCTCAGAAGACTTTGTATCCTCGTCAAGAACTACAAGAACAACAACAGCCTTGCAAAACACTGTTTCATTTTTTAAGAACACAGTCAATAAAAGTGTGCCTCCATGAGCGACAAGCATCATTGGCTTCATTGAATATTAATGCTAAGCTGCAAACCTGGCTCCGGAATTACTTAAGTGGTCGTAAACAGTGTGTTGTTTTAAATTCTAAAACGTCTTCATATGTAAACGTGACTTCAGGCGTGCCACAAGGTAGCGTTCTAGGTCCGCTGTTATTTTTGGTTTATATAAATGATATAGCAGATAACATAAAATCTTGCATAAAATTATTCACAGACGATTGCATCATCTACCGTCACATTACTTCAATCGCAGACACTGAATTATTGCAAGATGACTTAAACACGGTAACACATTGGTGCTCCACGTGGAATATGTGCTTAAATATATCGAAGTGCAACCACATGAGCTTTGCAAAGAACATTTCAGAAATCCAGTGCACATACAGTATTAATGGCGAGGCAGTCAAAAAAGTGCCTGAGTGTAAATATTTAGGAATTTACTTGACAGAATCATTCCATTGGAACAGACACATAGACCAAATGATCTTAAAGGCTAGTAGAATGTTGTTTTTTATTCGTAGAAACTTTCATTGTGCAACAAAAGAGGTGAAAGAAACTCTTTACTTCCTTCATGTAAGGTCTATACTTGAATATGCTTGTGTTATCTGGGACCCGGCTCAAAAGTATCTTGCAAAAACTATAGAAAAAGTCCAAAACCAGGCAGCCCGTTTCGTCAGCAACAACTACGACCCATTCGCTAGTATGTCAGAAATAAAGGCCACATTGGGTTGGGAAACTCTAAAATCTAGAAGACGGAAACTTCGATTAAAACTTCTGCATAGTATGTATTATAACCTAACAGGAATTAATAAGTCGGAATACCTACTAGCACCAACATATCGTTCCACAGGATGCCAACACTCACATAAAATACGAGAATACGCATTCAAAACCACTACTTTTGCCAACTCCTTTTTA
The DNA here is from genome assembly GCF_013339695.2 of Rhipicephalus sanguineus. NCBI lineage: Eukaryota > Metazoa > Arthropoda > Arachnida > Ixodida > Ixodidae > Rhipicephalus > Rhipicephalus sanguineus. Next base: position 24,664,991 of record NC_051182.1, read on the forward strand.
AAAACAATTAGAGACTGGAATGAACTTCCCGAAGGTATAGTGAACTTGAGTGACAACAGTGCTTTTTTCTCATCGTTGTGAAATTGTGACAAGTATTTCTCTTTTTGTACCTGTTTGTCATGTGCCATATTGTACTAAAATATTTTTGATTTTAATTGTTATATGTTGTTATAATTCAATTTTTCACTATGTTTGGTGTCTTATCGTAGAAATGTTACCAACAATATTGACTTCCTATGTATACCCCCCTGCAGTAATGCCACTACGGCGTTGCAGGAACTGTGTAAATAAATAAATAAAATAAAAAGCCACGACAGCACGCCTTCACTGACTGCTCCATCGATGTGCATGGTAGGCCTAGCGAGGTGGACATCACAACTGATGCCATTTGCGATCCAGTGCGAGCTCGTCATGCAGCACTTATTTTCGCCAACCTGATTTCAGTGAAGCTGCCAAGGAGTTCCGATTTGGAACAATTTTTAGAGCAGCGGAATTTTCAGTTTGGAGCCGGCAATTTTGCATTTAAGAGCACCTTGGAGCAGCTAATTTCACATACTAGAGTACGTTGGAGAAACAAGTTGTATTTTGCACTCAAACGCCTGAATGGAGTTGTTATGAAGAGCTAGATAAATGCTTCCATCAAAGATCTCATGCAGAAAATGCTCTCGAAAGCACTGAATATTATTTCACTCGATACGTAATGCAAAAATAAGGGCAGTCATATGGCTGGATGTTGTGGAATAATGTCTACAGCCATTTTTTTGACACAAGCAAATAAATGGTACACAGGGTCAATGAAGTTACATTTTATAAAATAGTGGTCAAAATGCAACTATGTAGTTATGAAAATGAAGAGCTCCTACCACAAATGTATAGTCTTGATGTCAATAAAATATTGCACTTTCGAATAAGCAGAAGTGACATGCAACCGTGCCTGAATGCTACTGAAATCACGAAAGAAGGGGAATCCGGCTTTTGCACGATGCCCTTGTGTATGCGCTCTGCCCTAGCGGAAAACATCTCTCCATCTCGGAGGCTTTGCTTCTGGCGATACCGGTTCTCCTGGCCCCTACCAAAACGGCAGAGGGCAGCACAGGAAAATGAAAGAGGCGGATTGTCCAAGGGGCTCCTTTTCTGTATTTATACACAACTAATGAAACGCACGACAGACAATTAAGCACGGGAATTAAGACGTTATTTGTGGTTTCTGAACAGCAGAAGGGCAAGTGGCCACGTTTGTGAAACACATATTGATAACGAGGTGCAGCACAAAGTAGGACAACGGACACATAAAAGACAAAGACGAGCGCTTTCAACCAGCTTAAAACAGTGGGGAAACATTGCTAGCACAAACTGCAACTTACCAAAGACAATGACCACATCGCCTGCTGCATCCGACTCTGCCAATTCAGCGTCCAGCCACTGCAACTGCGTCTCACTCAGAGCTCCATTGGAGTCAATGAACCTCTTGTCCAGTCCGGAAAGTGCATCCGGCCACTCCCACGCCGGCGGGTCCGACGAGCCGTGCACCCTGGTCAACAGCTCCGCTGCCTGCTGCCAACGCGGCTCCGACGGATCGCGACCAAGCACACTCTCCTCGAAGCAGTCCAGGGAAATGAGCTTGATGCCCGGCACGGGGCTAAAGCTACATGACAATAAAAAAAAAAGAAAGAAATTGTAGAGAGCTGAATGGTTTCAGTGAGATCCAGTGAAGATAATGTTGCAGCACTAACGGCATGCAGTCAACAGTAAACCTAGAGTTAGCCAATGCCTGCCATCATTTAAGCAATACAGTTAAATCTCAATATAGGGAAGACAGTAAAGTCGCCAATTTACTCCGTTATATCAGAACTTCGTTAAATTGGAGTTAGACCTTCTATGCAATGTGTAGTCACCAAAAGATTCCTTTTACACACAAAGTGCCACGAGAATGCTCAAATAATACGGTAGTACAAAAAAAACAAAAGCCAATTTCAATGACAGAAAGAATTAGTTTTGTTGAACCAGAGATCCGGTGACTACAATTTGATGACTCGCAAGCAAAGCCCCCTTCATGGCTCCCGTATGGCGCGCAAAGACAAGAGAAACGCATGTCCAATGCACTGTGGTAATAAGGGTTAAGCGAAGCACTTGCGCCTATTTTTCCACTGTGGCTTCTCATCAAATCCATGGGAATTGCCCAGAGTGGTGCAATGCCAACGCTACCAAGTTTGCGGAACCGAACAACTTGCTTTCCACTTAAGTGCAATGAACCAACAACATTGAAAACCATCAAACGCCACAAAAACAAAAGAGCTACGGTTCAAAAACATTTGAAAAACAAGGCAACAACCCGAATTACGACACCTCCGTTTATGGCAGCCACATTTTGTTTTGTGGCATTGCATGCACATTAAGAACAGAAAAGCCTGTTACGGTGTCGCGAATTTCGGTCACCACTACAGTCGAACACGGATACATCGAACCCACAGATATCGAATTTTCGGCTATATCGAAATCCTTTGTAAAAGTGTAGAAATTTGCACATTTATATTGAACTGTATTTTTACCCGCCGTCGGATATATCTAACGCCGCGTGAGCTGAAAGGTGCGCTTTGGCACTCGCTGTGCCCCGCGCCTCAGCCGACACCCAAAACACTCGAACAACGTGAGGGCGAGAGGGCTCGGACTGTACTCCTGTTAGGTGCGTTCTCCAACTTGCGGCACAGCATTTTTTTTCTTTTTTTTCTCTCTCTCTCTCTTTCTCACGCTTTCTCCGCGTTACCGTCGGCTTGGAGAGCAGGAATGAAGGAGCCGGCGGCCTCCTCCTTTCGCCTTTTCTTTCTTTCTTTTTTTTTTTGTTGCTGTTTTGCGAGTTTTGATCAGCCAACCACAGCCCACACCTTTCGTATTTGCTCAGCCAACCACAGCTCGCGCCTTTCGTACATCGCTGCTGCCCTCGCAGGTAGCCCGGGTAGCCATTGCCGCCATCGCCACTGATCGCGAGTGCTTTGTTGGCGGAGTTCATTTCCGTGAGTTGTCGCATACCACCGCATTCCTCTTTTGCGTGCATGCTCACCTGCGAGCTCAAAAACATCGAGCTGAAGTTTCTGCCGGCCAACACGACAGCGAAGCTGCAACCGCTCGACCAGGGCATCATCAAGTCCTTCAAGGTGGGCTACAGGAGGCGACTCCTTGATAGGCTGCTGGTCAACCTCTGCATGGGCATCGAGCTGAAGGTTGACCTGCTTGGTGCCATTCAAATGGTGACAGGCACCTGGCAAGACGTGAAGACAGACACAGTGGCCAACTGCTTCCGGAAGGCAGGCTTCGTGACGGCGAAACTTGCGGAAACCGCGGTGAAGACGGCGACGACGAGCGCGCAGACGGCGCGTTCCGCGAGTTGTCGTCCCTCTTGCCGGCTGTCGTTCCACCCGAAAGTGTCTGCGGACGATTTCGTGGAAGCGGACTGCAATGTTCGGGCTGTTGTGAGCCTCGCTGACGTGGACATTGTAGCTGCGGTCGCAGGGACCCAAGATGCCCAGGCCGACAGCTCAAGTGGCGACATGGAGGGAACCCGGCTGTCGCAGCTGGACAGCCTCGACAAGATCGAGGCCAGCGTCTTCAAATTCATTTCGAAGACAAAGAAGCAGGCCAAGATAAGCGATTTTTTTTTCGCACAATTAAAACCTCTTTTTGACAACTAATGCCGCGTGTGCGGCATTAGTTGTCATTCTTGAATGCGCCGATTGTAGGTGATCGTCCGCCACTGGTAAGGTCTCGGGGCCGGTATTTTTTTATACTGAATTTTTCATATATCGAACTGATTCGCGATCCCCTTCGAGTTCAATATACCTGTGTTTGACTGTATGCATTGGAACAAAAAAAGTCTGGTAAATCGGTTTATTGACAGAACATCCACATAATTTTAGGTGCTAGCAGTGTGGCTGGTAACTGAGAGCAGCTACAAAAAAAAAAAGTTTACGCTAGCTGTGTAAAGCTTAAAAAACAGTGAAGCAGGTAGATCTTAGGGACTTAATGTGGTTTTCTTGGCTGATGCTATATCTTTCCTTGGTCAATGCTAGGCTTAACTTCGCTGATGCTAGGCCTTTTCTCGGTCGTTCCAATCTAAGTCATACACAATCGCATTTCACCGTGTTCACTCTCTTCAGAGAAGATGACGCGCAGTACTTGCAAGCCTTTCGCACGATTCTCATTGCACTGAACCGAGCTTAGCATAGACAGAGTAGAGTCGAACCACGGCTTGTCACAGACCTTGCAAGAATGTTCAAACTCCAGTGCCAGAAACTCTCATGCCAACCTGGCTCTGCCACCCCCAGTAGAAGTGTGGGCCTTTCGTCACTCGTACTCGGCTCACGCCATGCCGGGCAAACTTCGCATAGTCCGCTTTCTTGCCACTTCTGCCTTGCGCTCTCATCGAGCAGAGTCCGGGTCCGCTTGTCGTTGCTGCTTCGTAGCCGTTTCATGGGCCATGTAGGTGGGATCCAATCACCGTAAACGGTTACGCTCTTGATGCGCAGCACAGCGAGACTCGCGGTAAGCGGTGGCTTTCTTGACCGTGCGCACATTCTTCGGTAAAGCAGTGGCTACACACTGCTTAAACACGGCGGAGCGCACCTACACTTATAGAAGCTATGACGTACACGCAGTTGCTAAACGACAGTGCTGACGTCGCACCAGCTGTGGTGGAGCTCGGCGCGGCGGCTGCACGAACTGTCTCTGTCAGTGGGAGCGGCTTGGCAAAGGCTGCTCCTCGACGCATGCGTGGTTAGGTGAAGTTAAACCCAGGTGGTGCACAGCTGTGGCTTGGTTGTTGTTAGGCAAAGGTGTGGAGGGTTTCTTGCAGTCGGGCAGACGTTTTACCTCTAGCGTTAACAGCTTCGCTGTTAAAAATATTGCTCACCTGCTTAAAACTTGTTGCAATGGTGCCCTTAAAACCCATTTGTGGTAATTAATGGGCCTGCAGTTCCTATTTCTTTCGCTGGTAATTTATTTTATTCTTCACAAGGCAACACTGCATGACGTACGTGCTGGGCAGAAATTCTCTGTGGCACCTCACATGAAAAGTTTTCGCGTTAGAAATCTCGACACTTTACTCAGTTTGAATGTTAGAGTGCATAGTCTCTGTTTGAAAGCTATATACAGAGACGCTATTGCACACGAGCCCTGGCTCCGTAGCATTGACTGCATAGCTACAGAAACTGCACAGCCTCGAGTATAGTGTCCTTATGGAGAGGCCATGTTGCAATCTCTTAGAATACCCAGTCTGGACAAAGCAGACCGTAAGCACTCGGCTAAAAAACACCTTAGTGCTTCACCTGTAGTAGAAGACGGGGTCGTCCGTTGCGGGAGGTGTCCAGTTGGGCAGCAGGCGCGGGCAGACGTAGCGGCGCACCAGGTCGCGCCTGGTGCAGTTGTAGAGCTCGTGGTTGCCCAGCGTGTGGTAGGTGGGCAGGGAGCCGTCGTTGGCCAAGGTGGCCAGCACGCGGTCCAGGCCACGGCCACAGCCCGCGTTGTGAAAGTCAATCAGGTCCCCGAGCTGCAGTACCAGGCTCACACCCGGAACGCGGCTCCAGTGGGCATAGGCACGCTCCACCTGCCAAGCACCGCAAAGTGAATGGTAAGCAAGCCAATGGCAGAGTGATTCGTGCGACTGGTACGCTCTACTTGTACCAACATACCGACAGACCTTGCATGCACTTGTTTGTTTTAAAGGGGCTTTGCAACACTTTTTGAGCATGGCCTGATGCCTATCGAGGCTCCTGAGAACACGTGAGCCAAACATTATGGCGCAGCACGTTGCCTGGAATTCACAATTAATTCCCAAAGTCAGCAAGAAATCGCTCGCTCTTTTCTTGGTAAATGATGCCATAATCCAAAATGACTGCATCATAGAGACAAAGTCCATGGCCACTGGCTGATTTGAGGATCGTGAGCTGCATATCTATAGTTATTGTAGCCGTCAAGTGAAGTGGCTACATGCCCACATGTGTACATGCTCACGATCACACTAAAAGTTGCGGAAAGAAAAACAAAAAGAGAAGAAAGTGCTCAACATCATGACGTGCGCTGACGAACGGACGTATCTTCTTGCCCCTTTGTCATCACCCCCTGTGTAGTTCGAGCGTGCTTCACTGGTACGAAAGGAAAGCGCTTAAAGTGTGCGACAAACCCTGGTAACTCTGCAAGTACGTGGCGGATTCTAAAAATTTTTGTGGCAGTCGGTTCATATGACAATAAACTAAAGAAGTCATTCGATGATTACTTTTAAAAGTGTTGCAAGGCCTCTTTAAATGCTTAGCCATTTTTATGCCAACTCAATTAGAAAACTGCCGCTCCATCCAAACCTCTTTTCATGTAATATGGCCATCCCTCTAAAAAAAATAAATGTATAGAACAAAATAATTTTTTTTGGCAGTGCAGGGTTTGAACCCAGGACCATACGCTCTGAACGCAAATATCTTAACCACTGGGTACATGCCCACGCTTGCAGAGTGTGAATATATTAGTCACATGAATGCGCTGTACCCGCTGTGCAAAAAAATGGAGAACGCTTTCCATGAAGGCTTCATTGAATTTTGATGTAGTGGAACATTGAGGATAGTACACATTGGCCAAATTCCAAATTTGAAACGTTTTATGCCAAATACGCGTTCCAGTGGTCGCGGTATGCACCTTCCATAGGACCATTTCAGGCATTGAGTAATGCTAGAAAGAAGATCAAGACACCGTGCCAATAAGACCTGAAAATACCCTATTTTCTCGCATATAACCCGCACCCCTAACTTTGAACTCCCCAAAAAAAAGAAAAAAATCCTCGCGTAGAACACGCATGCTTAGCTTAAAAAACTGTTTTGGGAAGTCACAACTGCACAGTCACAATCTCGTTTACAAAAGAACTTTATTTTGAAGCGATCGCCACAACGTTGACGGCGCCGATTCCCGTTCCTTCAATCATCGCCAGACTTGCCGCTGTCGCTGCTGCCGTCCGAGGCTTCGTTGCCACTCTCGAAGACGCAATCGTCTTCGGTGCCATCCGAGCAATTGCTGATGGTGCACTTTTTGAAGCTCTTGCGCACCATGTTGGCCGGAATCTCCCCCCACGCATCCACGATCCACTGGCACAGCAGCGCAATGTCTGGCCTCCACACGCGCCCCGTCGGTATGAGGGCGTAAAGGCCGTCGGCCATCCACTCGGCATACAGCCGCTTCACATGCGCCTTGAACGGCTTATTGAGGCACACGTCTAGTGGCTGTAGCATGGAAGTCATGCCACCGGGTATGATCACGAGGTCGGTGCGGTGGTCAGCGAGGCGCGCTTTCACTGCGTCAGTTGCCAGACTGAGAAGCGCGAAGCGGCTCGTGGGTCGCGCCCCAGTGACACGGGCACACCACGGACGCTGGCAAAATACTGAGGAGGGCGAAGCGGCTCGTGGGTTATGTGCGTCCCAGTGACACGGGCATACCACGAACTTCTGCGACACCAAACAGAACCCTGCCCCGATTTCTTCCGCAGCAGCTATAATCTCGAGTTTTTCTTTCGCGGTGAAAGATTGCCGCCGAGACCCACAGGAGATTTTTTTCAACTTTTGGGGCAGGTTATATGCGAGAAAATACGGTAATGTCCTATAGGAAGGCTGCAACCTACAATAAAACTTTACACTTGCGCATCACTCACACAACTCCCACAGGAGATTTTGAGTGATTTCTCAGCAAGTGTTTTTCACGGTAGTATAACAGATGCTCAGTGAAAGACGTGCTTTCATCTGTCGAAAGCTCTTCAAAAGCTACTGCTAATCGGCTAGCATACGTGACGCAAATGGCAGTGCACATTCTAGATCTAAGCAAGCACCAGTGGTTACGCTGAAATCTTGATTATGATGGTGTGTGTGTCAAGTGCAAACATGTTTCCCCCGTAGACTAGACGAGTGGCCACAGTGCTCACAGCTATCTTGCAAGTGTTGCTTGTTTTGCTCGGCACAATTTCAACCAATGAAGGGGTCAACCCCTTAACTAACACCTTGACTGCATTGTCACACCAGCGTCACGGTAAGGAAATATGAAAGACAACAAGGAAGCCAGAGAAAAAGCTAAGGTTCAAGCAGCGGCAATGGAATGGAAAACTACAGACACATTTCACTTTTTGAGCGCACAAATGAACAAGGACGAAAAGCGACACGGACACAGTGCTGTGTCCGCATCGCTGTGTACACCACTGTGTCCCCATTACTTTTCGCCCTTGTTCATTTGTGCACTCAAAAAGTGAAACATGGATTACCAACATGCCCAAGCGTACGCTCTTTACAGACAGACACACGGACGCGATACAGAAAGACTCATCGGTGAAATTAAATTGGGCTATTTGATATAGACAAGAAAAAGAGTTAAGCAGACCATGGCGTACAAATATTGAGCATTGAGCAAATAAATACTAGCTTAAAAGAACAGCAGAGCTGTTTCCAAGGAAAGAAAATTGCAGGACAGCAGACAACACAAGTGACGCAAGAAAATTAGCAGGATAGAAGTTACATTACATTGATTTCACAGCACTGCTGATGCCACTGAGTTAATGTTGCAGAATGGCCCTGTCTGGCTTTTCATAAAGGTCAGAGTAAAAAAAAAAAAAAATCACCTAGGCTTTGGGTTCAATTACACATGTGAAGTGTTCTGTTTTTTAAATAGATATGTTAATCAGCGGCTCATTGCACATGCACAAGTACTGGCCCCAGGAATTACGAGGAAGAAAAAAACATTTCTTCAGCACTGCAAGCGGCAACTGGAGCGTCGAACAACTCCAAACAATCAACTGGGGTTTTGCAAGACACTAACGTGTGGACCAACGTACTTGTGTAAGGCAAACGGTTGTGCCAACTGTGCGATAACCATGAAGCTCACAATCCTCAAATCAAAAACGAAAACTTATTTACAGCAGCAAAAATGATGGTGTCGGTATAATGCCCGATTTATTGCACTCGTACAAAGCGCCGCTAAATGCGCTTTATTATTACAAACTTAGCTGATGCGTAGTGTTGCCTTTTAGCGCAGCATCTCAAAGTGCCAGCTGCCATGACAGAACAATGGGGGAAAACTAGAGCACTCTCACTTTCGCAAACAACTTGTCACTCTGCGACACGACTCACACAAAGGACACTGGCATTGTTAACCATTACTCGAGAGTTCCGGTGTCGTGCGTCTGGCCTAAAGGAAACTATCAAGCACGCATGTGCTCCCAAAGAAAACAACGTGCTTTGTCATCAGACAAGCAAGCCGCCAGCAGAAGTGTGAACAGTTTTTTTTTTTAATCTCCGGTCATCAACTGAAAGTCTGCTCAATCCAAGTAAATTATGGCATGAATGTGAAGAGAAACGAAAAATTCTCTTTGCATGCCTCCAGCAGGAAGTAAGCTTCACTGCAAAAATAACTCTCTCTCTTTGCCTCGGGTAGCATTGGTAAGCTCTGTCTACTCCCAACTGCCAGAAGCAAGGGAGCACTCTTATTTTGTGCATGTGTTCCTTTGCAAAGAAAAAGAACAGATGTGAGCTTTAAATGTTTTCCGGCCAGCCTAAACAAACCCGGAGAACCCTTCACGTTTGTTTGCAGGCAGCCACAATCAGCTGATCACACTCGTTGGCACGTGCGACAGTCAACGCAGAACTTCCGCGAAAGGATCCGCGGTCGCTTATCAGTGTTGTTTCTGGCGCGTTCGCAGTCACGCCATGCGGGGAGCTCTGAAAAGCGGGACAGCTGCAGCATCGTTATCGCGCCTTCTTTTGGCAACGGAATCTGGGTAATCGCAGACACACCCACGGACACGACACGAAAGGCGCCGGCAACACCCTCAAAGCACGTCCGATAAGAGAGATAAGATGGCTTGCGGCTTCTTCTAGGAGTGGAGGTGCGACGAAATGCCAGTATAGTGTCGTGGCAACAAGTCAGTTGAGGAAAGTATTGAGAAACACCCTTTTGGTGCAGACACCAATGAAGATGCAGTATAGTTAAGCTGGCTTTAATGGCGCAAAAGTGACTGAGGCTATGCTGCACCAGCCACAAGATGATAAAATATGGTAAATGCATATATGCTGGTAAATGCAGCATGTGCTGCAATGTTCAAATTTTTTTTTTAAATCTGTCTCATCTAAAAAACTGATCCTGTCAGTCAAAGGTACCAGCATGTAATCTCCCAATATAAAGACATGGTAAAGTGGTATGTGCGTAACCAACACAGCATGTGAAGTGGAAATGTTTTTCACGTGCCTTTTCGTGAGCGAGATTTTTTCCAGAGAGTTACACAAAAAGTCAACATATCACAATAATCTGAAACAAGAACTGTACGCTATAGAAGAAGAATGGATGTTCTTAACCCATTCGAACAAAAGTTACGGCAAGTTGAACATTCGCGAGTGAGTTGATGTCTAGCTTGAACTTTGCTACCCTCCAAGCAACCAACTCCACTGGTTAACACTCACAAAAACAGCACGATCTCTTATTTTCAGTCACAGCAATTAGCTGTTGCTAGTGATGTTACGGTGAACCTGCCAGAAAGTGCCTCAACTAATATTGAACAAATGTCAATAGCCCCGCCCCCCTCTACAGAAAAAAAAAGAAAAGAAAGAAAAGCAATACCTGGTTCAGGGCGTTTCTGTAGTAGCGAATGAGTGATGGGTCATAGCCGGCTGGCTTGTCATCACAGTCGGCATATTGGACGTCGGTCAAGACGCCAAAGGTCAGGAGAGGCTTCTCAGCTGATGAAGTGACGTTGCTGTGGGGAAGAGTTAAGGCAACTAAAGAACAAGCTTTCTGCATATAGCATGAGCCTGAAACATTGGTTTGATTGGTCAATGTGGTTTAACGTCCAAAAGCGACTCGGGCTATGAGAGACACTTATACTGGAGGGCTCCAAATTACTTCACTTACCTGGGGTTCCTTAACGTCCACTGACATTACACAGTACATGAGCATCTAGCATTTTCCCTCCATCAAAATGCAACCAGCACAGCTGGGATAAAACCTTCGTCTTAAGAGTCAGCAGCCAAGCATCGTAACTAATGGGCTACCACGCCGGCTTAAGCCTTAAAGGGGCACTAAAAAGAAACACTGAATGTAGACTGAAAACGTTGCTTAGTAACTTTGTTAATTTTGCATCAAAGGATTCAGCCCAAGGAGACGAAACAAAAGCCAAATGTTATAGTTTTTGTTAAACCGTGTGCAAGAATCACAGACTGAAGGAATTAATACAAAAAAGTAGCAGGATTTATTACAAAACGTACAGGAGCGTGAGGTTACTTCATCGAATACTGAATGCAGAATGACTCGTGTACCGATAATGCTGCCAAGATCTAAAACAGGTAAAAAAAAAAGAAATGTTTTAGAACTGTCTGATAACACAGCAGGCGAATGAACATGGAAGTTACCTGTAGCCAAGTTGTAACATTCTACACAACTCACAAACAACAAAATATTGTGTTTGTTTCGAGCTTTTATTTGACCTCCCAATTTAAGACGTGCTTGTCAAATCCTGCAAGTACGAACCACAGGCAACCCCAGCAACCCACTCTGCCGAGAAAAATGTTTTTATCCTCGTCCACGTGCTGGAGTGGTAATCTTATCTCTTTGTGCTCTGGTGATAAGGTGTGGCAGATGTCACCAGCCAGAGCTACGTGGCAACAGTGGCTGGGTAAATATTCAAAGGGTGTCATTCGGACAGTGGCTGGCAAAACAGTGTCCACGCACAGAAGCGACATTCTAGTGATGCCATCGTTTGTGTAAAAGCTCAACATTGTGGTGCCCATAAATCTGAAACAGAATCATTTACAACTAAGGAATGCCCAAGCACCTGGAAGACCATTAAAATATACAGCAGATGCTGGCATCAATTAATCACAGTAGTGAAATCTGATGTAACTGCATTATATCCAATCAATTAACTTTTCTAAAGCCTTGGACAGATGTCAGGCAGTGACTTAAAAAGCCTCCTTGAACTCCTGAAAGTGTGTGGATTAGATTGGCATATATATCTAGTTATGATGGTAGCTTGCTTTTTTTTTTGTTTCTGTAGTATAATACCATACATACCACAATTTCCATTAAGTGACAGGCTTGTAAATGCCAAGCATACTTAGTAGGCAATCTATTAACAGTGGTAAACAACCCTAATAATCAAAAAGAAAAATAATTCAGGAGCCCCAGTGCTATCAGGAAAATGGGGGCAAGCAAAGCTTTGGGTCTCGATGCCCGACGTACTGCTTTTCTTCGCTTCTTTCTTTCTATCGCATTCCGCAACGCTCCCCCCTAACTATTTCCTTCTTCCATGCCGGGTATTGGACCTTTATCCACGTGCTCGGCAGCGCAACTCTTCAGTTGCTACAGGCAACGACGACGGTCGTGCGATCATACCCAGGCCGCAATGAAATGTGGCAACGTGAAATGACAAGTCACCTCGATAAAAGACGAGACTGCCATATCAGCAACGGCTGATCGCAGACAAGACCACGATCGACCGAGCATCAACTACACTCAAACCTCATTAGAACAAAGTCACATCTGCCACGAAAATAACTTCATTATATCAGAAAATTCATTATAATGTTTATTCCCAACACTGTAGCTATGACAAGACTATTCTTCATTTACTTCGTTATAACCGATAATTCGTTATATCCGTTTTCGTTATAACGAGGTTTGAGTGTATTGGAGAACAGTGCACACAAATACGCATGTGACCAGCACACTTTTGAAGGCCTTATTCTGTACACTCACCGCATCACGTGGCCCATGCGGGTCAACTTTTTTTTTTTTTTTTGCTTACTGTCAACTAGAATATCCGCTGCCCCTGTTTGTTCCCCGAGCCATTATGCCGTCTTCTGATCTCTTAGTGTTATGCCTATCATTTTCCAAAGCATTGTAGGATGACACAAATACGCTACTTCTAAGTGCTTTGGAAATAAATTGCACAGATTGTAGCTCCATGCCGATTTCTCGCTCACCTCATCTTGAATCTGATGCTCTGAATGGATGGCAGGAGTCCGAGCAAGCGCAGAATGTAGGGCCTGAAAAAGAACGGTGCTCGCTTGATCGAAAATGTGAGGCTACTATTGATACGGCCTACAGTACATTAAGAAAACCTTGAAACAAGACTTCTTTAGAAGAAATGAGACAGCAAAAGCGGCTCGCCAAAAGACTGCCTTCACGGGAATAATGAAAAAGGTGTGATGCACCAATGCTTGCATGCTGATAATGTCCTAGCTGCTAATTAAAACACTAATTAGTGCACTAGCAAAGACATATCTCTATAGCAGCCACCTAGTCAAACTTATTGTACTAATTAATGCTAAGCAGATAAAGTGTACCAGCACCAATGTACACCTAGCAGTTTGAAGAAAGAGTGGTACACACTGACGAGGCCAAAGCAATTTTTCAATACTTTCCAGTTAGTGTACTTGTACTATAATGTGATGTAATGATCAATTAAATGCTAACTGATAAGCAGCTAGTGCAAAGTTGCAACAACTCGATTATGACAGCTTTTTTTGTGTGGTTATTACAACTGCTGTCTCATACTTTCGTAGAGTTTTGTTTCAAGGTTCCTTTTACAAATGAAAATTACCAGAAGGCCACACAGGTGTGGTGTACAGCAAGCAGAGGTGAACCATGCTATAACGATACCAAATCCAACTTCGATATAGCCATGTCTACATCGGATACAAGTTACGAACATGTATTTATTACCTGTCAATATTGGCAAGAGACCTTCTAGATTTATTCGTTGCAATGGTGTTCGTTATAGCAAGGTTCTGCACTGAGAGACGGCACTTAAAAAGGGGAGTTGACAAAATCAAAAGAGTCGGCAGCATCTGCCCAGGCATGCGAGATGCCACCCGACGTATATTTACCTTTCTCGACAAGCCTCCAGGGTTGTCTGGCCCCCCACCACATTACTAGGCTATCTACAACCCTTTGCCTCAAATCTAGGACACTCAAGCAAGCACTCCTCCTCAAGAGCACTCATCAGCCTTTCTCGCTTTTTGAGAACGTCAGGGTTGAAGAGAAGACAAGCTTCGCAGGAGGATACGGTGTTATCAGCCGGCTGGAAGAAGGGCGCTGCATTCTTTGTTTCGTCGACACTGGCAACAGCTGACGTCCGAGGACATCTCGGCGAGCGGAACACGAACCGCTCGAAACGGATCACTGTCCGTTGTGTCACGCATCTTTTGCGAGAGCGTTGACGCTGCGTGACGAACACGTGACGGAGGTGTGGTGCCGCGTCTGCGGCTAGCCTCCCTACTTATCGGGGGCTCGACGAAGAGGAGAGGGCTTCGAAAAAAAAACAAAAAACAGCTGCCTGCAGGATCGTTGAGCGATAGTCGTGGAACGTCCGTTTTTTCCTGGCAGAGGCGTGCTGCGGAACGAGACGATCTGCTGAAACTTTTTGTTGTTGTGTGCTCGGCAGTGGATGGGGAGGTGGAAGCTGTGTTGCTGGTACTCTGGAAATGCCAAGAAAAAAAAAGTTCCCGCCCGGGCTGTGAAAAGAGCCTTTTTTCTGTCTCTCTCTCTGTCATGCTAAAGAAGCACTGCTGGAAGCCAAGCGGTACACTGGATACAGGAAGCGTAGCAGGCAAACACTCTTCATGCAACTTCGATCCGCAGTCATGTGACCACACAACCCTTGCATTACTGTTACAGCATCTGCAGCTGGTTTGGTGCAAAGCACACAGTATGGTACCAATCATCATCATCAGCAGCAGCACATCTGATGTCCAGTTAACAATGAAGGCCTTTCCCACCATCCTGTCCTGCACTAGCCACAAATTTCTTAATTTTATTGCTCCATCTAACCTTCTGGCATCCTCAGCCCCACCTCCCATCTCTTGGTATCCATTCCAATGCTCTGATTGACCATTGGTCATCTAGCCTCAAAATGTGACCTGCCCAGTCCTCCGATCCAACAGGGGTATCGGCACCTGTATCGTCTCTCTTGCCTGTGTCCCTGTGTTTTTTTGCGCTATTTCACTATGTATGCCTATGGTCCACTCTGCTGTCTTCCTATGTTTTAGTGCTACTATCATTATTCGTTTCATCGCATGCTGCGTTGTTCTTAACTTCTCTCGAGTTTCACTGCCATCTCGAAGTTTCTGACCTGTACGTTAGAACTGGCAAAATACAATGGTTGTACACTTTAAGCTTTAGTGACAGCAGCAAGTTGCCTGTGACGAGTTGATAATGTGACAGCAGCAAGTTGCCTGTGACCAGCCAGTCCCAATTCTTCGGTGGATTTCCTTCAGCTCAAAAGGCTTCCCTGTTGATATCTGTCCTAGATATACATACTGTTCTACAGATTCAAGAGTCAAGTTGGCTATTACGAACTTTCACGCTTTTGCCGGATCACCTAGCACCACCTTTGTCTTCTACGTTACTCATATTGGTACAGCAGATGCTACCAATAAGCTTTATTGTCATGCAAAAAAACACTTTTGTTAACAGGAGCAAAATTTAGACAAATTCGCACAACTGTATGATGTAAGGTTAGGTCAAACGCATGAACAAATTCCCTATTTCCACTGATAAGTCTTACGTAGCTGCATAAACGCTATAGAATGGTAAGAAATTTAACCATTCTACCGAAGAGAGTCTGCAGTTGGGATCATCGATTCGTCCCCAACAGTGGTTCCTTTTTCACCTGCTCCATATGACAACTAACTTAATTGGGTGCTCCGGCAGCATAAGCTGAAGGACAGAGTTATTTTTGAAGAGGTCTTTTCTAACCAACTGCAATAAACAGCGAGAATCTGAATTAAAGCTCGATGCCAAGAACCTAGATCTAGCAGTTCTGTTTGAAGACTGGATCGGTAAGATGAAGCGTGGATTAGAGAGGAGTTATAGCCATGAATTTTCAACATGACTGCCTACAAGTGACCACTGCATGCCCCAATTTTTTTAGGCCATGCACAAAACCAGCTGCATATGCTTAAAGGCACAGCTCAAAGCCAGCACAGTTGTAAGAAGCAAGAAATCCAGCTCAAAAATGTACACATTTTATTGCGCATACACAGAAAGGCGGCCACACTTAAAATGCGAGACTCTTTCATTCATATTTCATTCACACACCTTCTGGAATCTGGAGTCAAAAAGTTGGTTCCCACCTTTTGCTTTGCACCCAATACGGCAGAACAGGCCTTTTGTACGCATGCGCAAAGCACTAACTTACCTGCCGCAAGAACCAGGAGGGAACTCCAACGTTAATGCCCGAGAAAATAGCCTAGCAATTGTAGGCATTTTCAGTTTGCGACAGGGTTTGAAATGACTGCGTAGTTTCGACTTTAATAGTGCTGAAACATCTTTTCTAAATAGGGGTATGCAAATAGGTGATTTTCGAGACCTAATTAAGTAGTGACAGAGGTGGATAGAATAATCTTGGAATATCAAACACCCATTTGTACAATACAAAATAGTGTTCGAAACCTAGTATTTGTAATTTTAGCATTAAAAGCACAAAGCAGGACCACATAGGCAAAATCTTGGCATGCACAGAACTCTTCTTAGAGTGTGAATGACTTTTGTACTGTCATTAAAGTACAACTTCCTCAGAGACATCGTCGGGTGCACTTCATGTATGTGCTTATGTTTTATGCCTAAGCTATGCCCATGGGGATGAAGCGTGTATCAATTCTGTACAGTTACGCTAATTTAGGGCATAGGTTAGATTTTGAAATAGACTAAAAAAATTATGTTGATGAATAGCAGCTACTCCATAAGAATACATATTTGAAGGCCGAATCAAGTAAGAGAGGACTCGATTCAGTACTCTACATCTTTGAATATTTGCATAAACCTACTTATTGGTTCGCTGCTATTTTAATTTACTTACATGATGCGCAATAACTGTATTTAAAAAATAGTCAAATGCTATCTCTGGCCTTGTTAACTAATGTTTGCCGAGCAGTGATCAAGCATGCAAACACAATGCTTCTATAGTCGCACAGCATTATGAACAAAGCATGTCAACTATACACAAAACATGCACATAAATTTGCATCGTGACATAATGGGAATGCGCAACAGCACGACTCACTCAGCCCATAATACCTGCAGCGCAGCTCGTACGTCAAAAAAATTATAATACATGGCTTTGTTTTTAATGGCTGTTTTCAAATGCCAGCAACAAACTAAATCGAATTGCCAATGCAGCAACTGCAATTGCCTGATGTGCACAATAACAAATTGATATGCAAAGAAGTTAGAGCCAACCAGAACATGTCTTGTTTCAGCTACCAAGCAATGCAAGTAAAATATCAGCATCGTTTAAAAACTTATGCAATTAGCACACAGTGTCACTCAAATGACCGCCTACAAAAGCTATCCTACTCTGCAATTTAATGTTTAACTTCTACGACACTGCACGGTCCATCCACAACAGAAAATGAACCGAACGCAGAGAGCAGCTACCTGCAAGGTTTCGACATCCTTGACTGCGCTTGTACTATTTTAAGCTGCATGCCAATGTGATGCAATGTGGAGTCTCGAGTAATGACACTCTAAAAACAGCCAGCGCACTTAAGGACCAGTAGTCGTGTTCACTAGTAGGGTGCGTCCATGGGTGTCATGTTACCACCTCATCTTTCCTCTTTTTTTTTCCCCCTTGTGTCTAATAAGCTCTGCGGGTCACATCTTTATTGTCAGCACTGTGTTGACAGTACACAAAGGAAATTCATAGCTTACAGATCTGCGTCTAGTGAGCACTGTTTTACGGCGGTACATTATTTATGTAATTTGTTACGTATATCTGTGGGTGCTGCGGCAAACAATTAAGGCATTGTGATAAGTTGCAACCCTTTGAAACTCGCACGTAATAAATTTTTGTCACGCATGCGTGTACCTCGAACGCAAGGGTACCGATTTCAATCGCGGTCAGTGGGGACACCGCGGCTAATTATCTAAGATATTCATCAAAACCGCGTCTCCCGAAACGAAATGACCCAGCGACTCCGTCCAACATCCACGCTCCTACACCTCTGCCAAAAGCGCTTCTCAGCAAAAGAGGAAGGTAATCTGATCAGATGCGACAATCGTGACCGCGATTAGCAATTAGGAACGAACCATTAGCGAGTTCAAGGTCACACGTGCCGAAGAGGCACGCGCTGGCGCAATGCGACAGCGTCTATATATACGCCAATGCGAACGAGAAAGTCAATCCTAATTGGCCTCGTTTGGAAAGGAGCCAACACCGATGCCGCGCGATACGCTAAACTAATACGGCCAAACCAGTACGACGCGTGACCTCGTCTTCAAATATAGCTGCAATTACCTCGACAAGGGTTAAACGACCCCTCGCTGCGTGCCACCGCGTCACGCCTGTCTGATGCGAATCGAGAATCGGTCATCCTGTGCGCAACGAATGAATGAATGAAAGAGCGTCGAGCGCTGCCCGGTAACTCACCTCAGCCTCGATGAGCTTTTCGCGACGACGGGCTTGAGCGAATTTTTGCGGGCCTGCCCGGGGCGGGGTGGCTGTGGCCGCGCGACTACGAGGATTTTCGTCGCTGTGTTGTCGGAACACCGATCAAATATTTGCCCGTCAGTCCCTTTTATCTGCGATCAGCGGCAAAGCCCTCCTCGCTCTCTCTCTCTCTACCCGCCGACCTCGGCGCACGGCCCGACGGGATAAATGGGGTCGACTGAATCCGTTAGCGAGGGTGGTTTTGGTTTCGGTTTCTTTTTTGAAAGAGAGCTGCCGTGACCTCTCTCAGACTGTGACAGTCCGTCGGATGGCGAGAACACCGTCGAAACGGTCACCTTACTGGCTTCCCTTGAGCTTTGCAGAAAGGAAGGAGTATGCCGGGCTCACATCAGGGCTGATGCAACCCTATGTGAGCCCGGCAGCGCGGAAGACTCATTCCTTTTTTGCAAGGATCAAGAGAACTCAGCAAGGTGACCGTTTCGACGGTGTTCCTGCGACCCGACGGATTGCCACATAGTCGTCGAGAGAGGTCACAACAGCTGACTTTCAGGGAGCCTTTGTAGCTTGGGAATTGCATTGTGCCCTTTGTACCGACGCCAAAGGGAACTATTAATATGTTCACATCGGATTAATATTTTTTTTTTTACCAGACCAAGTTTGATTGCTTTATGGACAGAGCCTGTACGCATTCCTTACACATGCACAGAAAATTTAATTCAGACATCGAGTGGCAATACAAGTGCATGGTTACTGATGTGGGTGCACCCATGGTCCAACCCCCATATATCGAATTCACATGACAAATTACTGTGTACATACATCACATAGCTGTAAAATCCCCTCGGATATATTTGTGATATAAAATATTTTCTATATCTAATTACACACACACGCACGCACACTCACACACACACACACACACACACACACACACACACACACACACACATAAATTTTAGCAACCACCTGAAAACCGCTTCTTTAACCACAGCGAACTTCCGACCAAATGATTCGAACTAAAATGCTGAACAATGCTTCAAGTTTGTGCCAAAAGCACACATTGCCATGCAACACCTTTAACTTCTTATTCAAAATATTGAATTACATAGTGAAAGAAAAGCACCATGGAAGACATCAGATGTTCATGTCAGTTCACGTCACCACAGGTGAAGTCTTGTAAATGTTCGGGGAGTCATTATTTGTTTACGTTTCTTCATGTTAATTATGCGCTACTGTATCATATACTGGCATAGACATGCACACAGGGGGGCGGGGAGGGCGGCTGCAGCCCCTAGAAGTCTGCAGCACTTTCTCCTCAAAGGTGGATGCACGCAAACCTGCAGCAATGGGCACACAATAAAGACTGACGTCATAGGGTGGACGGCAGGTGACTCTACCTTCAGAGAGCACAGTTGAGTGTACGACTTTAGTCATGGAGGAGATCGGCTGCCGCGCTTCGGTCGTCTGTGTCGGGCCCTCTCTGGACTTCTTAAGTTGTATCCGACTGTGAGGGGAGTGTCTAGCCTGACCCATACCTTGACTCAATTGGACAAGTCTCACCATTAAATAACACGTTCACTGCGGCGTGGCTCACCAGGTCACGGCCTGTGCTCCTCCTATGCGGCCGTGATGTCACGGGTGTGCCTCTGCTAGCGGATGAGATAACTACATCACACTCGTACGCACAAGTACGATTCTTGTTGCAGGAGGTTATAAATAGCCAGAGTAATACTTTTCTGGTGTTAGATGCTGTGACCCACCTGTGACCCACAATGCACTGAATGAAAACGTTCTCATGCTGCGTGTGGTGTGACCCACCGGAGACCTACGCTCAAAAAAACTCCGTCATGTGCTGCCGTCTAAGTTTTGAGAATGCAATCAATGCCTATATTTTTATTGCATTTGACGAGGGATGGCGATATTTTTTTTAAGGAGCGGAGTGGCGGCCAATTTCTCTATTGTGTTGCTTGGCACCATTTCGCCGCGGTTTTTGAAATACGTTCCACTTGAATAGGTATACATGCGTTTTTCCTGCTGCTCCCAAACATTTTAGCACGACCCATGGATCATCTCACCTTTTACGGATGCAAATAAATCCCAACACAGAGGAAACAAACATGTGTTTGTGTTTTCTGGTGCCAGAAACTTCAGATTTCAGCATAGCTTTATGCGAAAAAGCCAAGAAATAGTGCTGTGCCTTTCAAATAAGCAGGGCAAATGCCAGGTGCAAAGGTAGCAGCGCCATCTCTTTGGAGCGAATGGAACAGGCACAGGCGCATGACCTACCGGTGGTTTCGGCACACCTAGAAGATATGCCAAGTGGTCCACGGGTAGGTCACTCCGCACCTAAAACGAGACCTCAGGAAAGTGTGCCACAGCGAACATGCTAAGGTGCACGGTTATGGCCATGCAGATTTTTGTGAATAATGGTGGCCGAGGACCCCTGCTGCATTTCATCGACTGTTTACTTCGCACCTTTACCCCCAAAATGTCAAGGACCAAAGGCAGGCTGCTGTGTGAAGTACACCAACGCTTCATTTTCATTTTTGCATCCATTGCCGAAGCGTGTCTTTCTTCATAACTCGCCAAATTTCGTAAGTAACGTGACTGTCATTCCTGGAATAATCGACCATCTTGCTGTTGTTGCTGGTCTCCGAAGGGAAAAAGACCGTGCGAAGTTACCTACGAGTAGAAGGATCTACTTTTATGAGAAGGGTGACTATAATGCAATTTCTAAAAAGCTTCGTAATTCTTTCCCTGTTTTCAAGTGCTTCTCTGAGATGGGCAATGTGCATGATATGTGGGACAAATTTAAGAATATGTTATCCGAGCTAATAAGTACATACATCCATAATGTTGACTCTTCACAGCTAAAAAAGCACAAACAGCCATGGGTAACAACACATATTCAACTTATCAACAAAAGGAAGAGGGGTATTTAGTGTATTCAAGAAAAGCAAATCAGTTGCTCACTTTGAAAAACTGAATTGTTTACCTGCGAATACAAGCTAAAGATGAATACTTCACTGAACTGAGCAACAAAATTAAATCACAACCTAAAATGTTTCGGAAATACTTAAAACAGTGTGGCTCAGATTCCTTTGGAATACAGGAGATAAATTATAATGTCAAGTTAATTATGGATGATGGGGATAAAGCTGCATGCCTAAACAACTTTTTCCATTCGGTGTTCTTACCCAAACACAGCTGTAATTATCATCCATCTATTATGAACATTTTGCCCACGCTTCCCGTCGTGCTTAGTGTTAGTGCAATTGAAAAACTATTGAAGGACATTGTTGAGAGTAAATCCGGATGGAATTTCTCCGCGTGTACTCAAACGCTGCGTGGGGCCAATTTCTATCTACCTCTATGCAATTTTTGAAAAATCTTAAGCAACAGGTATCTTACCACATGACTGGAAAATTGCGCACGTTATACAGATACATAAAGGTGGTTCCAAAAAAAGACTAACTATAGGCCAATATCACTTATGTCTATCCCGTGTAAAATACTTGAACACATTTTATATATCAAGAAATAATAAATCGCTTAAATGAGCATAAGGTACTAATCAACGAGCAGCATGGATTTCGTAGAGGACTGTCCTGCACAACACAACTAGTAAAGTTTTATCATGATATAATATTGGGCGTAGGTACTGTATAGGACAGGTTGACGGTGTATTCCTGGATTTTCAGAAAGCCTTTGACACAGTTTCGCATTCACTCTTGTCGTTTAAACTCACCACCCTGAACATGGATAAAACTGTTTTTAAGTGGATTGAATGTTACCTTTCTCAGAGAGGACGTGTAGTACTGAATGGAAAATTCTCCGAATATGCAGATGATACCTCGGGGGTCCCACAGGGGTCCATTGTTTTTAATCTATATTAATAATATCGCTGCAGGAATTTCATCTTCTATATGGTTGTTTGCGGATCGCAATTGCCAATCGCAAGGATGCAAGAAATTGCCAATCGATACAAGAAATTGCCGATCGCAAGGATGCATTAGAACTTCAGAACGACTTATCGCTCATTCATAACTGGCGTACCAAATAGAAAATAATCTGAATATAGCAAAGTGTGCACATCTTTCATTTACTAAAAGAATGAAACCATTTCTGTTGCGGTACCATCTGAATAATGTAGAGCTGAAACAAGATAGTACGTATAAGTACCTAGGTGTGCTACTATGATCTGAATGTTCGTTGAAACCTCAGGTAGACATTCTCATAGCCAAAGCTGGTAAAGCTTCAAATTTCATTCAAAGAAACCTGCACTGTTCACATGTAAATTTAAAATGTATGGCATACACTACTTGTATTAGACCCATCTTAGAATACGGTTGTGTCGTGTGGGACCCTGCCGAAGTAACCTTCATTGCTGCTCTTGAGAAAATACAGAATCGTGCTGCCAGGTTCATCTTGAGACGGTACGGCAGGAGAGGAGACCTGCACTGCAATGAAGGCCAAGTTAGGATGGAAATGTTTGACTGCCACTATAAATGGAGATTAAAATTTCTTTGATTTACTACAATAAAACTGGAATTAACAGGGATATTTACCTACACAAACCTCATTACACTTCAAAACGTCATGACCATAGTTGCAAAATCCTGGAATATCCAGAGTTGAACAAACATGTATGCAAACTCAATTTTTCCTAGAACAATTAAACAGTGGAATAGGCCAAGTGAAAAACAAGTACATTGTGGGAATGAAGATCTATTTTATTCAGTGCTGTAACCCCGTGCTGTAACGTGAACGAAGATTGTACTTATGGGTGAACGAAGTTGTGTTATGTATGCGAACGAAGATGTCTTTCATTCAATGCTGTAACCCCCTGCTCAATCCAAATAAAAAATATTGCTTTAACACAGTACAGCTCACTATGACAACACTCAGTCATCTGAACTCTAAAAAACAGAGAAAGATGGACAGCGTAAGCAAAAACAACCTTTATTAATCCTTTCAGTGTCAACATTAGGTATGCCTCTGCAATTCCGCTGCAGTTTAAGTTAAAGAAATTAACTGCACACAAACACACATATACATAGAACTCGCTGAGAAAAGAAGCAAGGTCAACAAAAACAACTTCCATACAAGCACATGTGCGTGTTTCTTCTTTCACGAGTCTTAAAATTAATTAGGATGCTTTTATGACAATGGAAACCAAACCCACTCGCACATAGTGTTAACTATTCACAGTGATTGTCGCTCTTCAAAATGGTGCAAAATCGTTTGAGGCAAAAAAATGCACACGAAAAATGCAAACTTATGATATAAATATGGCTTGCAGTGGGAGTCAGCGCACTACTTCATTAACTCTTAATGCACACCAACTAAGGCAGTGAAAACATGTTCGCGATAGCAAGCCAAGCTTAAAATTAAACCCTCTGGAGATAGAAGCAACTTACTACATGCGTTGGACATCCCAATTTAACGCTTCCTAGTAGTTTTCTTTGCCTTAAATGAAGTGAAAATGTTAAATTATGTGCACATAATTTAACACATAATTTAGGAACAAATAAAGAAAAAGAAATCAGAGTTGTGGCCAAAGAATTTTTTTTTTCATCAAGTACTGAAAGCAGGTGCCTCGGACATATTGCTGAAGTATGCAAGTTTGCTTACAATGGTAAATTATGTTTCGTACAGTTTGTTTCCTCAAGTAATCTATGCAAGTACTTTCCAACTGAGAAAGGCAAGTGGATTTGCATAGCGTTATTGTCAGAGAAGTATGCGGCATTGTTTATGGACCAAAGTGCGCACTTCTGACTTGTGTATAATGCATGCAACACATTTTCGTGTATAATGCATGTGACAATGGAAGCACATACTGGTGCAGTTAGCGAAATCACTTCAGATAATTCCACCATTTCGTGGCATGCTTTGGTGAAATGGCTTGCGTGCTACAAATGGTCTACCGCATGAAAAGCTTCAGTTTTGTGCCGTGCTTAAAATAGCGGCCAACCATGGTACTAAAAAACAAAGGATATTATGTTATAAAGATGTTTTTTTGCTGAGGAGAGCATTTCAGCAGGCTGCCTGCCAGTCTAATCACGCAATTTCAGTTTTGACTAGCCCACTGATTGGTGCTGCACGATGGAGCGCGAACACCTGAATGGGTCACTCCACATAGAATCCTACACAATGAAATATGGAGACAGTGCTTGCTTAGCAATAGCTCTGCAGCGCTAATAACTAAGCAGAGATGTGAAAAGTGCTTGCACGCCATCATTTGTGTCGCCGTCAAGACTTCTCTGTCAAACACTGTCTCTACTATGAGCGTCGAACAAGCTGTTGTAACAAAGGAACCGCACGTTGTTACACTTGATGTGACTATGTGTCAACTAAACCTGCTCGTTTATTCTCCATAGGCTTCTCCTCGGAAGAAAAGTCCAATTCTCTCCTGTTAGCATTTTGCAGCACACTTGTGTTCTCATTTCCTTCACTTTAACAATACCGCATAATGTTTACATCTCCAAGCATTCCAATGAAGTGAGAACTGGATCCTTGTTACAGAACAGCCCCTTGTGTGCCATATATCAAGTTTGTTTCACTTAAAATGACACCGCACAACTGGTCACCGGTCAACAGACACAAGATTACTGAAGAGATGCCTCTATGAGAGTGCTCACGTACAAGTTCATACTCAGGCGATTTGCCACAAAGAAAGCAGAGTTAGAAATCTGCAATGAACAGCTGGCCCCCAAAATTTACAGGACAGTATTTCGAAGAAAGAAAAGGTGCATTCCCATCCCACACCAATTTGTTAAACTAAATGAAGTCATGCAGATATTGTAGAACTCCTGCCCAGCAACTTTTGAAGCAAGTTGCACATGAAGTCTATGATGCGATAGTCTTAACACAACCTTTTGCAGAGCTGTGCGGAAGTTGCACACATTCCAAAGCCATTCACACAACTATGGCAGTGTTATAGAGTATAAGTGATGCCCACTACAACTTTGCACACTTCACATTGCTATTAGCAGAGCTCCTGCTCTAAAAGCGCACAAACTAAAACAGTTCAGAAGAACACAGGCAGAGCAATGAGGTAGGCAGGGGCCTGAATTGCAATGCGAAAGATGTGGATAGCACACACACTAGACAAAGATGACAAAACAACGAAACAAACACTTTATTCATAAATGCTGTGTTAGCTTTTTAAACTCTGCTCTTCACTTGGTTGCTACCTTTTGATAACGCTGCCATTTTCTTGCCATCATCAGAGCTATATTATGACTAGAGTTACTTCTGCATATACAATCTGACACATTGTGGCTTCAGCCTAACTTCCCTGCACTTGTTCCTTCAACGTGCAATTGAAAAAAAGAATGCTGTCTTTTTTTAGGCTAAGCCTTTTGCTTCCCATTTTAAAACTATGAAGCCATTAAGCAGATGCATTCATATGTAGACAGCTTCCACCCCACAAACGCTATCTCTTTGTGAAACTGGTACCCTAGAACGCTAAGGCCACTTGCAAGTTTCGAGAAGTCCTTAAGATGCAAAGGCACTAACAGTGAAAGATGTACTTCATTTACAGCCAGAGCAGAAAGACCAGCAATGTCCTATGCATAGGCATGGATGGCTACCAAGGACATAAATCAACGTGGGGTCTCCAACGCTGTGTTCCCAAATGCACTTTCCGAGACTCGACAACAAACCGTAGAGTCGTCATTTTCCCTGCCAATTTTTGGTCCCACACGCAACATTTTTAAAAAGAAGCCATAACAAAATGACTGCCTTACATAGCCTGTGGGCAGCGAATGAAAGGCAAGGAACAGCGCAAAGAGATCATAGCCAAAATAATCTCTTCAGATAACTTTCGCTGTGGGTCGATAATTTTGTACACTGGCGAAACAAGCGAAAATAGCCTCTCCTGCTAGCACTACATGGTACCGTGCAAAATTTTACAGACAAGTTTGAAGGGTGCAGTGCCTCTGTCAGAACTGACATTGCTTTTCAAAACAGAGGTTCATTTAATCAATGAAGGGCAACTTTTTCAAAATATCAGCAGGCCTAGAAAGAAAATGCATCAAAGTTCTTAAGTGCCAGGTACGCCCTGCCAAGCTTTTCAGAGCATTCCTATTATGCAGTACAGCCATGTAAAGGAAAAGTTCAGACTGCCAAATATACTGAACACTACTGTTTCTTTCACATGCGATAAACCACAATGTGTACTGAAATAAAGTAGCGCTGAACAGACAGACCACAAGATCGAGAAAGGTCTAATAGAAATTCAAAGGCACAAGACAGGGGTGCACTATTTGCATATCTCGTGCCTCTTAATGACATGCAACATTTGCAGAGCCAGAGAGACTATGCGACAGCTTTTCGCCACACATAAACACACTGTAAGGCACTCCTATTGCACATCCGCTAGCACATATAAACAGAGCCCAGTGTTTGTGGATAAAGCACTTTTGCAGACCTTTACATAAATGTAGCGTGCCACACCCTCACAGAAAGACTAAGTGAAGATGATGAACGATTATGCAGCTTCATAAAAAAAAAGAAATAACCAGAGGAAAATATTGGTGTTGGTGTGCATGCACTGCTTGCGTCATGGTTGGGCCACCATAACAGTGCTGGCCAATACAAGGACCTGTCTAACACTAAAAAAATAACACTGCATGCATTGCAAAGTGAGTGTTTGATTGTGCGTCTTACATACCTATGTACATTAATGAGGTTACAGACACAACGGGTCAACATGTTATGCTACTATATGAACACACAGGCTTTTGTGCCTGCCTTCTCACGCCTTTTTCGTAATGTAAAAATTATGCAGTCGCACACACATCAGCTATGAGAGTAAGAATACCGCGAATGACACGTGCACGAGATCCACACACTGAACAGGACACCCCAGTGCCTATTGATGCTAGCAAATTACATGGCAAAACCTGTCAAAATGTAACTCTGGAGTTTTGTTATACAAACAAGTTGCGGAAAAAGTTAAATACCTGCCACAGTGGTCTAGTGGTTATGGTTCTTGACTGCTCACCCGAAGGTCGCAGGATCAAATCCCTGCCACGGCAGCCACATTTTAAGTGGAGGCAAAAATGCTTGAGGCCCGTGTGCTTAGATTTAGGTGCATGTTAAAGGACCCCAGGTGGACGAAATTTCCGGAGTCCTCCACTACGGTGTCCCTCATAATCATATCGCAATTTTGCGACGTAAAACCACAGTAATTATTAAAAAGTTAAATGAGAATAAAAAACTGGAGAAATGCAACGTACAAATTTCTTTTGTAATGTTTTAAACATACTTCTGGCGCTGCTTAGAGGGCAGTGGTGTTCACATGCCATAACATCAACAGTTTTTTTTTTTTAGCCCACACTTATGTGTATCGAACTCTAAGATGCCAATAATTTGTGCGACCTGAAAATTTAGCTTTGCTAGATTTATCCGTTTTGTAACTTCATCAAATAAAAACACAAACATTTGTTGCACAGTGACACAGGCATCTTCCAAGACTTACAGGTTCTAGAAAGTCTTTCTCCCTCCCACACTCTGCCAATATGTTGACACTTTGACAGGCAACTCTAATTAAGTCGTATTCCAGAATTGGCTAATGTACCACTATTTTTTCATAGCACCTTCGTTTCACAAAAGCAGACAGCACATAAAGGTCGTGCAAACAAATGGTTACAAGAGTTTTGCCCAATCTGCGGCCACTGAGTCTATTAAGTGCGTGCTAAGCTCATTTTAACAACTGTGTGTGCTGTTTACTCAGACTTAATGAGACGCACGAAGTGCTCAATTCGGCTGAGATGTTGCCTCCCAATGTATGCTTGTCTTATACCACTTGTCGATTGAATACGCTAAACTGTAGCCTACCAATTTAAAAAAGAAGCATGAGGGTGGGAGGCATGTGATACGAGGCACATCAGTGAAATGCTGGAACCACGAGGTTGCGAACCAGCACTTCGTGTTTCTGACGTGAGCAGATGACAAAGACCACACTCTCAATAAAGCAAACGGGCACTCTGCTATGTGCTAGCACAGGACTTCTATTACGCATTCTATGCACCTTTCTTGCTAGTAGGACACGAGTTAGAACCCAAGTTATGAAGAAGAGGAGCACAAGGAGTGACATCTCCACATGCTAACACATGCTGGAAGCCTGAATGCCCTAAGCACCATGACACGACCACAAAAATATCAGGCCTTACAGGGTTGTTGACGAGCACCCATTTCAAGTAAGGCAAGAGGCAACTCGAGTCAGTGAGACATCGTAGTAACGGGAATAGTGGCAATGAAAACACATTGGCGCGAGCGACCCTCGATGCGAGTGAACATATAAATGTTACAGTCAAGATTTTGACTGAAACCCATCTTATAGGTTCCCTTATATTTTTATTTCTTTTCAGTTCAGATGAATTAGGCAGTACTGAATTGCGCAATATATTGAACAACTTTGAGTACACAAGCCTGTTCGCAATCAATGGGTTGAACTGCACTAATTTACTGTCCTTGGAATCTGTCGTTCATATAAGTTCAAGGAACAAATATTAAGACGCGTTTCCAGCGTCACCAGAGCTATTGTACATTAAACGGTGCTAAGAAAAACAGCTTGCTGATGGGACGTCAAATACAATCGGAAAATGCAATCCTCGAACATTTAACAACATCGCGGCATCAATCTACGCAGACATTGCGAAAAATAAGTTCACACAGCACCACTAGTGCTCACAAAAATTGCAGGCATTCTAAATATAGGATTTTTTTTCTTCACCTTTTCTAGTTCATGGCACTTGAAAAAAATGGAGCTTCTAGCCCCCATTTTTTTAAACGCTTTGGTCTACAAGCTTCAGCAGAGAGCACAGTATACGAAACACACATGCGGCTACAATGCTCTTGAAATAAATTAAAAAGAAAACATCGATATGGGGTACTACTAGTGTGGCCAACTGCAGGTACATGAAGGCTCTTCTACCAAACGGCACAAATATGAAAAAAAAAAGTAAGCCAAAAAAAAAAGTAATGCTAGCTTGGCATCAGCAAGCGAACTGCTACCGGTCATTTGCTGTGCCAACCAGAAACAGCCGTGATCAGTACAACCACCGCAACTACTTACAGAACGTGGTACGGTTCTAAGTTTCTTGCAATGAATATTTCAATGGCTGTCCCAAGACATACACGTACTACTCAATTGCGACCAGTACCTGAAGCACAGGTGACCCATGAAAACGTGACCACTTTTCCAATGTTCCTAGTGTGTGCTGCCACACGGTGCATGACATAAAGCCGCCTATTGAACAACGTCGAAGATTCAGTACCTGCTAGCCAAACTTATTTGTTGTTCTATTCCCCGCAAGACAGACAAGTCATTTTACACAAACTGGCGTAGGCCCTCATACACTACAGTGAAGGATTCCCTCTCAGAAACTATTCGCTCAAATCTAAGCCACTCTCTATCCTAACCTGACTCCTGAAAATTTTCAGGCCTAAATTAGTTTTTGTGAAATCAAGTCCACTGCAAGCGAGTTCGACTGCAAGAAAGACTCATTTTATTACGAGTGGTCGATGTGTTGAACTAGGCAGGGGTTTTGGAGACGCGTGCCTCAAACTGAGACCTTGCTCACCTTTGCCTGTATGTCTGCAATTAGACATTTCTGCTCAAAACAGTAACTTCCCCCTCTTAAACAAATCGATGTGTGCTACTAAGTAAATGGTCTAAAAACGCAGACGGCAAATTTAAGCTGGGCAGTCCCTGTTAGGCCTAGCACATGTCAAAAATAATGTTCCTTTCAAACGGATCCCAAGGCTCACCGGGCAAAAGAAGAAATGGCAGTGCTATAACTGCTAAAACAAAAATTTATATGTACAAGTATTTGTGCAAAACGTGCTTGTGCATAAGATGAGACAGAAAAGGTTACGTTTCACTTACAACTGGTTGTCGCAGCTGAACTCCCTCCTAGTAGCCCACAAACACATCTCAACACAAAACATACCACAGGTTGATGTGAACACTTGTGACCTGTTATGGCAGTTTCAGAGCTTGTATCTGAAAGCCAACAAAACAAAAACACGCACACAAACAAAAAAACAAAAGGCGTACATTTTTTTGTTCAGGCATTCTGTGCCGTAAGAGCCTGTGTATCTCGTCAGTGCAAACGACAGTTAGTACAGAACTTTGTGCACTCAAACACGAACAACCTAGCTTGGTTGTACTCCGGCTTCTAGAATTAAATATGGCATCACTTTTGAAACTACGCTTTGAAGACAAGAGACATCTTTGACATAAGGCACAACCATGATGCAGGCATGTGGTCAAGAGTTGACTAAAACTGTTGGAGTAGCTCTGTGATCATTTACTATATACAAACACAGAAATCGCTAGCAACTGAATGTGCCATGTAAACTATACCGGAATTTGTTTAGAAATCTTTCAAATCTGCAATTACTTTTGCAGTTCAACAAGTTCCTGCCAATGAGTGAGCATGGCAATTCATCCATACCAGTAGTAAAAGCGAAGATAAGCAAAAGTGACTTCAATTGAGACGACGGGCAAGCTCCGAGTTTGCTGCCCATATGCCTACACCTGCATACTTGCAAGATGCGGCCATAAATAACAGACGCAAAGGTTTCACCGGTATGAATAGTCACACAAGCACAAATAAAGAAAAAAATGTTTCAGGGACCCTTCAACTTAAAATCAGTCGCATTGAATATTAAAAAAAAAAAAAAAAATGAAAAGAAGTGCGCACTAAAACTTTCAGTGGCTCATTGTAAAGATAAAAAGAAAACTCCTTAATTTTTAACCGACAGAGACAACTTGCTAAAAAGAAGTACTGCTACCGCACTCAACAAGAACTGCTAAATGCCCAATGTTAAGGAGCTCGTGCGCTTGCCTCACGACAAGTAACTGAGTGCGTCCACCACACACAAAAAAAGCTGCAAACATCGGCCAGCGCTCCTGTCCTGTGCGGTCAGATCTATTAAAAAGCCAGGCCGGTGCTGGCGTGATCGGCGTTTCTCCCACTGCTACGCGTCACGTCACAACAACGCAACACTTGAGAAAAAAAGCAGAGTGGGTTGATTTCCGCCAGACAGCGAGCGTTCCGGACTGCATCGTTTGTAGTTCTCCGTTGTCGGGACCGCGACTGTACAATCTCGAGAGGCTTTCCGACGATGGCTCACACGCACTTGGTGAGGAACGGAGCATCGCAGCACAGGAATCCGGGCTTCGAGTCAACACGTTAAACACTTTGTGCCCCACAGTACCCATCACCAGGCAAGTGACGCACCAGTTAGGAGTCGTGTACGTGGTCAGCTTCGGCAACCACAAGCATGATGGCACGAAATCTGTCCAAGGCACAAGCGCACCATCACACATCACAGTCAGCCGAGGAAACGTAGCTTGCCATCACTCGTGGCTTTGATGGGGCCGGGCACCGGCGCCTCACTACGCGGGTTCTCCGTGGACGCGCAGCCGGTACAGGCACGTGTACTCCAAGTTGCCGTGGTTGCTCAAGATCTTCATTTCCACGTACTCGTACTTGTCTGGCTCGGGATCCTAGATAAGCCAGGTATAATTTGCAAAAATGAAAGGGTTCCATCTATTTAAAATGGAAACAGCAAGAAAAACCACGGTATGCGAAAATGAAAGGGTGTCTATTGCTGCTTCTATTCCAAACATCATGTAGCATCTATGTATGTATCTGCCAAGCAGCAATCCTTCTTTAAGCTTAATTTATAAAATACACCTAAGCAGGACAGTAACCACAAGAACATGGTTGAAATTAACCGTGCTATCTGAAGAAAAATAAAGTGCAAATAATGAAAACAAGAGCTTCTAAACCCTTTTTTATTGAGAGTAGATTCATTTACAATCACTAATGATAGGATCGACAATGTTATCAGAGCAGGCTGGTGAGAACTCTGCTGGCAGTGTTGCACTTTTTACAATTTCCTTCTTTCAGCGGTGTCATTGCAGGCAAGGAAAGCGGGAACGAAAAAGCAATAATTTGAGCCTTCCGAACATATCAAGACGGCAACATTCCACAGCACGGAAGACAAACGGCACCTCTTTTAACACCGCTGTGTTTGCGCGATTCGTTGATCCTCTCTCGCCATTCGCGCCGACAAAATGTTTTTTTCCTGGCACTTAGTGCGTTTTCAGCTGAACTTATATTATACAACTTATATTAGGTGTTGCAGATTTTGTAACCCACGGTTTTGAAAAATCTATTTTTCTGCAATTCTGAGACTACCAAGGCTCGTGACATCCCCTAAGTTAGTGACATGACGGCCATGACCTGCTTTCATTTTTGCGAGAAATGCACACTAGAATTGGTCTCACCAAAGGAGAATGAAGGAAATGATAGTGCATTTAAGTTAACGCCAATTAAAAGCGTGCAGTACGCTTCCAGCCACACCAATAGTACAAACGTGTTGTCCAAACTGCACCTAACGCAATAAGGTTGCAATTGCTGGAGGCAACAGCAATAGGTTGTCAGCAATTAATTCTCGACCAATATGAATTGGACTTGCTTCCAACCATAGAGTTCCACACCAAAAAAACTAGAGGGCATTCTGGCGCTGCGATCGTTCAACCACCAGTGGAATAATGGGAAATACAGGCTTCGGATCGGATTGCGTTAGCTAGCTAACTGTCTACAAGTCTTTTCAGCGAAGGCAGGAAGAGAGCACACTGGCACTTTCTTGTGACAAGAGTGGGCGAGCACTGTGGGAAAGCTGCTGCCACCGCTCTTCCGTCATGCACGCTCCGCGACTTCTCTGTTGCACACAAGATTTCACGGCCGAATAATCGTGTTTTCGGGAAACAAAGTGTTGAATTGCACAAACAGCACAGGGACTAAAGGAAGAGACGAGGACACACAGAGCGCAAACTACCAACAAAAGTTTATTTCCTTGAGCACACAATTTTTATACACCGCACAAGCACCACCAAGCATGTAACAATCAACCTTTTAGAAACGCGAGCTCTTTGCTAGATCAGTTGACAAACGGAGTGCCGACGCATTCAGGACCTCATCTAACAATGTTTTCAGCTTCAATGATTTCTCTGTATCATTCACGGATGAGACAACAGTACATGCACACAAAACAGGTTGACAGCCATCCGTCACGCCCATTTTTTACATTCTTGCTGTGCTCTCTGAGCCTATCATTAAGACACCTTCCCGTCTGGCCTATCTTACCACAAGAAAGGGGGATACTATATACAGTAGAACCTCGTTGATACGTTCCCGCTTAGTACGATTTCCCGGCTATTACACTCGAAATCGCGAAAATTAAAAGTAACTCAATACAGCTGTGTGTAATACGTTCCGGTTAATACGTTCCCGGAAAATACGATTATTCGGCAGCAATTTTCAGCACCGCGGAAAACTGCGGTCGTATTATACGTTTTGTACTCAGAAACTCTCATTCAGGTGTGCAAAAAGGGCCCTCTCGTGTACTTGTGAAGCGCGAAGTGGCAGACAGCCGTCGCGCGGCGACGACGGCTTCTCCGCAGTGCCTTTCCCCTTCTGTGCTTTCTCTGCTTTCCT
This sequence comes from Rhipicephalus sanguineus, assembly GCF_013339695.2. Lineage (NCBI taxonomy): Eukaryota > Metazoa > Arthropoda > Arachnida > Ixodida > Ixodidae > Rhipicephalus > Rhipicephalus sanguineus. Next base: position 24,698,969 of record NC_051182.1, read on the forward strand.
CGATCGTCCCCTCCGCGTCTTCTCCAAATTGCTCGATCGCCGCTCTCTGTCAACTACACACCGACCCAAAGGCAGGCGGCGACGCTGGCCGTCAAAATTTTCAAACGGCTTGCCGCGGAAATGCACATGCTGCTGCCGCATCGCCACCGCTGCACAACATGCCGCGACCTGTAACCATAGCAACACCGCCATTGTGCCCAGTGAATATGGCCGATAATTTCCCCCATACTTTTCTCCCTGAGCGCATTCGTTTTTGGGTTGCTCTGCCCGGCGCAATTCCAGTCAGCATTCGTATTTCCCTGGCTGGGCAATTTTGCCTACCAGCGGGTCGTCAGAAGCTGCCAGAAAAGATTTGTTCTGGAAGATATCTGGGAAGTTTCTGGTTATCAGACGACAAAACGAGACGATGTGCGCTCGCCGCCATCTTTGTGAGGACTCGACAGATCGCAGTGCGGGCACTTGGGGACTTCACCTTCGGTTGCAATTACGCCGGGCGTTATCTTTTAAAGCCCGTTCCGCCGCCCGAGACGGTGCGATTGCGAGTGGCGGCGAACATATCAGCGCATGTCTCAAGTTAAGACAGAACGCAAACTGATCAGCGCGAGTGTGCGACCTAGTACGCGAGAGCCGCGAACAGCTCTTGCGTTCGGGGACGCTTATCACTTTCGCTAGACTTCGCATATCGTGTTGTACCGCGATTGTTACATGCAATGCGAAGAGTTGAGCTTGTTAAGCCTTTAGCGGGGCGGCAGTTTTCTTCACGGACGAGGCAAGTCGTGTGATCTTGCGAACGTACGTGATCGTATCCCAAATGCGTATGCTCGAGAATATCACTTCTGCTCTTCGGCAAACCTAGCCCCACATTTCCAAGCGGCAATGCAGAAAGAACCGACGCTCATGCTGCGCAAAGTTTCGTCTGCTGACACGGCGGTAGCGTTTCTTTAAGTTAACGCTGGTTGTCCCAGGGTTCAATTTTGCAATATTCGGGTTGTCTCGGGATTTCAATACAGGCGACCACGACATTATTTTCGGTCAGGACCGGAACTAGCTGGCTGACCTCTGGCTACCAGCGAGATGCCAGGAGTTCGAAAATCGAAGAGTCCCTCCATGTTTTTTGAGAAATACAGTGAAATCTCGGTATAACGAACTTCAGGGGACCGCGGAAAAATGTTCGTTATTCTGAAAGGTCGTTATAGTGAAAGCCCAAAAATTTACCATAACAATAGAATTTCAGTAACGCAAACGTCCTACCTTTACAACGGTACGTCCTTGAACTCGTTTCTCACAACAATGCACACGTGAACGTCAGACAAGGCACGTTTATTTGAAATAGTCCGTGGTCGTTTTTTTGACGGGTGCAGCACAAACTCTGCGTCACGAACGATTCTAGACCGTCCGCATTTTTATCCGCCGCTTCGGTCGCTGTTCCGCTTTTTTCTATGAATATGCGGAGTTTCCTCAAGTAGTCCAACGCATCTGTGGCCGACACGGACTCATCGCGATCTTCGGGTGCTACCGTGACATCGTCGTCCATGTCATCGCTGCAATCCTTTAAGGCCCAACTGCATGCACGCGAGTTTTGAGCGACGGCCGACAGGATTTGCTGTCGCGGAGGGCCATCCATCGCCGTCGCTTGTCGCAGGGGTGCAATCGCGAAACGATGCTATTTCCGATTCCACACGGCTGGCTGATCGCGCTGATAACGTGGACGGACCGTCGTTCTGACCACTGGCCAAGCGCGAAAAGCACGAAAGGCATTGGAATCTGAAATAGAATCGTTCCGCGATAGCATCCCAGGTTTCTGGAAAGCCAGAAAACATCGCTTGTCGCCCGGAAGTGAGCATGACAATATTCAACAACATGGCAGCATCTCTGACCCTTGCTTCGGTTGCAATTTGCTCGTGATGCTTCCAATCGGCGCGTACTTCAAGGAATGCAAGTTATAGACTACCTTATTTACAGCCCCATCTCACGCGGAGAGCGAGGCAGCAGCCGTATTTTGTCGTTATTTATGATCGACGGTTCGTTTTGATGTTTCGGTGGTAGCTTGCTGCAATGTCAACATCGTCGTCGTGTGAGGTAGCCCTTCTCCCTGCGAAGCAACGATGTGAGGCGCTGCGGCTTTTCTTAAACGTTCTATCACAGCAAGAGGAAACGTTGTCGAGATGCGCCTCGTGGACTAACCCCAACATAACGCACTTTGCAAAGTGCGACGTAAGCGTAGGCAGCGTACGCTTCCGGGCGCCCCATGGGATCACAGCAGATACTACTGCCGCGGTTAAACATAAGATTGCGAAAAAAGGAAGTCCCGAAACGCTTTTATGGCATCTTTATCTCAAACAAGACAATAATAAATTTGGCATGTTGTCATTCATCTACTCTAATTCTTTTTCGTAATTTGCCTGCGTGCGCGCAATAGTTTTCAATCGAGCAGCGCGACGGAGCCCGTTTGTCGCAGTCGCCTTCGCTCGAAAGTCGCGTGCTATGCATGCGGTTGGGCCTTTACAAAACCTGATGCGTTGTCGCCTCCGCAACGAAGGGGAAAAAAAAAAAGTTCTCCGCCCGCGTCTTTCTCCTCCCGTGCCATCTCAGGTTTTAGCGGGAGGGCGTCCGCTCTTCGCGCTGCGTCGTCTGCTACCTTACAGCTCCGACTGCCATGACCGATACACTGAAATCTAAGAATCCTCGCATTTCGGGATATAAGTTCGTAGTACTGAGGTGTTGTTAAGATTACACGGGAATTAAATAACGATCGTTATTCTGAAGTTCGTAGTAGTGAAATATTTTTACATTGAAACTATAAGCAGTCGGCACGGGATTTCTTAAAAGTTCGTTAATTTGAAATGTTCGTTAATGTGGTGTTCGTTGTAACGAGATTTGACTGTAAATGTTTTTTGCCCTTGCACCTCAATATGGGTTTGTCAGCCTCAATTTTTACTGGATTCGGATCGTACGTTTTCCAGGATCGTGCGTTTATTGGCCGCGTTTTTTTAGGAAACGTATCAACGAGGTTTTATTGTACAACATTACTCTTGCAAGAAACGTAGGGGACCTTGTGTTTCTTAGCACACATATTAGATTTCCTATCGTATAGCAAAGTTCGCGTTTATAAAAGTTGATTGCTGTACATGCTTGGTGGCGCTTGTGCGGTGTATAGAAATTGTGTGCTCAGGAAAATAAACTTTTGTTGGTAGTTTGCGCTCTGTGTGTCGTCGTCTCTTCCTTTAGTCCCTGTGCTGTTTGCGCAATTCAACACTTTGGATCAGGAACCAACATACCCAATTGTCAGCCATTCTGTTTTTGGGAAAGTGTTGACAGTGCATGGGGCTAGGGATCCTATTCCAAGGATGCTCCGGTCAGGCTGCGAGCGAGCGAAACATTCCTGCAGCTAAAATCCCTACCTGAACTTTTATTTGGAGAGCTCGATTCTGTGGGCACTTTTGCACTTTCCTTTCGGGCACGAGGTTTCAGTGCACGACTGTGGTGAAAGCCAAGTGTGCTTGCAAAAGTAGAAGTGGAATCACTAGGGATGCCGCCGAGCGAATATTCTCTGTTGGCAAGCAGTCACCCAGCAAATAAGGTACGCATTCCCGCTACACAAATGACAATTTAGAATCACGGAACGTCGCAGTGTAAATATCACTGCCTTTTGCCTCACCTGAACGATGAAGTATTGGAGGGTGTCGCCATCCGCATCGTACGTGTAGCTTCCGAGCAGTCGTCCCGGCGAGTCAGTTTCAGAGTCCAGACCCTGGAATACACATGACTCATCTGTAATTCTGCATTAAAACAGGCACTGTCTCTCCAAATTATCACGCAGTGACCTTGCTACTGAACTCTGGCAACTCGCCCGCATCCAGCCATGGAAAAATTTTCAAACCCATCAAGCATAAGCACAGTCAAACAAACTGAAAATGAAGACTCTCTTTTTCACTATGAATATAATAATAAATAATTGTTAGGGTTTTTCGTCCCAAAACCACGATATGATATGAGGGACGCTGTAGTGCAGAGCTCCAGAAATCTCGACCACCTATGGTTCCTTAACGTGCACCTATATCTAAGCACACGGGCCTCTAGCATTCGTCTCCATTGAAATGCAGCTGTGGCAGCCACGATTCGATCCTGCGACCTTCAGGTTAGCAGTCGAGCGCCATAACTACTAGACCGCTGCAGTGGGTCTCATCATGAATGCATTGCAAGCTACACAGGTGGGGATGAAAATGAGGCAATGCCCTACCAGAGGTTAAATTGCCACACATCACAGCAGTTTGCTGGCACACCATTTATAACACCAGCCAATACCCATAGCACCTACTTGCTCCTGCCTGCTGCACATGATGACGACAATGCAAGAAGACAGCAATTTTTGGCTGTTTTCGAAGCCGAATTGTAAATTCCCTGATGCGCACATTGCAATGTTTGGCTTACATGTTCACAGAGACCAGTGACAACGGACCAGTTTTAAAACTTTGCTCAAGAAGCGTTGCTGGGTCCCTTCAAGCACAAACAACAAAACTTAAGAAGCTTTAGCTAAAGAGCTCCTACTTTAAATCCAAATACACGAGAACCAAGCAATCCTCCTCCTCGCGAACTTCGACCCATCAAAAGGTGAACGGCCGTCACCGCACCCTGAAAATATTTTTGACAAGGTAGCTCAATCACTGCACACACACTGCAGCATAAAGTGCAAAGCACGGCATGTGCTAATATTGCACTTAATCAAATCTAATGCGCACCCTATTTTCAAGAGTTCTAAATAAAAATGCATCTGCACATGCTGTTACAAGATCATTCAAAACTATGGCATACCCTTATGTTGACAATCGGAATAAAAAAAAAAGGCAAGCACAATGCACCCTCACAGAAATTTAATGCCATAAGAATACGCTTACGGATCCCCTGAAACTTTTTCCTATAATTTTGCTTGAAAGTATTTGAAAAATGTTTGAGAAATATTCTATTCTATTCTCACTCAAATTATAATATTTGAATTATCTTCACACCCAAAATTTTGCTATTCACACAGCTATACTGTCTGCCTGTCCTTGTTTCATACCAGGCAAGTACTACAGTCGAGCCCGCATATATCGAACACGCTAAAAAATGGGAATTAGTTCGATATATCGTATAATTCGATATCAAACTTTCAAACAAATTGCCATATTTTAGATGCTATTTTTGGTCCGCAAAGTGGCTTCAGGGCCCTGCTTTACGATAATACAAGGAAGGTGGCTTACAGCAATACGTGGGAAAGTTTTTTTTTTTAAGTTTCTATTTTTCCGCGGTTTGTGGTTGGAGGTGCGGTTTATATGCAGGGGCGGGTTATAGGCTAGAAAATACGGTATCGATGTCATCAGCGACTCAACATCTTCAAATGCAGCTGTGCTTACTCGTCGTGCGCTTTTTTCCTCTACGTTCAACTTTGTTGATTATCGCGAGCTTGGCAGAGGGCAGCCATTGCGTTAACAGAGGGAGTTAAGAAGCGAACGGCGACCCCGCACGATGGCCGTGATCAGGAGGAATCATGGGAGAAAGCACGCAAGGGCAAACGATGGTTTCTAGTCGCTCTGCGTGGCGCCCTCCCAATTACACCACTCGCTCTCCCAAATGCATGCGAGAAAGTCCCCTTTCGTGAGGAAAAGCCAATTTCTTGTGATAGAAAGCCAACTTCTTGGGGTATATCGCACTGCCCGATGTTCGATATATCAGGTGGTCCGGCTATATTTGTTCGATATAAACGTAAAATTTCGTACGCATTGGCGTTAAAGCACTGGCGCGTTTGAAACTAGTTCGATGTAAAGGATAATTGGACTGACCCGAGTTCGATATAGTCGAGTTTGACTGTACTACGGGGCAAACCACCACAGTGGGCTGCTATGGCTCTTGGTAGCGTGCGCCTTGCAATTTCTTTTGTTCACATGGTATGGGCATGTTGTGTGCGAGTCATTTCATAGATTCAGCAAATTTTTAACTGCGCAAAGAAGAGAAGACAGACAGGTACATAGACGCACACAAACACACTGCATTTTGTGTGTGCACCTATGTTGCCATTTACATCTTGTCATCTTTGTGCAATAAAAACTTGCTGAGTCACAGCACATATACAGTAAAAGCTCGTTAAGGGGGCGGCCGGGTCTTTGGGACCGAAAAATCGCAAAGAAATCGGTTTTTTTCTAATGGCATTTTTGAATTCTGCGAGCATTTTTCCATCTGCCTGCCAATTTTCAGACTCGAGGAAGCGATAATTTACTTGTTATATCACTTCAAAGAAGACGCGCGAGCTCGATTTGCGCAGAATCCGACAAAAAACACCACTTTTTTCGCGACGCGGAGCAGCCGTTTGACGAACGCCATAGCCGCGACCTTTGTCTCGTTTGAAAGAGCGTTTCTTCGTCTACAAATTCCCGCTCTTGCCTCTTCGCTCCGCTCATTGGTTGGAGAAAAAAAAGCAACCGAAAAAGAAGCATAGTACGCGATGCTATTGGCTGTTACGCGCACGTGACCGCGAGCTGGCCATTTCATTGGCTGAGCGCGTCTCGCATCGTCTGCTTGGCGCGGCAACAGCGCGCAAATAACTTGTTGCGCCGCCATTTTGCCTGTTCTTCGACCGCCGACCGGAGTTGCTAGCGTGCTCGCGACCCAAGTTGTTGCAATGCCTGGATCAGCGCGGAAGTTCCATTCGCGGCATAAGTTTGGCAAAAAAAGAAAAAAGTCGCAAGCGAATAACTTCAAGGCGCGTTTGTTAGCGAGAAGTGTCGACGACGAACGAGATGGGTCGCCCGCCGCTGCTGCCGATGCAAGCCCGTCAGGCCCGCCAGCCTGCGATGCTCCTGATGCTCCTATAGACGACACATCGCTGGCAACGGAGCGTGCAGGAGAACATCGAGACTCTGCATCACCCAGCTCGTCCGCCGACAGCGAAGGATTCGCCGAGCCACCCGAGGCAGCTAACGGAGAGTTAGGCCTAGCGGGCCTGACGGCCAGCGACGCTTCGCAAGGCAGCGGCCGCGTCCGCCGCGATACAACCTTGCTAACGCAATCAGAGCTGCGGGAAAGGCAGACGAAAGCTGATTCGAGGCTACGCGACCTTGCATCAACGGCCGCGTCGAAAAGAAAATTTGATTTTCTGAAAAACGACGCACCGGCCGGCGCTGCTCCCGCGGTGCCGAGCGAAGAGGCAAGTTTCATAATTGCCGATCTCGGCTGCATGGGTCCACTGTTGGATGCTATGAAATGTAAAGTCTGCAACGGCAGCGTCAGCATCTATAAACGGGACAGAGAGTACGGCCTTGCCGTGAAAATGTGTGCGCGCTGCGTGAACTGTGGTGACATCGCGCAAGCATGGAGCTCTCCACGGGTGGATTGTGATCAAAAAGTGAAACCGTTCGCCATCAACATTCTCGCCACTCGAGCCATGCAGGCCACTGGGAACCGTCAAGCGGCAATGAACGATATCTTTTCGACTATGAACATTTCCCATCGCAGTCTCCATAAGAAAACGTGGCAAGGATACGTAAAGCGGAAATTGACGCCTGCAGCCAACCGCGCGGCTGAAAAAGTCACAGGCGAGTGCGCGAGTGCAGTTCGCGAGCTGTATAAGGAACTGCATATTGACAATTCCGACAATATTGCAGTTTCTTATGACGGCTCGTGGATGACGCGCGGGCACTCATCCCACATAGCCGTGGAGGCAGTGATCGAGCTCTTCACTGGGCTTGTGCTGGACTATGTAGTTCTGAGCAATTACTGTGCCGGATGTGAACTTGGACCGAAGGCAGACGACCCGGCATACCAGGCTTGGCGTGACAGCCACGTGTGCCAGAAAAACTCCTCAAAAAAAGCTGGCGAAATGGAAGTGGAGGCAGCCGTGCTCCTTTTTGAGAGGTCTCTGGAAAAAAATGGCCTCAGATACACCACAATCTTATCAGATGGCGACAGCCGCACCTTCCTCGCCTTGCAAGAAGCAGATGTTTATGGCTTCATCAAGGTACAAAAAGAGGATTGTGTAAATCATGTACAAAAGCGTATGGGCACTGCCCTACGCAATTTGGTTGCAAGGCACAAGGGAGGGGCCTCTGAAACCCTTGGAGGAAGGGGAAGGCTCACTGGGGACCTCATAACCAAGTTGAGCTCTTATTACGGCTGGGCGCTCAAATCTCATAAAGGAGATGTTGAGGGCATGAAAAGAGCTGTCATGGCGACTTACCATCACATAACCTCTAATGATAGTGAGTCGAACCACAGCCTGTGTCCGACAGGCCCAGGCTCTTGGTGCCGGCAGAACGCGGCAGCTGCAAAAGGGGAGCCCACTCCAAGGCACCGCTACAATTTGCCACAACATGTGTGCAAGGCTCTCCTGCCTATTTATGAGCGCCTATCACAACGAGGGCTCTTGGAAAGGTGTCAAAGGGGTAAAACCCAGAATAGTAATGAAAGCCTTCATTCTATGATCTGGGCTTTGGCACCTAAGCAGCGCCATGCTTCACTGTTTGCCGTTGAAGCTGCAGTTGCTGAGGCAGTTATGAAATTTAACTGCGGCAACGTGAGAACGTCAACAGGTATCCTTGATGAACTCAATCTCAACCCCAGCCTCCCAAGCATCAGACGCATGACGGAGAAGGACAGGTGTCGAGTGGCAGACTCTAACCGCAAGCGTGCCTCAAGTGAGAATGTGCAGCGAGCACTGAAGGAGCGCCACTACAGTGCTAAGCATCAGTCCGATTATGTTCCTGGTGGCTATTAGCATCTGCATTGAAAAATATGCTCATTCTCATTGTGGTTTTTTGAATAAACTGTGTGTTTTTTGTTTTTTCCATTTTTCTCAAAATGTAAATTTATGACTATGTTCAATCTTGAGGCCTCGATATCTCGGCAGCTAGGGCAGGCAGAACAATAATTCTTTTTGCAATGGAAACCTGTATGCGTATAGAATCCAAGTATGAGAATGGAATTTAGAGCCCATGCCTTTTTAATTGATTACTCATCGAAATTGTAATATGTTGCTAAGTGCTTTTTAGAATGTAAAGTTCATTCTGCTGTAAAATAGCTAAAAAAAGGCAAAAATAGAAAACTGCTCGCATCGTTTCAATCTTTAGTCATTAATATATGTTGCCATATCTTAAATGTCGCTTTTAATTAAGCAAATTTTTTTCTACTGAGGCCCTAAACAATGGGGGGTGAACTTAAGGTATCTCGGGAACGAGATGAGTTACAGGAAAAGTAATTACATATTTGAAATCAGCAGAAAAAACTGCACAAGTGTGCACAGTTTCATCAAGATCACTGAAGAAATAACAAAAAAATGTCTAAAATGAGTCTGCCCCCTTAATTTGACCCTTAATTCGGAAAATCAGGTAGTTCGGACGTGTTACCTGGTCCCGGCCAGCATATGCATTGTTAAATGGCATCAAACTCTCATTAATTCGATCGTATCTGGCCACAACACGGTTAATTTGGACAATTCTTGGAGCGCGCCGTGCACAAAGTGCCACAAACGTGAGACTCAAAAGAGCGAAAACGGCGTTCGCACACAATCGAAACGAGGCAGCACTGTTCACACCGCTATCTCTATCAGTTAGTGACCACGCTTTTGTCCGCACGCAGATCCGGTACTCAGCAGCTTCACTTTCGCGTAATGACATAAAACTCAAACATGGCGGAAGCTGTTGAAGATGAAAAGCTTTCACAGCGGTCGGCATGCTGGCATAAAACTCGTTTGCTACATCGTGATGAATGAACTATCAGTTGCCCGCCATATTATCTACGAAAGAACCATCGCCATGTGCACATGGTGGTGGTGGGGTGCAGAGCACATTTTGGGCTAATTAATACGGAAGTCTGGTACCGTGGTCGCATTGAAAACGACGTCGCAGGCAGACGAAAATTACGGCTTTTGCACTACCCTTATGCAAACTAAGTGCAAGATTTATGTATTCATCAAGAAAATGAAAGTGTATTGACGTAACACAGACATTTATTTATTGTTTTCTTGATACTTTCGATAATTCGGCATTCAGTTATTTCAGACATTTTTCCCGGTCCCGTGAAATCCAAATTAAAGAGCTTTTATTGTAGCAGCCAGAAAATATAGCAACAGTTTGGTAATACATCGAATTCTTGTGCTGTATTATCATGCTATCCAGGAATCCATCAACCAGCAAACAAGAAGAAGCCTAATTGTACCAGGCAACTTTTTACTGCGAACACTGCCATGGAAAATTGCATAAAATGGGAATGCATCGAGAAGGTTCTGCTGTACAGTGCTAGGCGAATGAAACGCACTACACGGAGCGTGTGACTGCTGACAGTGAGGGTGATGGTAATAGCGAGAGTGTTTGTGGAACGTGGTTACTGCATCCGGTAAACAGCCACTTCGTCTGTGGTTCTCGATGGTGCTCGCGGAGAGCTGAAACCATTCATAACACATGCCTGCCAGCTCCAGCCGCTTCGTTCGATGTGACCCATGAGTGCAGTGTTTTGAAGCCATGGCAAGCAGCACAAGGTGTGGGTTCGAGCTAGTTGGTACTCTTAGACAATGTCCGTTGTTTAAGAAATTTTGCGCAAGATCATGGAGCACCATAGACTTTCCTAATAAAACACTAGAGGGAAAACTGGCGCTAGTGTATGAGAGCTGCAACACATGGCGCTTCAGCCAGCATGGGAATGATGGGTAGTACACGGATTTGTCTAAGCTTCGTTCTTTCGGCTCCGTTTGGCTTCGTGTGGCCTGCAGCCGCTTTATCGCAAGACGAAGTTCAGTAGAAGTTCAGGAGTCCCACTTCACCAGCTTTGTCCTTTTAGGATCACCAATTGAAATCAGCTCATGAGGTTCACAAGGAGCAGTCCTTTTATCCGAAACAAAAGCCAAGACACAATACACAAAGCCACAAGTGCGTTCGAAGCCGCAAGCATGAAGATTAGGCAAATCCGTGTACTATCCATCATTCCCATGGCGGCTGAACCATCGCAGCGCCAGAGTTCCCTCTAGCAAGCATTGCAGGAAACTGGCCAGCACCACCAAGAAGCACAGATTGAACAGCTTGCCTACCGGATGCAGCCACATTGTGTCATAAACGCTCTCGCCCTCACCACCACCACCAGCAGCCACATGCTCAGAGTATCCCCATTTGAATAGCTGAGCACTGTACATCCTCGTTTGCTATGATGAGGCTCGATTCAGAGCGGGCAAACCATGGCGTCCACGGAAGTCGTGGTGCCTAGGCAACGTACCCACATCTGGAACTCCCTCGGCGCGCTGCTTGTGTGGCCAGAGCTGACCAGCGATCGTGAGATGTGCTCTATGCTGAAGGCAGTCACCTTGATGGGCTGTGCGAGCCTGACCACCAGGTGTCCCTGGGATCCACGGAAGGCCCAGCACTCGCCAGGGTGCATGCCGGGCTGCAGAAAGGCAGAGACACTGACTAACCAAAAAAATGCAAGAACTTAGGCGACCTACAAGTGGTTCATTGCTCTCGAAATGCGCAGAAATGTGCCACTGTTCACACGCACCAGTAATTGCAGTGATGAAAAATCCTTGAACACAGGATGTCGCTGGAGCCAATGTTTTGACAAGTGGTCTTGTCTTTTTCAAGGCCACACTTGTCGGACAAGACCACTTGTCCAAAACGTTGTCCAAGGATTGTTTCATCCCTTCAACCTTGCCTCTTCCCCTCAACTTCAGCTTTATTTAGTAATTACAGTAAGCTCTCGATCATTTGTACTCGAGGGCACTGCCGGATTTTTTTTTGAATTATCGAAAGTTTGAATCACCAAAATGTTCCGATAAATATGACTCCGGACAACATACAAACTTTTATAACGAAGGAAAGAAGGTGACTTTTAAGGGCTCATTTTTCTTTGTTAGAGACAATATTAATGAGAACTAACAGACAATAAAGCCAAGGAAAGTATAGGGGATGGTTATTTGTACTAATTAGAATATAAATGTTAAGAAAGTAAAGTGGATGAAAAGTGGATTAAAGTGGACCAGTTTTAATGTGCACCTAAATCTAAGCATATGGGTGCTCCGCGTTTCACCTTCATCAAAATATGGCCGTCATTTCCAGGAATGAAATCCATACCCTCGAGCTTAGCAACCACGGTGGGTCCCCGACAGGCATGCTCAAGCTCACAGCGCAAGAAAACAAACCAGTCATCATGTTGGTATTTCGCTTACCACAGGTAACCAAGCACGCCCGACACTCACCGATATAGCCTCCCTCGCCGTGCGGTAGAAAGTCCAGAGGGGCAGGCCAAACATGTAGTACTTTGGCGACCTCTCGGTGTAAGTGTCCGTGCAGCGCGTGTTCACCACACTCCCTCCTGCAGGTGACAGTAGAATGCAGTCACCGTTAACTAGAGAGATGAAACATGCAGCACCTTGCCCCCACTCTCTCAAGAAAAACAAAGAACGGTCGACTTCAGTTAATCTGACTGCAATGAGACCGACCGGCAGGGAGATTTGAACAAGACACAGAAAAAAAGAGAAACGCTGCCCATTTACTGGACAGTATTTGCCCAGATTCTAATACACACTTACTTTTCGTGAGTTCAATGCTGAAATGTGAAAATGGCACATGAAATTCTGAACAAAGCAGAAATTATTAAAGCTTCTTTCACAGGGAAAACTAACCTAACCTAACGATGTGAGTGCATATGTTTGTGTTATTTTTCATGGAAAATTAACACTTACCATTAACGCAATGCAAATTTTTAGGCTTGTGCGAATAGTAAATTTTAGGTTCGAAACGAATTCGAAGTGAATAGTGAATTTGGTCGAATAATTTCGAATCGAATGCGAATAGTACATATCACATATAAAGAAAAATGAGCACATTTGTCATGACCCAGCTAACCTGCACAATATTTCCTTAAAATTGAAACAAGGTATAGCATGACTGAACTTTCAGCAGAATGCAAGTGATAACCTGTAAAATACGAGAAGTTTTAAAATTGACTATACTTAGAGCATATAAGCCGTTATAACGAGCTTTTAAAAACTTTAAAAATGGTGAATCAATGTGAGGATATGTTCATTTAACCTTGACGTGGGACTTCGCAGCAGTGCAGTTTTTCTCCTGGAAAGGTGTATTCACGGTACAGCATCCGTCCACTGCAGTGAAACCACCTTTACAGGCAGTTACATGCAGTTTATATATGTCTATTCGTTCATTTCGAATAATTTAAATTCGTTTCGAAGCGAATTCGAATACTGTAATATTCGTTCGAATATTCTAATTGCTCGAATATTCGCATAAGCCTGCAGATTTTGTGATGAAAACAACACGTACAAAGGTATGAGCCGTCGGCTGATGGAAATTTCAATTTGAATCCAGCTCGTTCTAATTCTACGTGACCCGTGTTCGTTGGCAGTGCTCACACGTCTTCACTCACACATAGAACATGCGAAGTGGAGGTGATGTTACCAATTTGGACTTAATATGGAACGTGAGGACAATGCCGACAGCAAAAATGCACCAGGATTGTACATCACTGCTCAGGATTGTACAACACAGTGGCAGAGCGGACGACACGCCTGGCGTTCCCATGGCGTTCCCAAATGGGTGTTGGAGACTATACACAGACGAGCTATACTGAACGAAAGCTTCCACTTAATGCGTTGACATGCAATATTTGCTGCCGATGTGGAGTTGGTCTGTATAGTTCATGTGCACAGTGCTGCTATTAACTGCCATCTATTTGTGCAGAACCCCTAAACATCCCATGAAAACACATCGCTTGCAGGCACAAAGGCAACTCGCCATCGTCGCGGGTAGTTGAAGATGCTTGTCATACAAATGGGGTTGTTGGTGTCAAGTCGTATGGCACATTCATCAGTGACCGCCATTACCCCTCCGCTATTCTCCGGTGCTCATTCGTATAGGCATCGCCACTCTTGCTGAAGTCTGATTCGTTGGTTGACCGATCTCTCCGCTTACTTACCAGAGGCGTGGCATTGGTCACACTACTAGTTTAGGGGCAAAGTTAAAGATTAAGCCGCGAAATGTGGCCACTGTACGCACTAACCGGTAGGGATACCACACGACGACATTGGGCTCAATGGAGACTGGTTCGGGGAATCATTGCAACTATGTTATAGTAATTAGTAGGATTAAAATGTGTACACATCAACAAACTTTCACTGAGAGGAGGTAGAGGGTGTGCGCATCTGTAATAAAGAAACACACATTATACGCCGTGACAGTGGCACTTCCGATTTTTGGTATGCTTCATCGTAGGAGTCTGTGTATGCTTCACTCGGCAAGACCTTTGCTATGCAGCGAAGCTGACTTTTAAAGCTGCTACGGCCACAAACAGATCAGCGCATGTCAGCCCTGGCTAGAGGCTGCAAGACAATGCAGCAGTGGCAATGGCTTTAGTTGCTAGAATTGCAGACCGGTAATCAGAACAGAAAATCTAAAAAATTGGACGCCAATGAGTTTCAGCGTATGAGCAAGACTTCAGCCACCATGTGGTTTACGACCTTTGTTTCAAAAAGAAAAAGAATTTTTGATCACATTATTTTATGTGTGTCGTCAACTGTTGCTGATAGTACTATGTCATGTTTCTCTCTCTTAGTGCTTCCGCTTTCTATTTCTATTGTATAATTTTTTGATATGTTCAAAACCCTGTTGAACAGTGCTTGGGTAGTAGGGCCATTGTCAGGCAGTTAATCTGCCTTTAACCGTACCATCCCTTGACATGTAACATGTTGAAAATAAACAAACAAACAAATAAATAAATAAAAAATTTCAGACGTCCTCATGCACTGACACTATGGGGCACGTGGCAATGCCGCCGAAGCCCCCGAATTACCAACGTCGAAAAAATTGGTCATTGACCGTACCTTGTATTAAATTTTCTATCAAGCATACGAATTACGACTTTACAATGCACCCATTTGTATAAATTGTACAAAATTTCACACATAGGCTGCCCCATACTTGCATTTAAACTAGGCTTTCTGTGTGGTCAAAAATTTCGTCGCTCTCCGACGTAGTGGAATTGCAGCCAAGCCACAAGCCGTACCTTGAAATGCACTGCATTTGCCCGCAGCGGGCTTATTCGCTGGTAAAGAGGAACTCACCAGCACTTTCCAAGGCATAGTCCGGTAGACCGGTCTTGTCCGCATCATATTTGGACAGGGCCTCTTTCACCACTCGCGTGACCGTGTCTAAGTCGGCGGTGCTGCCGGTCGGTAGTGCCACGGTCTGGTGTGCCTGTCGAACCTTTTCTTGTGCTGCTTCTGCCACCTGGAAGAATGTTCCAGCATTCCAACCGAATTTGTGCGGCTAACTCTTGGGACTACTCTCTCATCATGTGGTGTCAAGGCAACTGCATTCCAATAATGTTAGGTTTTATGTAGGCTTGTGTGAATAGCAAATTTTAGGTTCGAAGCGAATACTAGTGATTTGGTGGAATAAGTTTGAGTCGAATTCAAAGAGTATATATCACATATAAAAAAATGAGCGTATTTGTCATGACCCAACTAACCTGTACAATATTTCTTAATTGAAACAAGGCATGTGCAAATGTCCTTTTTGGTTCAAAGAGAAGTGGAAGCAACTTTGAATGGTAGCAGGATTTGAATTTCGGTAGAATGCTAGTGATAATCTGCAAAATATGTTACGTTTTAAACTTTACTTAGAGCATATAAGCCAGTATAAGGGGCTTTTAAACTTAAAAAATGACGACTCAATGTGAGGGTAATATGTTCATTTCACCTTGAAGTGGGGCTTTGAGGCAGTGTGGATTTTCCCTGGAAAGGTGTATTCATGGCATAGCACCC